>NC_051176.1:101740450-102040450 GCF_013339695.2 Rhipicephalus sanguineus | reverse complement strand
GGTAGGGGTGTGATGAAATAAATAAATAAATAAATAAATAAATAAATAAATAAATAAATAAATAAATAAATCGTCTACCATGAAAAAAAATACAGCTAGAAGTGCTCATAAATAAGTATGATAACACAATGGAAGAAATGATGAAGTTGAATATATGTCCTTTTATGTGTATATCCAACTTGTGCAAGCGCCTGTATTTGAGTTCCAGTGTGACCAGTATAAAGCTGACGTCGACGATCGACTTAAGCGATGGAGGTTTTCAAGTTCTTGCTGACACTTCTTTGAACGACCGCCAGCTTTTATGAACTCTCAATCGCAATAACGGAAGGCACTTTCATTTCAATCTTTCTGGAGCACCTTCTGCCTGAAACTTTAACAGAACTACAACTTACTTCTCCTGAAGGTTCTGCACTGCGTGATGCCAACGTAGGGCATCGTGCGGCGTAAGTGCAGCTTCATCGAGAGAGCCACCAGGTTCGTGATGGTGGGCAACTGCCTACTATGCAATTGCCTTCGAGCGCGTCTCGGAGCAGCCGTTGCTCGTCGACAATGTTCGGGAAAAGGTGACCGCAGGTGCAGAGGCCGAAGGTATGATCTGAAAGACCGAGCGATTTATGCGCTTCGCTAATACAGGGTATGTTTTTTTAGACAATACAGATTTTTTTATAAAAATACTATGACAGTCAGGCCCTTGTCGTCTTCTCAAGCGAACTCTACGGCGAGGCGGAAAAATTTAGCCACATCGCAAGTTAGATTGAAATAAGTAATTAACAAATATTCGTTAAATAACTTTTTAATTATTAATGTTAGGTCCGTTTATATGGAAGAGTTGTAGGACGTGACAATTTGTGACAAGGCCATTTTTTAAAAATTGAGAAAAAAGCACGTAACTTGAGATAATAATCGCCGAAATTCAAGGCCCCGATCTAGTCGAAACCGAGCGCACCAAGCGCGCAGGAAATCCGTCATCCCGGGCACGTCGGAACGGAAGAACGTGACAATTTTTGAAAAAAAGAAAGAGAGTTCAACGCAGCAGAACATGATCAGGAGAAACGGCAAGCCGTCTCAAATACCCAATTGGACAACTTATTATATGAGTTTGGTGTGTAGTGCTTATCCGCTTCTTTGTTAAACAAGAAAGAAGTGCAAAGAACTCGCTCGCTTGTCTGCGAGAAGTAGCGCCGCAGTGGCTGCCGCCTAGTTTTAAGTTGTGCAGTAAAAGAAAAATAGGAATTGCGAAGTTTCTTGGGTATAGCGCGATAGAAACAGGAGCACCACACACCACACGCAAAGATTAAGCTGTCTAATTGGGTATTTGAGGCGGCTTGCCGTTTTTCCTGATCATGTTCTGCTGCGAGGCGTCTTTTTTCAAAAATTGTCACGTGAGCTTCCGGTCTGACGTAACTGGGATTCGCAAAATGACGGCTGCGGGCGGCTCAGCTCCGCTAGCTCAGTCGCTTAACCTTTAGCTCAACACGACACAGGAAAGCACGCAGTAAACATAAAACTTGGAAGACGCTGGAGCTTCGCCTTCAACAGTAGAACGCGATAGCGTAATCGAGCCCCGTGCGCATCGCCTTCTCAATTGCTAGCCTAGCTTCTGTTCTCGGTGCATGCATCAACCGTGCTGCAAGGAAACAAACGTCTGTGCGCGTAACATTGGCCGTTTCAAACTATCCTAGAATGCCTACTGCAAGTACAGTTGTGCAGTGCCCACTGCGCCATAATTATTCCTTTTGCGAATCAGCCAAGGGCCCTCTACGCGTCCGTAATTCAATACGCGAACCTACGCAGCTGCTCACTTTGATGATGCTTTTGCTGATGATCATGAGTAAATATGTCTGAGCGTTTTGCAATGGGTGGGCCTTTAAAACACCCACTCGTTGCGCAAATCATATGTTTTGACGCCTGGCGCAATTCTACGCTTCTGCCACTCAATATTGCATGTGTTAAGAAGACTCCTCCTACTACATGACATCCATATAGTGTATTTTTTTTTTTCGAACCAGTGTCAAGCAATGGCGTGGTTCACCTGCTTGCCACGCAGAAGGCCTGGGTTTGGTTCTCACTCGAACCAAATATTTTTATTATTTATTTTATTTGCATCTTTTCATCTTTCGGCCACGGACGACGCTTATTATTCGCTCACAACCAACGATGCCGACGCTGACACCAGAATTTCTGCGAAACGACCTCGTTAATGCTATCGCGTTAATAATTGGTGGTGTTTCACGTTCCGAAACCACGATATGATTATGAAAGACGCTGTAGTGGAGTTCTCCGGAAATTTAGACCACCTGGGGTTCTTTAACGTGCACCTAAATCTAAGCGCACGGGCCTCCAGCATTTTGCCTCCGTCGAAGAAAGACGACACGACAAAGCGCTTAGCTTTATCTAGCACGGAATTTACCTTCTTAGCCTCAGTGAGTGTGTTGTGTAGATCATGGTAACGGTCCCTGCGCATGATCCACTGGTCCTTTACGAAATGAGCTTCCGTTGTCGTTTCAGTTTTAAATGAGAATGTCCTGTTCACGTGTCGTGGTGGATTCTGCGCATTGTCCTCACTTCGCATGATCCTCAAATCTATTTAATATGTGTGGCGGAATGAAACGATGTCAGTTCAGAGTAGCGCTGTGTCCTGTCGTCTTTCTTGAGTCGTTGTGTTGCGCCAAAAGTTACTATGGATAAGCACGAATTAGCACGTCAGCGCATTCTCTTAAACCGCTTATGCGTGTTATGATCGCTGAGTGTTCTGTGTCTTTTGCTCCGGTGTTGCAAGGATAAAGACAAAGGTTAAGAAAGAATCTGAAACAGTTCACATTTAAATTTTCATGGGCCTTAAGCGCATAGACTAAGAAAAAAGGAATCGGGGAAAGAATCGGGTAGGAGGGGGGGGGTGTAGCGTTCACAAGCCAACCTTCTCTGAAGCCGCTTCATCCTTTCGCGCTGGTTGCTCATGGCGCAACACTATGCGAGTTTTCGTCTTGGCGGAGATTGTAAATATTGATAGAAAAGTGGAGCCCACGTGAGCTCAGGAGAGCAGCACGTGAAGTGCGGCGCAAACACGCCAGACAAAGAAACCCGACTGCGCGCATGCGAAAGCACATGTGTAGGGAACAAGTGTGCTCCGAGGCCAGGCATGCGGCGGACCACGTGCCTATCAAGTCACACGATCATGTGTTATGGCGGAATTCTTTGCATACCTTTGGTCTCGCCTCTCTTTCGTAGCACGATAAGCGCGAGGGAGGGGGGGGGGGATGGTGTGGTCACGTGTCACGTTCCCTGATATCTTTTGTTTACTCCATGCCTAAAACTATGTAAGTATGGTACAAAATGAAAAAGAAAACTCGCAGCAAAGTCGGAATTTCATTGCGCGTAGAAAAGATACCAATCACCATGCAAAGCAAGAACGTGTTTAAATATTCCGTCAGAACGGTTTTTTTTTTTTACACTTTGGAAAGTTGGGTTTCACTGTACACCACTGACGCCCGAGGCTTATTCAATGTAGCTCGCTGTTTCACTGGTTAAATGTTCAGCAGTCGCTACACTTTATTCGCAATTAATTTTTAGCTTATCAGCATTTTAGCAGCGTCAGATAAAAATAATTAGTTTGTTTTTACGTCCCAAGACCACGATATCATATGAGGGACGCCGTAATGGAGGGCTGCAGAAATTTCGACCATCTGGTGTTCTTTAACGTGCGCCAAAGTCACAAGTGCACAAGTGCCTGTGGCATTTCGCCTCCATCGAAATGCGGCGAAATAAATAAATAAAGTTACATGATGGAAACGACCGGCCCTCAAACCTTCCACAAAACCTATAGCCAGCGCTGGTTACGATATAGCTAAGCGCTGCCCTTTGTGTTATCATAAGTGTTGGCGGGAACGCGTTACTTTTTTCAGTAACTTAGTAAGGTACTCGTTACTATTTCGGAACTGTAACGGCAGGTAACGTGCTTACGTTACCATTTTTCGGTAACGTGAGGTGTCGCGTTACTCGTTACTTTTTATTCAAATAATCCCGCAAGTTTTACACAAAATTCATTCGTCTTGCAGGGAGCCACTTTCCCGAGCTCGTCCCGACATTATTGTGTCACAGCGGCGGACTGCTGTCGGCCCGCCGAACCTGGACAAAGCGACCCCGCACGGTGTCCTTTGTTGTGCGAGGGCCATTGCAATGGGGAGAAAATTGCCGAAATTTCTTGAATGGACCTGCTAGAGTTTCGGCTACCTTGCTATCGAGGTTCGAGTTGTTGATGATTGTCGAAGAGGTGAAGCGAAATGCAGTCCTGGTGTGTTATACAGGATGGCCCGAGCTTCTCGGGAACACGAGTTTGCCCCGAGCTCGGCGGCCACGACAGGAAGACAGTGCGAAGCGCGTTATTGCAGCGTTAATAAAAACGACTACAAGAACGAGCATCGCGTCACAAACACATGAGCGGCATTTGCGGCGGTTTTCAAAGGAACACCGCGTGCGAACGCGACAGCGCCGCGGCCACTCAGTCAATATTTCAATAGCGCAGCGACGTCAGCGTGATTGTCGCGCTATCTTTTTGCCAACTGAACATGGTGCCTCCCACAGGCGTGTTCGTGGGCGTTTTGTCCTCTTTCGGGCAAGTTCTTTCATTCCGCCTACAGCACGGAAATGTTCAATCTCGAAGGCAACAAGGGTGCACACGCAGCACTCTCGTGCAGCTCATTTCACTTCTGTCGAATATTACAGATAAATAAATGGACAGATTGCTGCTACTTACATTACACGTCTCAAGATTTTTTCTGCTGTAACGAATCGGTAGAAAAAATGTCTCCACAACCAAATAAATAGTAACATTTCTCGCCGCAAACGGCACCAGGGGGCGATTGCTTCGTGGCTGTGAGTGGTACGTCGTGAGCGCAGTGAAATTGAATGCGAGACATCGTCGCCACGTGATGATATAACCTTTAGTTTTTCGTGCTTGTGTGCATAGTCTGTGCGATTAAGCTCATAGATGAATCGTGCCGTTCGCTGGCGTTGTGGCATCAGCAGTGCTCCTTGGCAAGAGCAAACGTGGAGGGCGAACCCGATCTTCGCCGCGGGCGTCTGTCAGTCAAACTGATTGACGCGTGTACTCGCGCACAAACTCGTTGATTCTGAAAAGGCCCCAGTTCAACTCATGACTGTCATAGTGCTGGTGTGCCTGTCAAGCATTTCAGGCGATGGACGCTAAGCAGCAGCTTCTTTGCATATAAAATAACTTGGTCAGCTTGCACTATTTCTGCAAGGCTGCAGGGAGCCATCGGAGGAGCTTGTGATCACCTAGCTTCTTCAAGCTTTTTCCCTGGCTCGTCCACTCCGTCAGCTCGGTCTGCTTCGGAGTGAAGACCACGTCAGTTCGGTCTCAATTTTGGTGCTAATAATTAGCTAGGCCCTAACTAACATATCATTGAATAGTCCTGCCTTAATTGGTAATGTTTTAACACGGTATTGATTCCTCAGGTTTAATTAGAAAGGTTTTAATTAGTATGGAATTATCAGCTCACTCCTAAATAGAACAAATTCAAATTAACATGGCATTAATGAACAAGTCTCAATTAGGTTGGTGTTAATTAGTACTCCTAATTAGCGCCGTGTTAATTAGGTTGATCTTAATTAGCTTGATAATGGCTTTACACGGCTTCGTTAGCATGGTCTTAGTAAGATGTGGCTTAATTATCTCGGTCTTAGCATGACCTAGCTTAATTAGCTTGGCCATAGCATGTCCTGAATTAATTAGCTAGGTATACCTCCCAGCCAGTTAGCTAATCACCCGGGCGGACGTGCTCGGGGAGCGAGCAGACGATTAATAAGAGGACTACGAGGGCGCGCGACGGCCGAGCAACGCGCTAGAATGTACAGGCCGTCCATGATTACACACGTGGCCTACAAACACCACGGCTGCCGCTAATCTCAGAGGCCACGGTGCTGATTATTCTAAAGGATACTTAGTGTAGACATTAAAAGCTTAAAAAAGATTGAAACAGCCCGTACCTCTAAAAAATATCATTAGTAAAATAAAATATTTGTGGTGCAACTGAGACAAGCAAGGAAAAAGAAGACAGGATAGGGCGTTAGTAAAAGTTTCTTACACTTTTCTTGCATGGTTGCACTTCTGCACTCAGTGGAACGACAAACAAATGAAAGAAGATGCCTCTGGTATGAAGAAGACACCACCTCACTTCGTTGACCGCCCTTTGACGTGTCGCCACGTTCCATCCTACCCAATGGAACGCAGCGTGCGCTGAGGGATGGATGTGAGCTTTTCGTATTGTTCGCTCGTTCAAAAGGGGGTGTCGCCAGAGCTCGGAAATATTCCGAGTTTCGCAAAACTCGGGCCATCCGGCATAGAACCCCTGGTAACCGTCAAAAGCGAGCTGTCGAGATTTGCTTGACTTGTGGACAGCAAGACTCGGTGTGAGCTACAACACGATGGAGGATGACTTCTGCGGAAATGCCTTGTCGACATCGTCGCCAACTGAAGATGAGCGACTGTCTCGGTACTTTTGGTGCCGCATGACATCGCGATGAGCGCGCTCAAGGAAAACTTCCCGCGCGGTCACCAGCTTTTTCTGAAAGCGAATACACGAGTACCACATAGCGCGTCCGTCGAGCTCCTATTTAGCGTAGGTGCAGACGTATTCGCTAAGCGAGTCAAGCTGTCCGACGACAGCTTTGAAATGCATCTGTCGCTTACATTCAGCAACTTGTAGCTACATTAGAAAGTTGTCCCTGCAATACTGTAGATTTGTTTATAAACTTAGTATTCCAAATTAGTTTTGCTACTTGCAACTGCGACTACGTTTCTGGTCACAGAATTCCTGAGCGAGCGAGACTAACCCTGAACACCTTCACATACAAAGTAGCAATTTTTGCGGTAATTATGCTGGTTAAATTGAAAATAAAAATTTGTTCATGTGCGCAAATACTTTTTCGCCAGATTTATGCCATTTAAGTATTTCTTTATTGCTACAAAATTTGCGCATTTATTTTGTAAGAGAAGCACGCGTCACAATTACTGCAAATTTTTTCAGTGATGTTTTCTTTGCGGAGACCATTGACCACGGAGACCATGCTTCACTGCGAGAAATGGCTTGCCCATGTGCCACAGAGTAAGAAGTCATCACGTGTAACTATACAGGCAACTTTAGGCCACTATGGTACTGCCAAGGTACAGCAAGACTTGCTGCTGGGCGAGTTGGTTCATACTTGCAAGGACAAAATGGTTGCGCACAAACTATAGACAAGGACGCAGAAGGCACGGACTCGTTCGTGTCTTCTGCGTCCTTGCCTATAGTTTGTGCGCAACCATTTCTTGCTTGCATGCCAAAGTACAGCGCATATGTTCAAATTATTCTTGTTAAATCCGTACTTCGGGTAAAATTGTTGTTCGTGCTAGAACTTTTAAGTGAAATATAAATATGAGCTTTATAAAGTTGCCATTGTAGGTTCCTTCTGCGAAGATGCACTGATTAAAATTTCTGACCATGGAGTAACCGCAGAAGTAACGTCCGTTACTTTTCTGTAGATTTATCCTTCTGATTTTTTGGCCCATTTGTAAGTAATCCTCGCGGTTTTTTTTTTTGTTTCTTTCATTTGCATTTAATTAGCTGTCTCTCTTTCAGACACTTATTTTGGTGACTCCTGATCGGGTGTCCATTAAGGTTTTCAATTACCCTACACTTGGATGCCAACTTGCCCGTGACTGCAGCGTCTGGCGGGTGTCTGCGAGGACAGTCATTCAGAAGTGTGCCTTTGAATGCCCCCCTCCTCGCTCCCACTCAAACTGTGAAGGCCGCCTGACTGCAGGAAAATGAAAGCGCCTGTTGAGAAACGGGTGCTGCACGTCGACATCTCGGTTGCACCAGAAGACCGTGCAGCAACGCTGGTCATGGTCGCGTAATGAACGCTTCCACCTCGACCTCTACTTTGTTTTTATAGTGTGAGACCGTACATGCGTCGTCCACACGAGGTTCACCCTCGCAGTGGACATGAGCCCTGGGAAATTCAGGTGGAAGTGCCTTATAAGCAGCGGGATTGACAGGCAAACAAGCGAGCGCGTGGACGCGTAATTTCAAGCAATAACGGCGAACGCAAACTGTCTGAGCGGCGGCGTCCCAGAACATTGTGTTTATTTATTTATTTATTTATTTATTTATTTATTTATTTATTTATTTATTTATTTATTTATTTATTTACAGTGCTGCCAGTCTCATTCTGAGACCATAGCAGGTGGGCATAAGATTACACACAAATTAATGTTTGATGTAGACATGCACATAAATTACCAAAATCTAACGCATGAACAACAGTTGTAATCAACAACAGTTACAATAGCATGTTAAATTTGAACAAGTACAACAAAAAATTCTAAACATGAACAAGTTTGTCAATATGCTAATAAAACAAACATGTTTAATGACATATATGTATATGTAGCTAATAACATACAAACACTTCTTTCAAATATTGTACTGGCGATCAAAGATACGGATAGGATAGGAAGAGACGCACAGGGCCAGAGACACACGCTGGCATCGCTTCCTATCCTGTCCGTGTCTTTGTTCGCCAGTGCAATGTTTCACAGCATTCATTAGAACCAACTAGTCCAGCTGTTAACGCTTAGCGACATACTTCTTTCAACGGCACTCTCATCACATTGTCCAGTGTCATACGAAATCAATAATTAGTTAATTATTCGGATAGTTTACTCAAATACCTTATGGTCGACCCTTTTACGTCGATCGCTAATATGTCTTAACGACCTTGGAAGCATAATGGGAGGGACACGGTGCAAGTTCGTCGTGACGCCTTCGTGCATTTTTCACCGCATAAAGTTGTCCAAGATCTGGAAATGTCGCAAGTGCGCGTGTTCTGCGTGACTTGGCGTGACTTGGCGAGTTTACTACACAATGACTAAAGATGAGGACACCGCTGATCTCGAGCTAGGCAACGCTAAGTGCGTACCATTCACACGAGAAATGATTCATGGGTGCCTCAGTTGTTTGAAGCGTCTTCTCATTTGAGTCGCATCCGTGGTTGCCGGTGTCGGAGACACTGTGATGGGAAATATGAGCGTCTAAATGCAGCTCAGCCTGTTCGCATAAGGCACCTATGCTTATATGGCTATAATTGTTTTTTCTCCAATGCTACGTTTGCGGTACCCTGCCCTACCGGCCACCGAAACACCCTGACATCTCGTTTTCGAGGAAACGTACTGCAGTGTTTACGCCTTAAGAACGCTTTCGCGAGTCTGTGAGCGCCTCTGATTCTCGAAAATACCACGCTATACATCGAAGGATGCAAAGGCAAGGGACGCCTGCATTTTGGTGCTTTGTGCATAGAAAAAACGGCGACATATATTGTCACGCATAACACTTTCTAGCGAGACGCATTTAAAACGATGAAAGAAATGGAAAAACAAAATAGCTATTCAACTAGTCCCTTGGTAGGGACTACCGACTACATTCCCTAGTTGAAAAGTGAACTAGTTGATATGCCCTAGATATAGGAATAATTACCACGCTTACGACGCCTGCCAATACACAACTAGAGCGGACTAAAGCCTTTTGTTAGCACCGACTGGTTCTAGGGGCCCTTAATGTGATATGCTTGCTGATATATATATATATATATATATATATATATTATATATATATATATATATATATATATATATATATATATATATATATATATATATATATATATATTATATATAGCCAGAACGTGACAAATGAATATTAAACGTAACAGCTATGCTCCGTTATTCACTCATCAATGTAGTCGCCAGAGAGAAGGATCAACGCGGCGTCGGATTCCGTCGGTTCTCTGAAAATTCTGAGCACAGAGTAGCACATTGCATAGCGTATGCTCGGACCGTTCTCAGTGCCTGCTGAGAAATAAAATTAATCCTTGCTTTCCCATACCGTGTAAAAGAAAAACAAAAAACGACGTAAGTGGTGCAACTCGTCTCTCGTTCTTGACTCATAGCTGTCCGACGCCGACCCATGCATCCCATCCGTTAGCGAAAAACGCGCAGGTTTTCCCAGGTTAGGGTTAGAGAGCTCTCATTTCACTCGTGTTTACCATAGCTTCCGACACGCCGGCGGCAGCTGCTCCATCGAGGCGATGCCCTTCCTGCGATTGCGCGCCTCCGACGATGACCACATCGGCGCGCTCTGTGTAGGTCACTGCCTCCGCCACGCGGGTCTGTCGGTCAGCCGTCGGCGGCTGCGTCAACCCACTTGACTTTCTTTTCTTCCATTGCTCATTCCTTTCGCCTATCGAGAATGCATGGACGCGTGCGGGCGTGCGCGTTCACCCGCCTGCCTGGCGGGCGCCGGCACACAAACCGACCTACGCGCGCGTCTTACGCAAGGTTACGCCGGCACGTTGCTTCTGCGATCGCCTCTCCCCTCCACTCGGCTGTGCGTACACACCGAGCCGTTCCCACTCTCCGGGAACCGCTCTCACCGATCCCTACAATAATGCGGCGCCCGCTCAGCCCGTATAGTGGTCGTCGTCCCAGATACATGGCCAGTTCAAGGCCTTCCTCCCTGCTTGCTTCCTTCCTTCCTTCCTGACCGAACAGTGAAAGTGGCGGGCGCGAGAAGAAGGTGGTTTCATCTGGGTCGACGGACTCTGGCGATTGCGACGACGAAGCCGTTTTCTTTGCTGCTTCTTTGTCGGCACGCTTGCTTTTATTGCGAACGCCGCCGCAATCCGCGCACCTTTTTTTTTTTTCCCGCCGGCTGTTTGCGTGGCCTACCTGCGTCGGCTGGGGTGTTGCGCGCCGTTTGGGCCAAGGCCGAAAATTATTTTACCGGGACGCTCGTAAATAGGACTCGAGGCCACCGCCGTTCTTTTCGGCCCATGCTGTCATTACAAAAGGTGGCCGAATGAACCCGTAGTGTGTGAAGACAGGTTTTTCCTTTTTTATACCTGTGTGAATGAGTGCAGCTTCATTGTACGTTTATATTGCAATCATACTATACGTTGCAACGGTGATGGTAGTACTTGTGCCGCGAGGGAGTTGGAACGACAGCTGATGTCTCAATAAGACGAAGGGATCCGCAGAATTTAATAAGGAGAAAACATATACAACTGTACAGGCGCTTTTACGAAAGCGAATACACACACTATGAATGCACGCCATTCTCGTTTGTTGTACATGAAGCTTCAAACGAAAAGGTAACAAACATGTAAGTTAAACCAAGCATTAAGTTTAGCTTAATGCTTGCAGGCGATTCGAAGGGTACCTGAACCACATCGGTTTTGAAGGAGTGACTTATGGGAAAGCTTGCGCTTTTCTTTGGCTAAAAATTTATTTATTTATTTATTTATTTATTTATTTATTTATTTATTTATTTATTTATTTATTTATTTATTTATTTATTTATTTATTTATTATTTATTTCGTCAGTCAGTCTGTCTGTCTGTCAGTACACAACAGCCAGATAAATTACCATGCTAGAGTACATGATCTGCAGCTAACCAAAAACGCGTTTTAATGTGAACAGTACGTTAGGCATCTTTTAACGCTACCAAAGAGGTATCGGCTAGGAATTTTAATAGTGGTAGCAGCGATGAGTCGTCTTCTTTCCATACATGTTGTCAAAATCACTGCGTGCTGAAAAGTATGGGTCACTGAATTCGGCTGGATAATCGTGATACTCTGAAGCGCTGATGATGTTTAGGATTCCAATTAACATTGGGAGATTAGAGAATGGCAACAAATGTCTATCACAAAGGTTGCAATGAACAAAAATAAAACATAACTTAAACATAACATCCTTGGGGTACTGAATAAAAATAACGTAAATATAAGGAAGCCGATCAGTGTTACAGCATTTGAATGCATCAAGGTAAAACCTCACGTACTAATCCTTGCGTACCATGTCTCTACATTGAATAAAGGGAGGGAGTTTCCGAGGACACGCTTTTCTGTTTGACACAACTTTAATGAATACCAGCAGATAATGGTGCCAAGGAAGGTATAGAGAACATTAATTGAACTTTTTTTAAGTGTATTGTAATAATTGTGATATAGAAGTGAACAAAGTAATGTGGACGAAAAGACAACTTGCCACTGGCAGGGAGCAAACCTGCGACCTTCGGATTAGAAACACTAATTATACCTCTTTATTGAGATACAATGCGTTCGGCAGATTTTTTTCTTGGAATTTAACGTCTCGAACCATGAGAAATGGCATTGCGGAAGGTTCCGGGTTAATAATGAATACCGGGGTTACAAATTAAATTAAAGTAAGCGAGTTCTTTTTTCATTTCGACCCATATGAATGTGGCCACGGAGGCCGAGAACCGAAGCTGCGACTTTGTCCTCCAGCAGCAGTACACTTAAATAAAGAGCCGCCAGGTCGATTACTATAATGTATATAAAAGAGGGCCCCATTGCGCACAAGATTGCGCAAAAGTGCGCGAGTCTAATATTTTATGTTGAAACGCGTCGGACTGCCACAACTATAGCACCTAGAGATGAGAGACAGCAAACTTTCTCCGCTTTGTTCTAATGACCCACAATATGAACCCGGAAGTCTAAGAAAGAAGACAATTATGACGGACGAACGCAAACAACCGAAGAAAAAGCCTTACGTGATGACTCAGTCAGCCCAGCCAACAGTACACCAGAGGAATTTCACGTTGCCGCCTAACGTTCATAATGCCTCTTAGTTCTAAAAGAAAAGAAAAAAAAAGAATGGCCCTCATTTCTCTCGGGAAGCTTTCGACGGCGCACCCGTGAAAAAAAAAAAAAAAGAAAACCAAGAGTGCTCTCATCACAAACCGCAAATGAAGGCGCCATCATTTCCAGTTGTTTCGCCGGTGGCATGCACATCGGGGCGGCAACACACGCAGATAGAGAGCAGCGCACCCTTGTCATCGCGCTGCTCGCGGAAATGAACGCCAACGCGTTCCGACGCAACAGCTCCCCGAAAAGTGGAAACGCAACCGCGCCTCTCGCACGGAGCTTGGCGCGCCCGGCAACCGAGTCCACAGTAGCGCAGAGACGCGTGCTCCAACACAAGTGGAGTGTTCTATACAGCCAGACTCGATACTTCTGCCGCTGCAGGTAATGACTCCACGCGCTCATCGCTCTTCAGGAGTTTTTCAGGAGCTGCTGCTCTTCATTAATGGCTCGTTTCCTGCGCGGAAGGCGGGGCGCGGAGCGGCGAAATGAGAGAACGCGCGGAGAAAGTTGGTCTCGCGGCGCCGTCGGATGGAGCTGGGAATGCAAAGCTGAGCAACGGAGAAGGGACCTCTCGCGGAGGGCGAGGCGACCGCGAGCCCGTGTGTGCGCGCGGGGGCAGGCGCGAGCTCGAGTGGGGGCCGCGTTTGTAGGGCAGCGGGTCGCGCGGGCGCTCGCGTTCGCTCTCGCCGTCCTCTGCGCCGGACTTCCGATACGAGCGGCGCGGTGTGCATACGCGCATCTCGTCCCGACGAATTCCCGGTGCGCGAGCGGGCCGCGCGGCAGAGCTCTCACGCGTCCCAGTCGGAAGCCGTCGTAGCTGCTCATCTATATCGCCGCCACCGCCGCTTCCACCCATAACCTGAGTGAGACGCTTTGCGTTTGCGCTGGTTTCTTTGTTCCTTTCCTTCGTTTCTGTTTTACGCTTAATTTTCTGCACGATAATTACGAGTGACTACGCACTTCGTTCCTTAAGATACTTTGCGATAAAAAATAATTAATGTGAGAGAGCTGGAAATTTAGACTAAAGAGATCCCCATTGCCTCGTCTGTTATCACTTCGCGAAAGGATGACATTCGGAACAACGAATACTTATACCATTTAGAGGTCATTTTTCCCCTCTTCCAACGTCTCTTTGTCGGGGAAAGGGATGAAATACGGGCTGTGAGCTTCAAGAAGGGCACCATAACGGGCCACTGAGAGCAAGTGAAGTTTCGCTGCGCTCCGTTATGTCTGCCCCTACACACAGCCCTCGCCCTATTGTATGGAAGAAAAAAAAAAAAAGGAATTTTGCCATTTCAAAACTTTGTTCTGTTCCGGTTCAGTGTTGGCCTAGTTACCGCCCAGGCGGTCGTTGGCTTATGGGTGTTGGAAGAGGAGGAAAAAGACAGGAAGGAGGTATGGATGAGAAAGCGGTGACTGGCATCGGAGAGACGCCATGTCTCAACTTGAATACGCTAGCGGGTTCTGGCGAGACGTCTTCTAAGAACAGCAACCCCCTCTCCCACCCCTCCCTCAGTCCACTGTATATGCACTGTGTGCGGCTGTCTTGCTGGTGTTATGCAACATTTTGCTCTCTCCTTCAATTCTGTTATGCGGGGTATGGAGAGAAGGGGGCTGGGTCACCTGATTTGACTTGCACCTCTCGTGGAGCCTTTAACAGTTTGGTCGCAGGCGTAGCCGGGGTGCGCAGCAGCCGTGCCTTGTACCCGAAGGCCCATTCTCAAGGCTTTTCCGGACTCCCCCGCCGAGCGTCCCATCCGCCAAGAAGGCTGAGCGAACGCAGCCTTGGCTTTTGCGGAAGCCCGAGTCGACGACCTGCGCCAAGGTAGGGGCACACCTGTGCGCGCTCCAAACCGCGCTGCGGGATGCGGAGTGTACCTTACAGCGTGCAAAATCACGCATGCGATGGATGCATACAGTTTTTATAGTTAAGCTCGAGCGTTTTCGTTCGAGCTTAGCTGCAGAAATTTCTTCTTGATCGACTGCTAGGACACGGGTTTTCGTTCGTGCGTTCTTTTCTCGAACGATGTCAACAAGTATTCCATAACGTGCGTGTTTCGATACCACTTGAAGCGGTGCGTGCTCTCAAAGAAACGGCATCAAATGAAATATTGTCTGTCATCTCCTATACTCTAATCTACTGCATCGTAATTTAGTCAATAATCGCTTAGAAGCTGATAGCACCATCTGTAATAAATTCGCCTCACAGATGTTAACAATGTCTGCACGAAGAATTTTATGAGCGTCACCGCTGTGTCTGCTGTGTTGTGGTGCAAGATTAAATGAGGAAGGAATTGTTTTTTCCAAACTGCATTTTGGCCATCGTTATCACTAATATTTTTGGTAACCGGGAGTTCTGGTGCAACAAGCTAAATACTGAGAAAAAAAAGCAATTGACAAGATGATTCCTTTCCTTTGTCTGTACCATCATCGTGTATCGGTACTTACTGCTTGCAAATTAATCAAATGAAAAATAAATATTGCGTCAGAATTTCATAGTGTTTTCTTCTATTTCGTTGAGTGAAACGTAGTGGTCTTAGCCAGGTTGCTTTAAAAAAATAATACAGAAAAACTGGTCGCTTCACATCTTATCATGCATCAATGTTGCCATTGCAGGGCGAATACTTTGATACGGACCAGGTGCTCTTTCGTAGTGGTAACTACCCGTTATTTCTTAGGAAATAAGCTACGGAATGTCACGTGATGCCCCCTAAGATTCAATTGTCACGTTAGGACGAAGCCGATATTATTAGAGCAAATCACGACAGCGCAGAGGTAATAAGCCTAGTATAGGTCTTTACTCATGCTGAAGCACGCGATTTTAAGGCGAAAGCCTTAGATGACTCATCAAACAGGAAAATTGACTGTCAGCGTCCATTGGCGTCGGGGACGAGTGAGGCAGAAATAATCTTCACGCGATGACGTCACCATAGGGCGTCATCAAGACGTCGCAGAGCGCCAATATTTTTGACGCCATCATGACGTCACTGTGACGTCCCGTGACGTGATGATGTCATCTTATGACATCTTACCTTGGTCAAAGGTGGGTCAATCACGGAGGCAGTACAAAAGCAGGTGATGTGCCTCCGATCCTGGAGGCAGTGCAAAGCCCCGTTAGGTGCAGAAAGCTTTTGGAGGATGGCGGGGCAGGATCAATACATCGAGTGAGAATAAAAAGATGTATTTCGCTTTCGAGTCGTCTTAGTTCACCTAAGACGACTGCTGCTAAGGAGGCTAAAAACAACACCAACCAACTCGGTAGGTTACCATTGCAGCTGTTTAGCCTTTGCTTGGGCACTGATCATTTTCGAGCATGCTGCCCCTGCCTGGCTCACCTCGTCCCAAAAAGAACTCATCCTTTTTGGGCCGCCAGATGAAGCCGAGCAAATAAGTGGTTTCCTGCCTCACAAACAAGCCTTAGTTATGCGTTGCACCTAAATCTCATTCGATGCTTCGAGCTATTTGCACTAGCTGTGCAGGCCTCTTGAACGTGCATGAGCGGATACTCTTGATGTGGACTCGTATAAGGGACCCTGTGAGTTTTTGAAATTATGTAGGAGGCCGAAAAGACCAGTTTTTCCTACTTGCACGCAGCAATGAATAAAGCAGCTTGACATCGTGCGTGCTCCTTTTAAAAAAAAAAAAGGAGTGATGATAGGGCATATTGCGCGAGAAACAACAAACGCTGGTAAGGCTTATTAAATAAATAAATAAAAACTGATGGTTTGGCTTTGCCCACTGTTTTATACAATACATTTGCGTAGTTTCCTTACGCCGACCTTTAAATATATCCGTGTATTATCGTACTGTCCAGGCTTTCGAATTTAAAAAAAAATGTATCACAACACCTAATTCAGAAATAATTACGCGACTGATGAAGATTCATAAAAAACAGTGCGCACAATATTTTTCGTCAGATAGCAAGCAGCTAAAAGATCTATTAGAACTTCGAAGGTGCGAACATACGGAAAGACAGCAGGACTCTTTCGGGTTTAACGCAGGATTAGGGAAATATTGCAGGTCACGCCCTGCGTGAAAAACTTGACAACTTGATGAGGAGAGTGTGACATCGCAGATTCTGTTTCTTGATACTACCGGTTAAAATGGACGACTGTGTGCATTAAGATGCTGATGTCTCCCCGAATGGTGCGAGTACTTCTTCCTCTTCTTTTTTTTTTTTTACGTAATATAACCAACTTAGTGGCACCTAAATCTCATTCGATGCTTGGAGCTATTTGCACTAGCTGTGCAAGGCTCTTGAACGTGCATGAGCGGATCCTCTCGATGTGTACTCGTACAATGCTTCTGCATGGAGCCAATGCAGCTTCTAGGTTCACATCCTGCACATTTCATCCAAGCGAAGAATAAACGCGTCGGAAGAGAGAAGCACCAAAATGCGGCGTTCAGCTTCTCCTCTGCGCACGTATGATGTGTGGAGATGTGGCATTGTCGAAGCGCTGCCGTCTATGCGAGCCATGGGCTTTGCGTGCAAAGTTAAGCGAATATCGTCACACTTGAAGATATTGGAACGCATTGAAATGGTATCCAATCGCACGAACGAGCAGAGTGATGTGGTGAAGAGGTTTACGCCATGAGCGATGCAGACGGAAGTTGTGCAGAAATCTTAGTAAATTATTATTATTTTTTCCTAGGCGTGGCATGGGGGATGGGGGGTGGAAGCAATGATGCTAAGTCGGGCCAATCAAAACAGTCAATTTCTTTTTCGAAGGAGTCCCTAAAAGTGACGATATTGACTGACTCAAAATGTTGTCCTTATTTATTTTTTCGTTGCTCTTAGGCGCCTTCCTCATAATTTTATTTCTATCTATATATATCCAAATCACCTAATACATTTGCGGGTCGGCGGTTGGATTTTGAAAGCGAAAAAAAAACAACCGGCGATTTCCTGAAACGAATGAGATATCAAGATTGCCGTTGGCCTGCTGGATTGATGCAACCAGATGTCTCACGGATAAACTTTTCTGTTTGTCTTTTACAAGCAGTGACAAGAAAAGGCGCGGAAAACACATTAGAAAGAAATAGAGCCGAGGAATTTGAACTAGACCAAAGTTCCTTGAGGAATTTCACCTGGGCAATTTACTAGCTATTCACTTCACTAAAAAAAAAATCCACACATTTCCACGAAGTGAATCATGACGAGTGGGCGAAGCTTTGGGTATCGTATGGGTGAGTAACCGTACGTTACCCGAGCGTTGCCCCCATATAATGTAAACTGAGTGACATAAAGTAACAAAGTGATATAAAGTGACATATAGAGTCGACGACAAGGCTAGGTCCTAACGTACATAATGTCTACGTTGAAGTCGCCGTCTAGTATAAAGGGTTTGTGCTTGTAGGTGTTTTATATTTTTTCTCCACAAGTACGACTGACGTTCGTCTATTGTAAACCTTTTCTGATTCACATACACACATATGTTTCGACTATAGCAACGGTTTTCTATATACCGTGACAGCGCACAGTGAGAGTCGACGACAAAGCTAGATCCTTATGTCCATAATGTGTACGTTGAAGTCGCCAACGTACATAAAGGGTTTGTGCTTGTAGGCATTGTATAGTCTTCTGTCACAATCATGAGTGATATTAGTCTATTGTTAAACCTGTTGTTTCGATTTTAGTCGGTGTTGTGCCGTGCGAACGGACACCATACGCACAAGCCTCGGCATTAAGGTACTTCGTCCCTAAAAAAATCGATCACAATATTGCTGTTAAAGAGGCTAAAAACAACACCAACCAACTCTGTAGGTTACCAACTCTGTTTTGCCCTTGCTTGAGTGCTCATTATTTTCGAGCATGCTGCCCCTGCCTGGCGCACCACGTCCCAAAAAGCACTCATCCTTTTTGGGCCGCCAAACGAAGCCGAGCAAATAAGTGGTTGCCTGCCTCACAAACAAGGCTTAGTTATTCGTTGGAACCCGTCCTTGAATAAATTGAAAGACAATTTTATATTGATCATGTGCCTTTTGCGCAGTGTAATATATTCTTTACATATAGTGGCCAAAAACGATCGCAACTGTAAGAACTCTATAGCACACAGCAGAGCCTGGCCCGAGCGACCAGATGCCAGGGACGTAGGCAGAAATTTCTTTCGGCGGGGGGGGGGGGGGGGGACACGGGTTCGGTTTGCCACCGCCTGGCTACGCCACTGCCAGATGCATATACATGTAGTGACAGTTTGTGTGTGCGAAGACGGAATATAACAAGTGAGAGTCCTGCTATGAACAAAGTGTTTCATCCCATCGTGAAGCGGTATGCTAGAACACTGCAGTGAAGGAAAGAATATGACTTTTAAGGGCTCGTTTCTTAGTTAGACACAATATTAATGAGAACTACGTTAGTTCTCATTAATATTGTGTCTAACACTGCATTGAGTTGCAGTCCACCTCGCACTAAGAAAACAGGAAGAAAGGTTCAGTTTTACTTCAGCAAACGAGATATGCTTATATAGTTTTTGATGCCACTGGTTATTACAAGTAAATGCAAGCGTATCACTTGCTTTATATACATAAAGCAGCCTCTCTATCTCTACATACTTACATACATACATACATACATACATACATACATACATACATACATACATACATACATACATACATACATACATACATACATACATACATACATACATACATACATACATACATACATACATACATACATACATACATACATACATACATACATACATACATACATACTCTTGTGTCGACGTAGTGCACAAAACAAAAGAAAGACCGCTAGTGTCGTAGGGCGTTACGATAGTCCCGTAACGCACAGGAAATTATCGTTTCTTGGACCGCTAAAATCACGTGCAAGCAAAGGTCCAGAAAACTGTGTCAAGTATATGGACATCACCCCCGTACGTGGGCAAAACAACGAGGAACAACTGAGAGTCATGGAGAAGCATTGCCGACCTTCATAACGTGCCACCTTGGCTGTCTATTGCGCATTGTTACTTTATGCGTCCTTCTAGATTTTTGTGACAAGGTTGACTGCCACTCTTTTTTTGTTTTGTTTTGTTTTTTTCCTGCTTATCACTCTATCAAAATTCATACAGCCCTTACTCATTTGCCTAAGACGACTCGAAGGCGACGGCCATGTTCTTTTTCTGCTCAATCGATTATATTGATCCCCCTCCCCCATCCCTACCCCCGAAAGCTTTCAGCATCCAAAGTGGTTTTGCACAGCTTGCTTCCGGAATAGGCCCATCTTTGACCAGGCGACGATGTCATGCGAAGACGTAATAATAAGACGTCACGTTATGTGTCATCACAGTGACGTCATGATGACGTCATGAAGTTCGCAGCCTGTGACGTCGTGCTGACGTCATAGTTTGTCGTCACCACGTGATGATGGCTTTTGCATAACTCGTGTTGACGCCGGCGCCGCCGACGGTCCCTTTTCGCGTTTGATGAGGCATCTAAGGCGGTCGCCTTAAAAATAAATGATGGTGCGGCAACAAAACTGCCTTAAGTTATTGTCTTCTTGTCGCGCTGTACGCTGCATTTTCTATAGTACTGAACGAGCACAACCGGAAACAGATTTTTTGTTCACACTCGGTGCTACAACTAAATTCAGGTCAATAGATGCGCAGAAATTCATGTCCCAAACGGATATGTTCTCCTAATTTAAATACTACATAAAAGGAAACAAAGATGGGCGAAAGAGAACTGGCTGTCAGCGGTAGCCGAACCAACATCCTCCGCATTGTAGGTGCAACATTCTACTAATTAAGCTACCGCGACGATTTGATCCCCGTCCTCTCTCTTGGGCATTTTGGTATCTCTATATGAAGGCGAAAGCCTCAGATGCCTTGACCGTCGGCGGCTTCAACACGAGTGACGCAAAAATCCTCCCGTGATGTCGTCACCATATGACGTCACATAACGTGACGTCACATGATGACGCCATCACATGACATCATCGCTTGTTCAGTGGCGGGCCGATCACGAAGGAAGTGCAAAATCAGGTGAGGTGCACAAAGCTTGCAGTGCCTCCGATCCTGTAGGCACTGCACAGCCACGTTAGGTGCCGAAAGCTTTCGGAGAGGGACGGGGTAGCATCATTACGTAGACTGAGAAGAAAAAGAAGGTGATGGTTTTCGCCTTCGAGTCGTCTTAGGCGAATGCATAAGAGACACTATGAGTTCTTTTTGATCTATAGTTCTCTGGAAGTGTTAGCCAGTGCCGCTCACGGCTACGGCGGCGGAAACAGAACATTCTTTCAGCCAGAAGTATCGCGCAGTGCCTGAACTTTGAAGACCAGGCAAGCCGCCAATAAAGGCTCGTATGGTCTTCATGACATATGGGCTGCCAGGTTCGATGCTCTAAGGTTACGTAGTGAAAAAGAATAATTAGGGGCATTTTTCTTACCGATTGCTTCTAAGTGAATAGCTTTACTCACTCTGTAATTTTCTGGGCTTAACCTTACAAAAACTCACAGCGTCCCTTATGCATTCGCCTAAGATGACTGGAAGGCGAAAGCCATCATCTTCTTTTTCTTCGCAGTCGATTTTATTGATCTCCCCGCCCCCGAAAGCTTTCGGCAACTCCCATGCCTCCGAGATCGGCCCACCTATGACCAAGTGACGACGTCATGTGATGACGTCATCATGTAAGGTAACTTTATGTGAGGTCACAGTGACGTCACTATGACGTCATGACGACATCACAAAATTTGGTGATTTGATGACGTCATATGGTGACGTCATTACATTAGGATGGATTTTTTGCATGACTCGCGTTGACGCCGACGGTCACTTTTCGGGTTTGATGAGGCATCTAAGGCTTTCGTCTTAATTAAGAATTGAACCCTTCGGTTCCCCTCATCCGCTCGCTCGGTCTGACTATGGAAATAAAAGTTCATATTCGCACATGATGACGACGGCGATGGTGATTATGTTATTATGATAACCACCATTATCATCATTATTAATATTTTTATTATTAGTAGTAGTAGTATAGTAGCCTATCTGAATCTTTCGAAAGAATTGCAGGGTAGAAAGCGAGCTAGCTGGCCATTGCCTGCAGAAGGAGTGGAGCTGAAGGAGAGAGCAGGTGGATACAAAGGGATGGTGAGAAGAATTGGATACGGTTTCTAAGAAAATTCCATTCAGTGCGCCCAGCTCATGGCAGAACAGTAAATGAGTCACGCGCAGGAAAACGACCAGCGTCATAGCCCGCCCCATCAAGCTTCCTTGCGAGCGTTTCTTGGAGCCTGCTTCACTAAATTGGCCGTTGTTAGTAAAAAGAAAGAAAGAATGGCTCTGATGCTTCTAGTTATTTTTGGTTCGGGCGGACACAAAAGGGGTATTCCAGAGACTCTCAGTCAGCCTTGCGGGAGCCGTAGAGCAAGCGGCGAGACTTCCGTGCTTGGTGATCTCAGTAACTGGCCATTTACTTTGCGTGTCGAATCTTGGCAGACAAAAAAAGGCTGCCCACTAATCGAGAAGGATGACGCATTTACTAGTGGTACTCCAATACACAATGCGAAAAGGTTGCGCGCTATGTAGTTGGCGCAGTAGTAGCGGCACGTACGTTGTCGTTCATTCATACATACATACATACATACATACATACATACATACATACACACATACATACATACATACATACATACATACATACATACATACATACATACATACATACATACATACATACATACATACATACATACATACATACATACATACATACATACATACATACATACATACATACATACATACATACATACATACAACGAGAGGTATGACTCGACTGCGCCATCTAGTGCAGTCAAGTCATGCCGCCCGTTTGCGGCTGGACAAACTTTCCCGGATATCGAATTTGAATAACATTGTTTTCAACGAGAGGTACATGGCATATTTTTGAAGAACTTCTAAAAGCACCCGCCCTCGGGTTTTGCGTCGTCATCGCTCGCGTAGCAGAGCGAACGATTGGCGCAGGCGAAGAGGAAGGAGAGCGAACGCAGAGCGCAGCTGAGATTGAATGACAGTGACAGCGGCGAGATCGAGAGGAAAGCATTGGAGAAGGATACAGCGGACGCATGAGGATGAAACTTCGTCTGAGTCGAGTGCCGACACAGCCGTAGAATGCGCTCCGTGCGAACCACGCGTTCCCGTGATCACGCTTTCTTTCTGAACAACGAGCGAAGCAATCGGTGGAAGTGCCTCATCGGGCGCTGCTGCGAAACGAACTGCCCGAGCAGAGGCTCATCAGCCCCACCGACGCCAGAATCATGCTGCGCTCAAACTTCGCATGAGGGAGTGTCGAAATCGCCCGTAACTTTCTTTTTATGCAGCGGGATTGTGGCGTGAAATAAACAGTGTCTATTCCGCTGCACATTCCTATTCGATGTTTTACTTTGTTACCAGGCATTTTGCGCAAGTTGCACTCTCGAGCATGCCTTCTATGGAAACCTCAGAGGGCCATGATCTTTTTAATTGCCCTTGGCATACTTTCAAAATTTACAACGGTTTCATGTCCCTGTCTATATAGCCGGTTTCGTTGGGCGATCTCGCTGACAAGAAAGTCTGACCCAGCAGTTAAAACCGCATGGTGGTATCGTCCGCACTGGAGTTACTGTATATGCTACCTTTAGGTAGCAGAGTTGCGCATAGGTCTGGCTAGCAACCACAGCTATGCGGTGAAGTCGCACACCGTTTGTGCAGGCGACATGCCTACTGTGTCGCCGATTAACCTGTCTGGCGTGTCGAAGACCGGCGATAAACATTGGCTGTCGATGGCTAGTGTTAATTCAGTTCGCTGCAGCGGCGGCGTCGAGAAATAAAAAAATTGGCCCAAGCGGCAGCTTCTTAGGGATGGTAAAATCGATGAACGATTAATCGATTAATCGATTAAAGGTTCACAATTAATCGATTAATCGTCATCTATTTTCGCCTTTCGATTAATCGATTAAAGCTATTCGATTTATCGATTACGGCACTCCCCACTCCCGCTGCCAACCTTCCCCCTTGGCCGGAGCGCATGACTTCGAGGCGCGCTATCCTGAGGCGCAAATGCAGTGCACATCGCCTCTCTTTTACTGCTTTCACTACAGCGCATATTTCTGCGCTAGCAGAACGAGCCCGGAGTTGACGGCGGCCATACCCATAGAGAAAGACATGAACTCGCCCTGAACTCCAAGCACTCCCCAATGCTTCAAGCCCGGGCAGGAGGCGGCTCCACCCCATCGAGAGAGAAACGAACTTGCCCGCTTCGCTCCGGCTCACAGTCTACTGCAGCTACTGCCTTCACCTCCTCTCCCTTAAGCTGGTTAGCGCCGCCTGAGTATACGTGAGGCTTGCGTTGCTTGCGTGTTATATTGTGTAATTATTACACATTGGTGGTTATACTGCTAACTTTGGGATGTCATAATGCCGGGAAATCGGAAGAGGAGCGCAGTGTGGTCGTTGTTCGCTGAAGATGAGAAAACGAAGACTGCAGGTGTAATAAATGTGGCAATAAGCACTTCTCGAAGCCAGCGACGGAGACTCTAAGATATCACAAGCTGCACGCCCACTCTATTCACGTGCCAAAGAGCCATCTCCCAAAGAAAGGTGGTAACGACGAAGGTGACAGTGTTGAAGAACCCTATCCTGGCAACACCAATCCGCCTCTCCAGGTAAGTTATCAGTATCTCGCTATTTAGCCAACAGCCATCTCCCGACGAAGGGCCCCTTGTGTCCAGTGTGCGAAAGTGGGA
Organism: Rhipicephalus sanguineus; assembly: GCF_013339695.2. Lineage (NCBI taxonomy): Eukaryota > Metazoa > Arthropoda > Arachnida > Ixodida > Ixodidae > Rhipicephalus > Rhipicephalus sanguineus. Next base: position 102,015,998 of record NC_051176.1, on the reverse strand, counting down.
ATTTTCGCACACTGGACACGAGGCCCGTCGTCGACACTTTCGAAAGCGGGAATTTTCGATCGTCAGTGCGTCTGATAAAAAGATTTGGGTCCATATCAAGCACGAACGATGCCTCTCAAACAAAGAGATATCGGTTTTAAAGCACCCATAAAAATGTCGATTAATCAATTAATCGATTAAAACTTTCCACCGAAAGCAATTAATCGATTAACGGCTAAATCGGTTCACGATTAGCGATTAATCGATTAAAAATTTTAATCGACCATCCCTACAGCTTCTCCGCAATGCATGGTTGCTAGCGGCGTTGGAAGACAGATGCGCAACTCTGCTACCTAAAGTAGCATATATATACAGTAACTCTAGTCCGCACTGTAGTAGGGCGCAACCGTGTGGTGGTGGCCGTGGTTTCGTGCGCTACGCGTGGTACTGATGGTATCTATAGCACTGGTACTACACATTGGTAGTAGCGCCGTGCGTCGGTGCGGGAGATACCGAACAATCTGCGCGGTGGCAAGGGAAGCGTTCTTGGAATCTTCCCATAGGCGCAGTCACTGTTCTGAGACGGTGTCGTTGAGGCTCTGCGCCTCCGATCGAAGACGCTGCCATGTCCAGGCACTGCGACTTCGGTTACAGACGCTGCTCGTGGTTCAAAACTATTCCTGGAGGAAGTGGTGCTCCAAGTATACCTGTTGACTCCCGCTCACGGGACAAAAGGGTGCCTACATTCCATATATCGCTTGCACTTGGGCCCCCTGGCACGTACGGTGGTTGGGAGAGCACTACCAGGTGTGATAGCAAGCGACGGGTTAGTCATGCCTCCTCCGCGAAAGCTTAAGCTTTCCTTAATACATAAGATAATGTTACGGAGGACTAATTCGGCATGCTAGCAAAGAATGGTTTTAGCGTGCTCCGGGGCGTAGTCTTTATATGGGTCACTACGTTACAATATTTGTTATGACCAATCCGTAGCTTCCTATATCACACTTGGTAGCGATGCCTCTCTTTTTCAACACGCATGGAGAAGTTTCACTTCGACCACCGAGCCATGATAGTATGATTGCCGACAAAGCTATACAAAAGAGTCGTGTGTTCTACACTCGAGTAAATAATTATAAAGCGCACGGAAGGCACAAGAAACTGCTCCAAAGCCTGTATGTTTCCCATGAAAAGCACTGAGCGCGCGCCTCCCGCCTGCCCTTCGTTGACGAGTCGTCTGGTGAGCGCTCCTTCGTAGTTTAGGTACTTTATCTCGCAGCTGCGAAACACGCGCTGTCCTCACCTAAAGAGTAATATGATACATCTCCGACCGTGACCTTGGTTCTTCGTCGAGGGACGGCGCTGGTGACGCCATGAAGTGGCGTCACCAGCGCCGTGCAGGTGACGTACTGCAGGTGGGATGCGCATGCTACTTATACCACTTGACCATCGCTTTTCTCACGACCAGCTCTACTGTGAACTATTGCCTAGTCTGTGCTCACACATGGGTGCAGCGCCTTTCGGCGTTGAGACTTGGCAGTCTGGCAAACGTACACAAGTTATGCGAACATGAACTATAGCGCGAACACTGTGTGGGTAATTTCTTGCGGAAATAATCGCAGGCTTCGCCTGCAAATATTTCAATAGACTTTGGCAAACAGTAGCATGCAACGCGTTTCGAAGCTTGCGCAATCGATGCGCACAGCTGCCGCGCACGTAGTCCTCGTCATTTGAAGTTCATGGAAGGGACACCAGTACATTTCACGCAAACTGCCTTTCTCGCTCAGTCGCGGAGCTTGGTAATGATTTAAACCCATTAAGATGCGTGTTTATTTTATTCCTTCCACGTTAGTGCAACAAAAGCCGCGCCTGCATTTCACCTCAACTGTTTGTTCCCATCTAACCGTTTGTCCATCTATTCTTTCGCTCGCAAGTAAATAATAGCGTTGCATTTCACGGAATGAAACTTGTCGCTCTCTTCTGCACGGTGAGCCGGACATCCCACGACGCGAGTCTTTGTATACGCCGAGATGCGCGCCGCGCTTTCAAAGAAATCTCTCTGCGTAGGAGTCGATGTAACACAAAGAAACATACTGCATTTTGCATATACCCCTTAGGGAAGTCAGCTTCTTCTTTCGCAAGCACGCGCGATCAGAGGTGAAAAACCGGTCGCTGTATACGCCTCTCCTATAAATAAACCGTAACCACGCATCGTCGGAATCGCGGCGCCTACCGAGAAGCGATCCGAACTAATCGCGCGACAAACATTCCCACGTGCAATCTGAACGACAGCAATCCCCCCCCCCTCTCCGCATGTCAGCCACCGCGCTCGCTAGCGCTGACGGTATACGAGGCCTCACGCGCGCCGGAGGAGGAGAACAACAGGGAGAAAACACTTCCCCGAACGCGAAGAAACTATTCTCGAACAATTTCTCATTCGGGTTTTCTTCGCCTTCCGGAAGAAGTCCCGGTGAAACAGCTGTTATCGTATGTGCGTGTAGATATTACGCACGCTTGTTCCTCCTCCTCCTTTCAACGTGCTTGATGATGTATGCACACAAGCAAGCGCGCGATACTCTAGCTCATATGCATACACATGTAGCGCCCTTTCGGTATAAACACGCGCCCTTCGTTTATCACAAAGTAATAACCATGTCCAGCTGCATTCGCGAAGGTGTTCGCTCGCCACTCGCCATTTGTAATTCGGCGCACTATACGTGTACACTGTCTTCTTTAACCCCAACCCTTACTCTCGTTATGAATTCCCTCCTTTCACTCACTATTGACTACTGTTAATAGTAGCGATCGGTCTGCACACTAATTGTTTCTCACGCCTCATTAGGACGAACGATAGGAGCGCTGCTCTATCATCTACTGTTTCTAACTGCTCCGGACTTTTGGCAGCTGCGGACTTGGAAGGTGGCGATAGCCAAGCGGGTGGGAAAGCCCGGAAGACAATTATCGCTCTCCGCTAGCTTTATTAGGCGTCGCATGGCGTGCGGAGTTCTATTGTTTGCACGCTGGGTCGTTGATTGCCCGCCGATTTCGTGAACGCGGCACCGGGCGTCTGGCAAAGCCCCCGAATTTCTTCGAGGCGGTAAATTACTTCGAATTATGATGTTGTCGCACAATAACTAATAACTTTGGGGCGTGAAAGGCTTCCCCCCGGGTTTATCCCCCGCCGAGTGCATCAGCGTAAAAAACCGAAAGTGAATGGTTTCTCACGCTCATTGCACGCCCAACGACCACCGTATACAGCTTGCGGGGCAATGCGTTACTTGCCTCGTGGCTTTGCGAGTGCGGACAATAATGTAAACAGCCTGGCATTCTCTTTTCGGCTGAGAGCTTCACACGCGTCACCGATGACCCTCGCCGAGAAAACTGTCATATACTGGACTAAAGTAGCATCCAGTGACGCCTCCAAGAATTACCGAGTGGATTTGCCAGGAACTTCCGGGCAACTTGTGACTCATATATGACAACGTTAATCTACATTTTGCGCGACGGAATATAGATTACTTTATTACCAATACCTGCCTCGTTACATCCTGTTTTCCATTTATTTATTTATTTATTTATTTATTTATTTATTTATTTATTTATTTATTTATTTATTTATTTATTTATTTATTCATTTATTTATTTATCCTATATGTTTGAATGATTCAAAATGCATTATTGCTAGAGAGAGTGTGTGTGTGCGACGGGGGGGGGGGGGGGGTGACTAGGTGCAACCTAAAATTGGCTTTTCGTAAAATCAGCACTGCAATTAGCAGGAATAAACGTCTAATAAATGTTGCACAGCACAAGTAAGAGTAATTGCAATTCGAAGGCTGTGGGTTCGGTCTCCACCGTCAGCAAGTGGTTTTTGGTCCACCTTAATTCATTTGCATTTGTGTCATAATTACTACGCTGCAGTTAAAAACTGCAAATAATGTCCTCTATGCCTTCCTTAGCCTCATTATCTACTGGCTGCATTAACGTTCGTCTAACAAAAGAACGAGGCCCTGGATCGAGTCCCCTCCTTTAGTTACAAATGCGAGAAGTCATGTAAGCGAGCATCAATCATGGACTGTCCTGAGTACTTTAAGGAATAAATTGCATCCAATTAGCGCATTGCAAATAGTAAATTAGAAAGTATTTCTGCCATATCTAAAAGAAAAGGTCCTGTGAAGGAACAACATAACTTCGCAGCTTATTCTAGCCTTTTATTGTGCTAGAGGGAAAAAAAAAAAACGAGTATTTAAAAGCGCTATAATGCGTTATTGATGCGGCAATGTGGAGCAATTTATTGTTTTAAAGAGCCCTGGGCCAGGTCGTTTGAAATATTCTGTCATAGTAAAAACATTAAAAAAAAATCGCCGGCAGTGCTATAAATGTGACTACCAACGATACGATACGAGAGAAGTTTCGAAACCCGAGTCGCTAACGTGCATTTTAGTTTCAATGCGCGTAATGCCATGTTCATAGAATTTAACTGATGTTACAATGGGGGTATTGAACTTAATTAAGTTGATACAGGATCAAATAAATAATAACGTCATTTATCCATAACTTCATGACTGTAGTCTCAGGGCTTAAGTATATAGAATTAAGCGAAAAAAAAAGCAAATAGAACTCACCAATGCGCCATCACTTGCTGTTTTACCAAGCAACTCAAAGCTCCTCCAAGGACGCTTCATGAGGGAGGGAGTCGCTTGCAACCTGCAATCATGCCCACAACTAAAGTGACCTTGATGAACACAGTTTCTCTCAGTATTATCGCACTGTCTATTGCAACACTGCAGTAGGAAAGTTACACAGCTTCTTGGAGTACCTGAGCAAATTAGCCTCTACACCGGCTTACGGCTGTGGGCGTTAAAAATGACGCTGCGTCAGCACGCGGCTGCTTTAGGCCCCGGATCGAGTTTTCCCATGAAAGTTTTCTGACCTGCAAAAGAAAAAAAAAGCATTATAGGCTCTGGTGCTATTTCATTTCATCATGGTTGACACATCAACGCATAGTGCCGATTGATATATGCTACACGAGATCATCTCACATGTTATTTGTGTCCTTCATTTATAGCTGATTATATAACGGAGCAGCACGAAGGCAGAAATTTATGGAAATTTCAGGCAGCACACGTCCTGCTAGGTTCTTCGTCGTTGTCTTCTTGTTATCCTTAAATCAGTTATGAACCCCCTCCAAGTCCCTCACCTGTCCATCCTGTTGTAATGAAGTTCATGACTTCGTTAGTTGCGCCATTTCAGCCAGAGATAACAATAATGTTGGGATCTTACGTTCCAAAAGCCCGATATGGTTATGAGAGATGCCGTAGTGGAGGGCTCCAGAAATTACGACCACATTTGGTTCTTTAACGTGCACCTAAATCTGAGCACACGAGCCTCCAGCATTTCGCCTCCATCCGTCCGAGATTCGATCCGGGTCAGCAGTCGAGCACCATAACCACTAGAACACCGTGGCGAGTTTTATCCCAGCAAGATAAAGAAAGCATGCATTTCTGGCAGGCATATGCGCTAAACGATAGGCCGACGTATACGCAAATAGCCAACGTAGAGTCGCCATCGTAGCCGCCTAACGAAGACATCCTCCAGAGGTGGAAACTACTAATCTTAAACGCAGCGCTTTTCACACCATATTAAAACCACCGACGTCGCACCAGCTGTCATTCTTTGAAACTGCCCTTTGAACTACTAAGCTTTTATTACTTTTCCGCTGGTTAACCGATAGCAAGTTTGAAAGAATCTGTTACGACAAACTCGCTGTCGCGAAAGACTCTGCTCTTCTCGACAAACATAACTATCGTCATGCCAGAAATTACATGCAATTAAAGGTGTCAAGGTTTAGGAACGCAATGCCTCTCCCACGATACGACAACACTTTGGCGTATTGCGTGGCGAAGCTACTGTTGCATAACACTGCGTGAGATGCTCGTCGAATGAATAAACACGACCGAGCGCGCGTTTGCATGGCTGCTTGTTGTTTCTCACGCTTCATAAGCAGCGCAGCGTGTCACACGATGTATTTGGGACATGAATGGCTCGAGGGGATTGTAATTTACCCCTGAAGAGCAGGCGGCGATATAGGCAGACACAAGGCAACGTTGGGGAATTACTGCAAGGTCTGTGTTTTCTTCGCAGGGATTTTGTGTACCCCTGCTGAGAACCTGGGAAGCAGTGAAGCGCGTTCACACTTCCTCGTCTGTCCATAATTATTACCACACTGACAGGTGACGCTGACAACACGTGCACATGTCCCGAGCACTCAACATGTTTCACTTAGAAGAGGCACTCGACTCAAGCTAACGTGTTTTTCTTCCCTCCCTTTCTATGTTCTTTACTTGTTTTCATTTTGCTGTCTCTCTCTCTCTCTTTTTTTAATTGGTCCCATTCAACCAGAGAAGTACATTCCCAATTGAAAGTCGATCAGAGATGTTTTCTCAGACATGTCTCCCTGGTTACACTGCTAGCAATTTAACCCAAGGGGCAAGGGGTTGCACCCGAAAAAATTACCCTTTCGTTACACATGCACGCAACATGCACAAGCATGCGCCCGTATGCATAACAAAGAGTGCATTCTCAAGGGTCAGGAATGGAGGAAGAAGATGAACGTCTTAGGCACGCGTGAACAATCCAAGTTTTAAGTACATGGTAGCACTGAAACAAGCTGCTATCAATGGGTCGTCGAGAAACGACCTAACTGAAGTCGTGCATTTAAACCAGATCGCAGTTGTCATGTTTTACAGGAAACCAAAACAAAATTGTTACTTGCAAACGACTAGGCTTTTTGCTTTAGATATTCGGTACAAGCTGCAAGAGTTCAGATGATCTACGGGCTCTATTCCGCAACTGCCCGCATTTTTTCTTCTCCCGCCTCCCTGGACTCGCGTAAAAAGTTCCTTGCTTTTAACGCAAATAATATTTGAAGTAACTGAATAGTAAGTTAGGAGAACGCATAAAACACTCACACGTTTTATCCTACTTAACGCCCCATGCACCAAGGCGCAGCCAGATGGGGAGTTAAGCCCCTGTCAAGCACGCCTTGGTGCTAGGGAACACACACACGCACACCTCCAGCATTTCGGATACCTAGTGCAGTTTCTTTTAATTACTTTGTTATACCACGGTAATTCAAGGGCTACACTAACCTGCATCGCAGTTCGATATATCGGTTGCAGCTATCACAATGAACTTGAATGTGAAAGAGTTCGTGTATTAAGACTTCAGTAGATACAAACGGCGGATGGTCGATAATAACGGGAAATCGCCCTTACCTGCAATGTGTCTTTCATAATGCGTGGGATATTTTTGCCATTTAGAACCAGGTGTCGGAATGAAACCAAATATTCTTTTGTTCAGGTTTTAGCTTCGTTCCACTAAAAAAAGTTCCGTTCCGGAATGAAAAAAATAATTTTTTCGCAACGGTTCGTAACGGTTTTTATTTGTACGCAAAAAATTGAAATTGAAGTAACGATAAAAACATAGCATTTAACTTTCTCATTAGTGAATTACGAGATCTCTGAGCAGGCGCAGTGCTTTGCGTCAGGAGAGTGAGCCTGATCTCAGAAGGCAGCACGTTATCAAGCGTAGTCTCTGATATGCGAGACCGCTGTTCTGATAAAACAAACTTCAGCGCCGAGAATGCGCTCTCCCCGCTGGCCTGCGTGACTGGCACACCAAGGTCCATTTGCGTTAACATAAACAGCTCCGGTTGCCACTCTTGTCGCTTTTCACAAAATTTCAACTTTACTTTGAAATCCCTGCCTGAGCTACGCCCTCCCCCGAGATATGCATCAGTGCTCACGGTGCATGACCTCGGTTGTTCCGGACTGCCAACTTTTTTTATTGAAACGAGCACAGATTTTTGAAAATTTAATATCACTACGGAACGAAATAAAATCTTGGAGGACGCTTGAGTTTCGTCTTCAAGAGTAGAACGCGGTAGCGTAATCGAGCACCGTGCGCGTCGCCTTCTCAATTGCTAGCCTAGCTTCGGTTCTCGGTGCATGCCTCAACTGTGCCGTAAGAAAACGGACGACTGAGCGTGTAACATTGGCCGTTTCAAAGTATCCAAGAACGCCTACTGCAAGTACAGTTCTGAAGTGCCCACTACGTCATAATTATTTTTTTTTTGCGAATCAGCGAAGGGTCGATATACGCGTCCTTAAGTCAACACGCGAACCTACGCAGCTGTTCACTTTGTTGATGCTTTTGCTGCTGCTGATGATTAAATATGCCTGAGCGCTTTGTATTGGGTGGGCTTTTAAAACACCCACTCATTGCGTCATTCGCGTGTTTTGACGCCTGGCGCGATTCTACGCTTCTGCCGCACAATATTACATGCGTTAAGCAGACTCCTTCCACTACATGACATTCATATAGGTTTTTTTTTTTTTATTCGAAGCAGTTTCAAGAAATAGCGTGGCTCCTCAATAAAGAAAGAAAAAAAAATATCGTGGCTCTGGGGTAGAAGAGCTGCTTGCCACGCAGACGGCCTGGATTCGATTCTCATTTGAACCCGAAGACTTTTATTATACATTTTATTTGCATCTTTCTCGAATTTTCGGTCACGGACAAGATGAGGATTTTTCGCTCACAACCAACAACACCAACGCCGACGCCGTAATTTCTGCGAAACGAGCTCTTCAACGCTATCGCGTTAATAGGTAACGTTTCGGTCACATTTTCCTTCTCGTCAAAAACATACTTTTTTCGTTTTTCGTTCCGTTCCGACACACTGTTTACAACTATTCTTATGCATTCGATCAGTTACCCGAGGGATTTCCTTTGAAAAACAAATCGCTTATGCCAGACGCATATATACTTGCGGTAGAAAAGTTTGCATGGCTTACTGCATTTTTTTTTTTGTTTCAGTTCAAGAAATGTTAACCCATCATTTATTTGACTTGAAGGTTACAAGCAGACATTAACGTGTGCGTCTGACAATGTTGCGGTCAAGTTGCGAACAAGTTACGATCAAGGGTCCCTACTTAAAGCACGCCAACGCTGGATTTGTTTATCAAAACATCGCTCCCGGCCTAGCGGCACATTTTGTCCCGCTCGCACACTTTCTAAGGGCAAGAATTGGCGATTATGAGAGTTGGGCAATGCAGCGTCCCCGTGTGGCGAAAACCCTTCAAACGCTATCTTTCTCACGTAGAACTGCCGCGGCTATTCAACGAAAAACCGAACGCGCAACAGTGTAACAGGCAAGCTGCCTGCACAGCGTAATCAGACTCCTTAGCGTGATTCTGCGAAACAGCGCGCAGCTCCGATGAGTCAAAACAGAAAATTTTTCGAGCTACGCTGCCGTTTTGTTCATTTTGTTGAACGCTACATTAAGAAATGGCGATTAACAACGCTAAACGGGATGCTGTCGAGCTTTCGAGCACATCGGGTCAGAGCCGAGTGTAAGAGTGCTTGCTTCGTTGCGTATAGCTGCACTGTCCGGCTTCAGTGTACATAGGAGAAACAGCTCGCAGACTCGTTTCCCGAGTCTTCCTGGGGGTGAGGTATTCTGTAGCAATCATTTTCGGGGATATATATCCACATGCAAGTGGCTTCTAGTGCCGGAGGCCGGACCTGTAGGTGACATCATTTAGAACGGTATAAGACTTCGCTCGTTGGTGGCGTCTGACTTTTGTTTTGATAGCGCCACAAAAACAGAGAAGGCAGCAAAGAGTGATGAAGGCGGTCTGTTAACTTCGCTGCCTTTTCTGTTTTTAGTTGCCCTCTCTGTCAGCAACTCATCTTACGATAGCATTCTTGACAGAATGCTGAAAGCGTATTCCTGGCACCATGCCAGAAACGCGATCGCCTGTATACGCCAACACGTAGAGGGCTACCACGCGATATCTCGCGAAAGTATATCGCCGAAATGTGATCGGCCGAAGATCCTTCCGTGCTGTCGAAAATCATTCTGTACTGTTAGAAGGGAGGCAAGCGCTTCGCAACAGTGCATGTCTAGAGCGCGTAGATGACTAATACATATAAAGGGATTTCATTGAGCAGTGATGTGCTTCGACAGAACAGGCTGCAGAATGTACCCGTTATACATACATTTAACGAATCCATACTACGCGTCGAGAGCTTTCAACTGCATAATTAGGACAGAAACTGATTGCTTTGATTCAGGAGGAAGCTTTAGGTCGGGGGCTTCTATCTATGAATATATGGGAGTAGAGAAATTGTTTTTCACGACAACTACTACATTAGACCAGGTTAAGTTCGCTACATTTAAAGGAAAACTTGAAGTTTAAAGACTGATTGCACCGAATTTTTATCTATACAGGCTACTTGAAAAGTTGTTGAAAACTGCAAAAAAAGCAAAAAAAAACGAAACTATCAATTGCATAGTTCTGTATCTCAGCAATGGAAAACGATATTACATTTCTCTAAACAGAGCCTTATAATACTTCAAGAAACACCTAATAAGTTAAGAATATGTACATTTATAATATCTATATGAACACCTCTAAATACAAATGTCATATTACATAGGACCCTGAAATATACCACTTCTTTGTGCGCAGGTGATTAGCAAGACTCTTATATAAACAGCTTAATAAATTCCCTTCGGCTGCAAATTCATATAACCACTTTGTCCGCATTAGATTCTCTGACGGGTTCTTACTTCAGTACTTCAATATTTCTATTGTTGAATAACGAATTTGTCAACTTAGTGTTTCCATTTTTCTTGAACTTAACAATTTTGGGTAACTTTTATTCACAACTACCGGCTATCAATCAGAATTTCACTTGCTACATTCACTGCAAATGAACTTTTTTCTCTCAAACCAAACAGATGTTCAAATCAGTGAGGAGGTTGCATTGTAAACGTTTGCATTTGTCCGTTGCATTTGTCCGTTTTACATGTATTCGATAAATCGCAGCACGTCTCGAGTTAAAGGTGGTTCTTGCTAGTTCAGAGCTCAGAGTTAACTCAAATGCTACGTTTATCAACTGTTTCAATCGTGCCCAATTAATTGCCCTCTGAATGAGTGTGAATACTGTTGCGAGAGTTGTTCCTCTGAGGTGTCGTCGCAACGATGTCGGTACGCGCATAGGCGTGCGCAGGGTTTCCCTTCAGGGAGGGGGGGGGGGGCGGAGGATGGTCGCAGCGCCCCCCCCCTCCCAATTATGTCAATGTACGGCGCTGACATTGCACCCCCCCCGAGTCGCAGCGCCCCCCTTCCCTCCCTATTATGTCAATTTGTGGGGCTGACTTTACGCCCCCCCCCCTCTTAGGTGAATAGAGGGGCGGTCGCGCCCCCCCCCCCCCTCCCCTGTGCGCACGCGCAGAAGTGCAACATTTACGCGCAGAAGTGCAACATTTATGAGCGTCTTTTAACAAAATAACTAGGAAATCACCGAGCTGCTTGGACGCAAGCGACTGAGAACATTTTGATATCAACGTCTTTTTGACTTTTGATGCGCGAGAAACCTGATGAGTAATTTGAGAAATGGCCACAAAAATGTTTACCGTGAGCATTTATAATGCAAAGATGCAAGAGATACGTTCCGATGTAACGCTTTACTCATGTTTCCGTTATCGTAGTGGTTACCCAGCCACGGTTCCCACATACCCGGAATTTAGGGACAGAATTAGTTCCGCAGAATTTCTTACCTGCAGAGCCTAAGGCACCGCAAAGCGATATGTAGACAAGTGGAAGTTTAGGTAGACGAAGCAAACAAACGGAACGTGTGGCAGAATGTTCGTGCAAAACGAACGAATCACTGAGTTGCCTGTTCGGTTCAACTTGAATGGCGTGCACACTGACAAAATACGTCAAACGTCAGACTAAGAGCCACAAGGATAAGAGCTACAAGGCGAATGAAATTGACATCTGATGTCTGACCGTGAGCTTAGTTGCCAGAATTCCTCGAGTAGGATGGGTCTTGACGTGTAGTCGCTTGCGGCACGCAACCAGCGTGCACGGCATATGACATAAAGGACTCTTCGAAACAAAGGAACTGGAGCTAAGTACAGATCACATCGCCTTTCTTTTTCATCATTGCGAGACAATGTTATGTTTACGGAAGTTGTACAATGACACAGAGATAAGAGAAACATGGGGCATCTGCTGCAACAGTGAAACATCCCACGCCATCTTTGGCTATGACGGGTAATGGCAGAGTTTCCCGAAGGAACTATATGTTCGCACGCAGAGTGCGACAGGTCCGGAAGCAGGTATCTAGAGAACACTGCATAATCTTGTAAAGGTTGGCTTTCTGAGCCGGAGACAACCGATTTAGTATGATCCGGATCTAACAGCATGAAGATTATTTCCCGTCTTAATGAGGGTGTTACAAAGAGGCAGAGTGTCCATTTAGATGAGAAGAAGGTCTAATAGATGCCATCGAGTTCACAATTTTCTGCATTGGTCTTGCGTCAATCGCATTTGAGAGTCCTATCTGCATATGGGCGTTCCGAAGCAGCGATCTTTTACAGGTTCCCGAGGCTAGCCGAATAGACCTACAGCGACGCAGGAAGGATCCAGACAAGTTACATACCCTGACAAAATAAAAGTAACCAAAATCAGGATGTAGCATGACTGCTAAGAGTCACGAAATGAAGAGCCCAAAACTGAAGACCACGCACTCCATAAGCCTGCATGCATGGTTCTCGGACGATCACTCACTCACTCACTCACTCACTCACTCACTCACTCACTCACTCACTCACTCACTCACTCACTCACTCACTCACTCACTCACTCACTCACTCACTCACTCACTCACTCACTCACTCACTCACTCACTCACTCACTCACTCACTCACTCACTCACTCACTCACTCACTCACTCACTCACTCACTCACTCACTCAGTCAGTCAATTATACAGTGTCGACTATCGACTAATGCATTTAGTACGCGTCATGGGATTTCTTCAAAAGCGATAATGAAGACATCTAATTAATCAATTTATTTAGTTATTTATTTGAAAGTCTGCACAAAAAGAGACAGATGCTTACTGGTTCATCTCAATTTTACTTAGAAAACTGAGAATACATAATAAGTGGCGCGTTCGTGGAATAAATTAAATCAGTGTCGTACGCAATGAAGCACTCGAAGGAAAACTGTTGAGTCTTCCAAGGGAGGAGTCTATGGCCTCTGAAAGTTTGAATGGAAGAATGAACTGTAGTTCAAGTCGCCTTGCCTTGTAAAGCAAAGTTTGAAAATTCCGCCACTTCAGAGTAAAAATCCGCCGCGCTTGTTCAAGAACCGTAAGTGCATGATGTATGTCGGAAGGAATTTGTTTGAGGAAGAAAAACGAAGCGAAGCAAATAATTAATTATATTTGACACAATAGCAAATGGGGCATATAGCCAGAGCGAACAATAAAAAGTGCTGCAGCATAAAAATGAGGGAGAGAGAGAGAGAGAAAACATCCTGTCGGGAACCAGTAACTGAAGATAAGCAAACATCTCCTAACTTAACACATACTCTATGCGTTTCCCCTTTGACGTCATCGGTAAGAGCCTGAGGATACCATCAAAAATCGATTGAAAGAAGGCAAATTGCGCTAAGCGTTGCCGGTGTCCTCCATTGAAACGCTTGCGTTCTCGGCATTCCAACGTGACATCGTGGCTACGGAGTACATGCGTTCGTTGTTTGTAAAACGTTGCTCAAATACCAAGTTTAGCGGATGTACGTGCCCAGTAACCATGACTGCTTCTTTACTAATGCGGAGATCCACATCCCCTTTCATCAGTTTTTGTTCATAACGACAACAGCTGCGTTTATCTGAATACATAAGACAATAATCATATTTCTATAACACATCGCATTCATATTAACGACGGTAATGCGCCAGGGAGGCGCATCGCACTAATGCGCTAGGAGAAGGTAAATAAGTCGTCTCACATTGAGCGTTTAACTGATGCCGATCCCACGAAGAGAGAGAGGAGGAGAGAGAGCTATCGCATCGAGAAATAAATAATAGCGACATTCTTTTTACTCGTTCGCGCCACACTTTTCGATAGCAACATTGGGGACAACAGTTGGAAAGAGCCTATGAGATAAAAGATGGATGAGCAGTAGTAACGGTCGACGTTGAGAATCAGCCTAGATCAAAACGTTCATGCAAATTTTATCCTACTATATTGAAAGAAGCTAGTTGTCTCATGCCGCTGATCACATATAGTTCTTATACAAGTCTGGCTGTGCATTTTCGCTGCACGTTAGTCCGCATCGTGCTAATGAGGACATTGTTCAATGCTTATCGAATATGGTACGCCCAGAAGTAATCGCCTTTTCCTCCGGATACCAGCGTACAACATAGCGCAACACTCAGGCAGCATTAGTGCGAAAGTCTAGCCAACAATACCTGAGGTGTTACGCATGCTTAATCCTTGCATGTCGATCGGCTCCCTCCGGTGGTTATTCTCCTGTCGTCGCCATACACTCCGGATATGCCGCTCCTCTTTTTGCGGCTCATTTCCTGTCTGCCATAGCTCGTCGCGCACGCATTCCTTCGGTAGCGCCACGTCCTGGGCCGTTTGTGAAAGCTTCCGTTGATTTTTCGTTCTCCGCTTCGTGGGACATTATTACTGAAACGTACAGCAGATGGGTTCGTACACTGTGTAATGACGTGCGGGCTGACTGTTCGGACATCCCTCATCACAAGCTACTCAATGCAAATATGAACGTGCCAAGGGCGGCAGACCTTGCCGCTTTAAGTGCACTCGCATTAGTCCTTCCGTCGGTGAACCCGCATAAACATGACAAACAAGCTTGTAATATATCCAGGAAGTGTCCGTACTCCTTCTTCGGCGCCGTTTCAGTTTGTTTCGTCTGCAACGATCAAATGACCATCCGGTGCCATTTCCAAGCGCACCTTTGACTACAGACAACACCTGTTGTGTGTCGAGCCATCATAGTGAGGCCTATACATATTCCGTGTTGTGCAGTGAAAGATATGTGACCCGCCAGACAAATGTGGGGACAAGAACTGGCAGCGTGCGCCAGATAAATAAGGACTCGCCCACCTTTTATCGTTAATCTATGCATGGTCATCGAATTCTATTGGTTACGCTTAGGGAAACTCTGATCAGACATAGGGAGGGATAGAACTGAGTGTTGGGTGGTTCCCTCGGACGGAACTAGCGGTGGCGACGCTCATGGAAGGATTAACGCTCATGGAAGGACGCTCATGGACGCTCATGGAAGGCATCAAGTCAGCCAGACTTGATGCCTTCAGGTAGTATGCGTGGGATTATTGGTCAGCTGCCAGCTCGTAAAAAGATCACGTGCTACGTGACGCCAGAAAGGCAGAAAAAAGAGTGTTCCACACTCGCCGCCATGGCTGCGATTGGCGCTGACTAACACTCCAAGGTTTAATTGCACATATATACACCATAAAGTGGACGGGAGGATGACCGCCGCCGTAGCTCAGTGGTAGAGCATCGGACTCGTTATTCGGAGGTCGCAGGTTCGGTCCCTGCCGGCGGCAAGTTATCTTTTCGCCCACTTTACTTTCTTCACATTTATATTCTAAATACTACAGATAACACCCCCTATACTTTCGTTGGCGTTATTGTCTGTTAGTTCTCATTAATATTGTGTCTAACAAAGAAAACGAGCCCTTAAGAGTCATCTTCTTTCCTTCATTCATAGCAAGGGCCTCGTTCTGGCAGACTTGATGCCTTCAGGTAGTATGCGTGGGATTATTGGTCAGCTGCCAGCTCGTAAAAAGATCACGTGCTACGTGACGCCAGAAAGGCAGAAAAAAAGAGTGTTCCACACTCGCCGCCATGGCTGCGATTGGCGCTGACTAACACTCCAAGGTTTAATTGCACATATATACACCCTAAAGTGGACGGGAGGATGACCGCCGCCGTAGCTCAGTGGTAGAGCATCGGACGTGTAATTCGAAAGTCGCAGGTTCGGTCCCTGCCGGCGGCAAGTTATCTTTTCGTCCACTTTACTTTCTTCACATTTATATTCTAAATACTACAGATAACACCCCCTATACTTTCGTTGGCGTTATTGTCTGTTAGTTCTCATTAATATATATATATATATATATATATATATATATATATATATATATAATAATTTAAGTGAAATATTGATGCTCTCCCTCAAAGCAAGCGTGAAAAAAAGTGATTGGGGGCATTAATGTAGAACTAGATAGAATCTTCCTTGATAGTCAAGTGTTTCCTAATTCGTAAGTGCTTCGTTCTTTTAGCGCAACATTTACTCAGAGCATAATTAAGTGTATAAACCAGGAAAGTGTCATCTTGCTAAAGGAACAACTATTTCTATTTTGCTGGACTGCAGGTTTATCATCAGTCCATCCATATTTATGAGCCTCGCGGCCGAAACAGTGAAATCTGCGCTAACTGGGAGGCCATGAAAATGCGCCAATCCAGGATGAAACGCTTTGGTGGATACATTACCAATGACAAAGTTTCCGCGCCCAATTTCCGCGTGAAATTGATATAATTTTAAATTTAATTTTTGACAAAAGAAGTTAGACGTTGGGCCTTATTTCGCCGCCTATTTGGAAGCATATGCTCTAGAGAGAGTCACCGAACGCGTTTGCGCAAGAGAAAGACGCGCGCCACGCGACCGTTTCTTTATTTGTTTGTTTTTTTGTGTTTTTTTATTTTTTTATTTTTAGCTACACACATTGCCAATTCGTTTTGGGACGTTAAACCCCAGATATTATTATTATTATTACATTGCCAATTCCTCAACTTTCGTGGAAAGAGTGCGCGAAAGTGCCGTGGGTGAAGACGACGTAATGGTGTCCTTCGACGTCAAATCGCTCTTCACTTCGGTCCCTGTCGACTTAGACGTAGCAACATGCAGAGTCGAAACGCTCGCGGAGCGCACACCTTTGGGGGTAGCGGACTTGTGTGAGTTACTAGAATTTTGCTTAAGCAACACGTATTTCACCTACCGCAAGTAGTGTTACAAGCAGATCCACGGAACTGCAATGGGGGCTTCCATCTCCGTTACTACGGCAAATTTGGTCATGGAGGTCATTGAACATAAGACGCTCGCCGACTTTGTTCCCAAGCCCAAGATATTCGTCCGCTACGTGGACGGCTGCTTCTGCATTATCAGTAAGAGTGATGCCCCACGGCTTCTGCGTCTGCTCAACTCTATAGAAGCCGCCATACAGAATATGCATGTGACAGCGGCCTTCCGTTCCTCGATGTCCAGGTGAGCCGTACCGGAACTAGCCTTTTGTTTGCTGTGGACAGGAAAGCGACGCATACCAGACACTACCAGATTGTCAATTCGTGCCACCCAGCCTGCCACAAGCAATCCCTTGTTTCTTCCCTGGTGACGCGGGCAACACGCATTTGCTCAAGTGACGACGCAATACGGAGAGAGCTTCAAACAATACATCGAGAACAGGGGCGTAGCCAGGGTGGGTTGGGGGGTTCAACCCCCCCCCCTTGAAATCTTTCAGTTTTGCTTGCGTATGTATACGCGCACATACAAACGCACGCACGAATATACATAAAGTATGGTTGAACCACCCCCCCCCCCCCTCGAAAAAAAGTTTCTGGCTACGCCCTTGATCGAGAACTAGTGACGAACGGGTACCCAAAGAAGTTTATTAAGAATGTTGAAGATCGTGTCCTCTGTCCCAAGCCATCCCAGGGCATGTCGTTTCGAAGACGTACCGGCGTCCCATATGTTCCTGGGGTGAGCGAAGCCCTAAGCCGTATCTTTTCAAGATATGACCTTCGCGTTGCGCACATGCCGTCCAACAAGCTTAGAAATCAGCTTGTGAACGTGAAGGATCGCTTAGACACGAAGCAATACCCCGGGGTTGTCTATAAGGTGCCATGCGCAGACTGCAGCTGCAGTTACATCGGCGAAACTGGCAACTTCACCAGGAGATTAAAGGAACATCAAAGGGACGTGGGCAACAGCAAGAAAGCGTCAAACACCCTGGCTGAGCACACCGATAATCGCGGTCAAGGAAAATAATTCGACCACGAGATTACTTTTGGAATTTGTTTTTATGCAGACGACTGCGGACACTAACAACAGGGCAGATGGGAATCTACCTGCTAGCTACACCCGTTCATTACGTCACATTTTAGCATAAAAAGCGACACACGGCTCTTGCCTGCTTATGTGAACAAGGAACCCGTATGGGTCCCGAAACGTCTCTGTGTTTTTCACCTTGATTTGGTCAGTTACCGCATCTACATCCTCAGTGTCCAGGAACATTATTATTCTTTTTTGCAAGGCCTACCCTACAAGAATTATTAATACACAACACAACTTTTCATATATATATATATATATATATATATTATATATATATATATATATATATATATATATATATATATATTGAATTGAAGTTTATTTGTCCTGAATTCTTACAGGATCGGGAGCAGAGGCTAAAGGCTATGTAGCCTGACATGGGGCATATATATATATATATATATATATATATATATATATATATATATATATATATATATACTGAAGAAGCTTTTCCAATGGGCCAAACGTCCGGTCTTCGTCAGGGCTTATGAGCAAATTAAGGTAACCGCTTAGTTGTGTCTCTTCTCATATATATATATATATATATATATATATATATATATATATATAAATTGTGTGTGCGTGCGTGTGTGTGTGTGTGTGTGTGTGTGTGTGTGTGTGTGTGTGTGTGTGTGTGTGTGTGTGTGTGTGTGTGTGTGTGTGTGTGTGTGTGTGTGTGGTGTGTGTGTGTGTGTGTGTGTGTGTGTGTGTGTGTGTGTGTGTGTAAGGCATCATACTTTGTTGTAAAAAAAAGTAAAGAAGGAAAAACAGAGTGAAGTAATGTTTGTTTCCGGCAAACGACTCGACACTTAGGGAATAACGCTGTCTCGGGAACGCACGGCCGATCCCCTGCAATTACGCGGATTGCGCGTTCAACGCACTCTAATACATGGGAATGCTACAGCTATAGCGCCTAGCCTTGTTTGTCTTCGGAAGCACGGATCGACTTTCTGATGCCCCGGGCATGGCCAGACGCCGCCATTGAAACAAAAGAAATTGTGCAGAAGACACGCAATTATACGAAGGACAAGTACAACACATGAAACGAAAAAGACGGCCAGGAGGAAATGGACGCCACACAATAGTACCGTGAAATCGTTGTTTTTGATCAAGGAAACATCTCGATTCCCGATGCTGGCACGGAGCTGCATTGCGTTTCCTTCCCAGCTGATCATTTAGAGGTGACTCTCATTGGACAGGAGCACGCACCTGAAGAAAGGCTTTGCTTCAGGCTGCAGTGACATTAAGCCCTGATGAACGTCAGTCGATCACTAGTCTTGCACGAACGAACCCATTTCCTTCATCATCGTACGTTTTTGTACTACGCGATACGTTTCGGTCTGTGCCTTTGTCCCGGCTTGCCTCGGTTCGTGCCGTTACGTTCACTGAGGCCCAAGACCACATGCCTCATTATTCCGATATATCAGCGCACGTGACGAAGGAAAAGATGAAGAGCGGCTCCGCCAGTCAGCAGCAAAACATTAGGCTCTCAGTCCGGTGCAGCGTGTATTTTGGTTCACAATCTTGTTTGCTCCAACGAGCCAGAGGAAAACATTTCGAAGATACTGCGCTGCCGCTAAATTGTGCAACGTGTCCACGTTCAGGGCGCCGTATAAAGTGCAACGTGTTGCCTGTCTCCTTTTTTGTACTTTTTTTGTTGAAGCGATAGCCACTCGAGGAACCTCGAGACAGACTTCGAGATATCTGTCACAGGTGATCTTATTCAACTCCATTGTCTTCTCCACGCCGAAGTCCCCAGGAAAAAAGATTTTAAAAAAATCCTATTCTCGCAAGAATTAGTCAAGGGTCCGCAAAATGTGAACAGTCGAACCCATGCCCGTTACCACGCCGCCATCTACAGCAGTATCGTCCTTGCAGCGCCTGTGCAGTGTTTATTCCACGTAGCACTTACTAAAGGCATAGCCGCAGCATAGCCGCATCTGCCTTTGAGCCATAAAAAACCGAATTAACTTACAGGTTCAGTTCGAGTTGTCCTCAGGGCTTTTCTTCTTCATTGGCTTGTTACCCTTGTGTTAGCGAAAGGCGCTTCTAAGGCACATATTTGGCCTTATAGGTTTTATGGAGAAGCCAGTTGTTTCAACACTCACGGTGGCAGGTTGGGAACGCAGGCCGTATATACAAAAAGAAGTGCCAACATGCAACAGACAAAAAAAAAAAAAAACACGCAAATACTACCGGATCCATACTCTCCGGATGTATTTATCGTCATTCTTCAAGGCGCTCTCCGGTCGAGTTCGACTCAGAGGCATAAATATTAAACCTGGAAGGAACGTGTTCTTCCCGGCGTGAAAGGGTCAACGACACGACGAAGAAAACGAAGTAACCAGCAAGATTCATATCCACATCTTCTATGCTTTGTTCAAGGCAAAAGCGAAAGCTGGTGAGGTCATGACAGGATGTTATATAACACGCCCGGAAGGATGAAACGCAATCGCCCCCACGCGCGGCCAGACGCTTTCGACGGCCGCCGAAGCTGATAGGGGGAGGAGAGGCGAAGCGGTGGTGTGCTCCTTGGGCAGGTGAAAGTGGGTTAGGGAGTCAGTTGCAAAACGGACAATCCCCGAGCCCGGCGTCCTTGAGCCTCTAGTGCGGGCCCCTCCTCCTCTGCCGGCGGTGATGGTTGTTGATGATCGGCCCCTTCCTTGACCTCGTTCTGTGACCGCGCGCGGTGCGTGCGACTACGAACCAGCGTGCGTGTGCCCGTTCGCGCTACCCGAGAAACGGGCAAAACACAACGGGCCACTGTCTGCCGCACCTCCCTGGAGGACATACGAGTCTGCTATGAACGACGTAACTTTTACGTTGTTGTGAACGAGAGGCGTATATTACCGGCTGTCGTAGTAGACGCGGAAAACTAACGGGTCGCAAGAACACATCCTAAGTTATGGGGATTAAAACCACCGCGAGTACAAAAGAATCCAATCAGGGTACGGGGATATGGGGGCTCAAGACGTTTGGATGCGCAGTTTCTGAACCTACCCATACACCACGTTTTTTACTCTAGCTCCCCGGTTTAGAGCAAGCATACATAGTCTTGACGCCAGTTATTGCCTGTCGACACGGCTAGCACAGAGGTTCTGAGTTTTCGCAACGTCACAGCTGATGGCGAGCGAACACTGGCGGCAAGTATGCGACGAGGACACGCTGGACGCTATTGTTTTCGTTTGTTCCACGTATACCCCTACGTCCCCGACAAGAAATGGCGGCCCGTACGCGCGATGAAAATCGTGGTTTATCGACGGCAGCGAAAACGTGGACCGATTAGATTACGGAGAAATCAGATGGTGAAGCTATGAACAAGAAAGAATGGAGGAAACTGCCAGGGAAAAGTAAGAAAAAATGTTCACAGCGAAAGCGAAAGATGCGGTGCAATTCAGGACTTCGACACTGAGAAGAATTCGCAGAGATCACCTAGACGTAATTGTTAACTGGTTTAAAAAGAAATTTGTTCATAAGGAAAGCTTTAGCTAGCTGAAGGGAATCCAGGGCCTGCTGTGTGGGAAAATTTTGAAGTTGCCACCTGTACCTGTATACTAGTGCGCTTTGCAGTCGAAGACAATGAGGTCACAAAGTGCTGCTTCGATGACCTTAACAACTAGATTGTGGAAGTAGCGCTGTATGGTTAAGGAGCAGTTGAATGTAACTGTGAATAGATTAATAAAACAAAAAATAGGTGTAGAGCTGCATTGAACTTGGTCAGGTGATTCTTTCGCGGCTTTGGTGAAAACGAATGACTGTCTTGCCAAAAAAAGAAAAAAAGAACTCACATTCAAGAGCAATCGAGAGAAACTTTAGAACGTGGACATACGTTTGCGTGCCTCCTGAACCAGGACGAAATAGGCGCCGAACAATTACATGGTATGCCGTAAGAAAGTATAAGAGTACGTCTAGCTTGTGTTTTCCGTAACGATAAGCAGTGCCTTGAAGGGCTCAGCCGTTAACGTGTTCACCAATTGGTGCTTCTACAATGAGTGAGAATGTGACTGGTTTTTTTCGTATTGTGAAACAGAAAACACGAAGGCTTGCTGCTGAAAAGTTACACAGAATCGTTGTGGAGCGTGGCAGCCACGCAGGGATTTAGGACACAAAGAAAGGCACCGGTCGTTGAAGAACGTCCGACTTTGGCCAAACAGACACACATTCGCCAGCAACGCGGCGATGAAGCGTACCAGAATACCAGCATGAGATAAAACAGGCGTCTATCATTTTCTGCGGTTGCAGTGCGACTGATGCAAGACTGCGTAGCGGAAGTTTACGGAAGAATGTTGACCATCTAGCATTTGTTGACCTACACCTGGACTTGCCACCACCAACTCAGCATTGTGAGTAGAGAAAGGTATTGGTCACATCAGCGTAGAAGAGCCAGAGTCAGTGTAAGGTTTCGTTTCTTGTCTGCCGGTAGTACTCATTTGCGCCAAACCGGTTGCTTTGGCGTTGCTTAAAAGGGTAAGAGATGCGCGATGACTGTCCCACCTGTTCACACACTTCACTGTCCAGTGTTCATGCAGGGCGATCCAGGCTCTTCCTACGGAAAGTTTAGATTAATTCTTCAGCGAGTAAACACTGTCAACTCCTCCTACACCAAGTAACAAAGTAAAGCGCCTCTTCAACAATTCATGAGGGCTAGCCATATGCGCGTCTTCTCTCGCGATTCTTATTTATTTTAAATGTCTATTAAGTTTCATAGACAGGTAAATATGCAACTACAGGCTCCAAGTATTACATTACCGTAATGCAGCCTTCCTGGTCCGACAGCAACATACCGTAAATAAAATTGTTCAGCCGACAGCGAATATGCGTGTAACGAAGGGCTACGACCACCGTCAGTACGACACTGTCTTCTAGAGCGAAGTTTTCAATTCTGTTCTCTTTTAACTGGCTTGCTGTGGAGAATTTGAGGTTCAAGTTACCTCGGCTACTCCATTTCTATAAGTTCTGCAGTGAAAAAAGAAAAAGAAATGGTTACCCAAAGTCAAAGTTGAGCAACCAAAGAAAAAAAAACATATAGCGCACTGACACAAGTTAAAATAACACGGTAATGTACAGTTTGCTTGCAGGAGTTCACATTGCAATAAAGCGTCCACACGCACACATTTCTAGTTCTACCCGCAGTATATGGACTTACGCATCATTCCGTATATAGCAACGCATAGCTGTTCATCACAAGCGCTTATCTAGTCCGGTGTCCACTAAGAAGTCTTTCAGGAAGATGTTCGCCTTTTTCTGAAGATGCATTTCAGGCCACGGTTCAAGTAATTTCTGTTATGTGAGGGGGCGTCTGTCCAAACTTGCTAGCTTCTTCTTTAATTTTTCTCTTTCATTAGCGTACTTTACGCACTCCAAAAGAATATGCCCAACATTCTCATCTTCGTGACCACAGTAGCATTACGTTGAGCTGGATCGGTGTATCTTGTGCAGGAAGCAGTTTGTATATGTTACTTCCAGTCGGAAGTCTGTGGAGTAACGTTTCTATACGTCGTGGGAGATCTGCCGCTATGGAGAATTTTCTGTCTGCATCAACTTCGCAAAGTAATGATTGCTTTAATTTAGTGCTATGAAACCACTTCTCCATAGAACAGTGGTTAGCTCCTTTCATCATAATATTTCTTATATCTACCCCAGACATAGGGAATGCGCAATCCCGTCCTTCATTTGAGGCTTTTTTGGCGAGTCTGTCTGCCTCTTCATTGCCCTTTATTCCTGTGTGGCTGGGTATCCATTGAAATACGATGTTGTGACCCTGCGCTGAGGCAGATTCCACAATTTCTGCAATACATCGGGCTATTTCGCCGTTCTTGGTAGGTGACCTCGCATGTTTGATTATCCGAAGGGTGGGTTTGCTATCCGTGCATACTATCCCCTGTCGTGTCCCAGAATTGTCGCCGATAAACTTAACTGCTTCAAAAATAGCCACTAATTCCGATGTCGTTGATGAAGATTCGTGTGATAATTTATACATTCTTCTCTCTTCAATTTCTGGTGTAAGACCGCAGAGGCTGACGCTTCTTGAGTGCAGGACCTATCTGCATATATCTTCGTTCTTTCATTGTGCCTTGTGTAAAAATGATGAAACACCATCTGTACAGCCACTAGAGGTGCCATGTCGGCTTTCTTGCGTATACCACCTATCTCACAGATAACATTCAGAACCTGCTGCGTCCAAGGTGGTTTTGACGGTTCCCATCGTTTATATCCCGGTACTATTACCCGGAATGATGACAGGCTATCCTGGAGTGGCGTGGCAGTCCTGTGTGTTAGTTCGCCAGATAAAGGATGACTACCATGCTGCGTGAAAAGTCGAAATAAATGTCTCGACCTTTCTCTTGCTCGGAGTACTGCCAAAGGTGGTTGTCGAGCTTCTGCATACACCAAATCGCTAGAAGTCGACCGTGGCAACCCCAGACATACCCGCAGGCTTGCCAATAGCAAGTGAAGTCTTCTTTCAGTGGAGGCTGGATGTCCGTGCAGCAGAGGCAGGGAGCAACTCACCATGGAGCGTATCTACGCAGCATGTAGAGCCAACAGGACTCTGTAGTACCACCCCATTTAGCCCCGAAGAGATGACGGAGGACACGAATGGCTTGATTCACTTTTTGTTCAAGGGACTGAACATGATACGACCATTTTAGTCTCCAGTCTAAAATCACACCTAAGAATCAAAGAGCCGTTACCATTTGAATAGGCTGGTTTTGCAAAATAATCTGGAAATCCCCAGGTGTTTTTAAAGTAAATGGTATCAGCTGTTCTTGTCGGACTCGGAGCCATTCCTCTTCTTGTAAGAAATCGGTCTACACAGTCCAATCCTTCTTTTAATGTTTGTTGGACATGCAAAACGACGGGCCAGACGTCCATATACTTATATCATCTCTATATACTGAACATCTGACGTTTGGTGGAAGGTTATACGGGAGCTGCGCCATGACTGCATTAACGAGCGTCGTCGGGCTTAGCACGCTGCCCTGTGGCACTCTGGTTAACGACATGCTCGGACGTTGGGTCCTCCTGAGTAACCACAAAGATTTGTCGAATCTTCAGGAAATGAGCGATCCAACGCAGAATTTATTTATTTATTTATTTATTTATTTATTTATTTATTTATTTATTTATTTATTTATTTATTTACAACAATAATGTTGCGGGAGACCAGGGGAAGAAAGCTGAACAATCAGCTTGAGGGTGTCCTGGCCACCCTACACGTATGTCAGCGTAAACGGTGGCTACCAACGACAACTTCAACAACAAAATGCACACATAATATGTAAATTGCACATGGCTCATTTCCACGCAAGAAGGTAGCATGCTTGCATAGATAGCATAAAGAAACTCAAAAACTTTTAATTTGAGAACACAACGAAAACGAAAAGAAATGGAGGACGACGTTTTGAAAGCAAGTTAATGGCAAGGATATTGTGGTAAACAGTCTTCGAAGTTCTTTAAATTAGGTTTCTGTAATGTTAAAAAGCTGCTCTTTACTAATCTGTTTAACAATGCTGGTAGCGTGTACCGAAGCATTTTTTTACCGTAATCAATGCGACATTTCCTAATTTGCCATTCCTCTGGTTTCCGTATATTGTACTTTATTAAGGTGGCCTGTAATCCTGCGAGAGTTTTTAGAGTGCTATTTTTTTTTTTCATTAAACTAGATTTATACTGGCGACATAGGTTATAGTTAAAGATGGACTTTACCGGGACAATGCTGTGTCTTATAAAGAGATCACCGGTGTGTCAGAGGTATGAAACCTTGCATGTTAATCGGACCACACGTTTTTGTAATACTGCAAGCTTGTCAATGTTTTCTTTTGTGGTAGTAACCAAGCCTAGCAGTCCGTAATTAAGTATTGGTACGAAAAGAGCGTTATACAGAAGAATATTGATGCTTGTAGGGCACTCGAAAGAAACGCGGCGCATCGCAACTATTGTACTGGATAGTTTACTAATTAGGTGGTTTATGTGGTCGTCCCATGTCATGTGTTCATTGAAATAGACGCCTAAAGTTTTTATTGATGGTACGAACTCAATTTATGCGTTATTTAATGTTATCGGTGCTAGTTGAACGGTCTTGTTCCGCGGTCGAAACAAAATTGCCTTAGTTTTGCTAATGTTAATTTTTAAGTGGTTTTGAGTTGTCCAGTAATTTATTTTCGATAGCGCTTCGTTACCTCTCTTAACTAAGTCCATTTCTGAGCTTCCTGAAAAAAATAAACTGGCGTCATCTGCGTATGTAATGAATTTGGCTGTATCATAAATCGTCGGAATTTCGTTGATATAAAGTAAAAATAAAAATGGTCCCAGGATGCTTCCCTGGGGAACACCACATGTGACCGGTTTTTCGTCTGATCTTTCTCCTGCAACAATTACAGACTGACTTCTATGTTTTAAATATGAGGAAATTAAAGAGTGTGCTATGCCTGTAATGCCATAAGCCCCTTAAATGCCTGCAACGCCAAGCCTTCTAGAGCATGAACATGACTAATTGTATCACACAATAGTTGAACGTCAAGGAATATAGCGATAGTGATGTTTCCACGTGTACGTTGATCTTCCACATCTGTGACCAGGTTCAAAACGAAGTCCATTCTGCATCTTCCTCTTCTGAAGCCGGCTACACTTTCTGGTAGTAGCTTTGTCTTGTCTTGTCACCATAAAATTCGTTCATTGATCATTTTCTACGTTACTTTCGAAACACAGCTTGTCAAACTAACCGGCCTAAACGAATCCAACTTCATAGGGCTCTTGCCCGGCATTAGCAACGGCACTACCTTTGATACTTTCCAACCTTCTAGAACCTTTTCTTCTTGCCAACTTTTGTTGTAAATGTCCAACAGGTCTAATTATTATTTCTCAGTTTTTTTTTTCTTTCTTGTGAACCCTACAGTGCTTTTTATCCTGTCTCTTTGCCGGACAGTGCAGACGCAGGACAGCGCTTATGTAAAAAATCGCCTGATGTGTCGCCAGATACGAACTATTTTTACATATGTTTTGGTTTCTGAATCTGTTCTCTCAGAAATGTGTGCCTTCAAGGTTATAGTTATTTTACTGAAGTGAATCTTTAAATGCCTTATATACCTCCTTCATAGATTTATGGAGTTCCTGCTCGGCGAGCTTCTTTCTTTAAAAATAAATTTATCTAAGGAGAGGTTGGTGCCTATGTGTGGCGCCGTCTACTCCTCTTCTCTCATATGATATATGGTAAATATTTCAACGATCACATAAGTAGATAAATAAGTACACGTGAAAGGGGTTTTATATATTGTTATGTACCTGGAGAGATGTATTGTTTTACCTTGTTACACAAGTCTGTCATTCTGTTAGGAAAATGCGTGTATTATTGCCAAAAAGATAAGGGGGGGGGGCTGTCTTGGTATTTATTGCTCAAAACAAAAATGTTGGTTATACCGTATATTTTTAAAATACACGTTAGTTTTCCCTTAGCAATGTTTTTCAAAAAGTATCTTGTGTATCTATGCACTCCTGTTTTGTTTATTTTTGAAGGCGAAAGCGTTAGATGCCTCATCAAACGCTGAAATTGACGGTCGGCCTCGGAGCCGTCAACATGAATGATGCAAAAAATAATCATCACGTGATTACGTCACCATATGACATCATCATGACGACACATGATGACGTGATCACATGACATCGTCGCTTGGTGAAAGGTGGGCCGATCACGGAGACAGTGCAAAACCAGGTGAGGTGCAGAAAGCTTGCAGTGCCTCCGATCCTGGAGGCAGTGCAAAACCACGTTAGGTGCAGAAAGCATTCGGAAGAGGACGGGGGAGGATCGATACATCGCCTGAGAAGAAAAATAAGAAGATGGCCTTCGTCTTCAAGTCGTCTTAGGCGAATGCAAAAGGACTCTGTAACGTTTTTTTTTCTTTTTCTTTTTGTATTGATTTATGAAAATAGTTGAATGTTTGCTGCCAAGTACTGCACGGGCAGACGCCTTTATCAAGCCGCTATAATAGCGCCTTTTTGCTCCTTTCAAGCATTTGTGTTTGTGACGATAAACGCTGAAATAAAGAAATGGAACGGAACGGAAGGAAATGGGCATTCGCATAATCAGTCTCTGTACTAGAATATATATGTTCACGCAACAGGAGAGTTCACACAACCGAAGTGACACACTGAGCATGGCCGTCACATCACCGGTAAAGTTGAACAATCTCGTTTAGAGACATCGATAGTTAATTATTCTAAAACTCAGCTAGTCTAACCACCAAAAATCTACCAAAAGGGTTAAATCATGTCTAGCGATGTGTGCTATCTCTGTCCGTCCCTCTCATGGTAGTAGGCACAAGGTGCAGGCGTCCATGTGGATGAGGCTCGTCGATGCCAGCGCTTTGCATGCGATCGAACATGATTATCCCGGGTTTCATGTGGTCAGTAAACATTTGGTCGCAACGGCCAATGCGTCCGCCGGTTAGAACCGGCTGGCAGCATAATCTCAAGGCAATACTCGCAGTGCGTGGACGGCGCAGTATGCGCGCACTGTGCCGCTGGTTTCCGAGTCACGCGCCGGCGGACGAAACCAGCGCCGCGGAACGTGTCCCCTCGATTGTCCGATCGTTAGGCGAAGGACGAGCGCACTACAACTCGGTCCTGATGAAAGACAAAGCGACCCTTCCACGTGGGCCAAGTGTATTTTCAGCCGTCCTCTCCTTTTGTTTTACTAGAAACTCGTGGAACCATCTGGAAACGGCCAAAAAGCTAAGCCCGAAACGACCGGAGAGAATGGATAGAAACTGATGGTGAAAGCGACAGCGAGGGATTGACGTAAACCGATGCATAAGAGGCGAGCTTGCGTTCGAATCTTGGCTTGTTGCGTCCGGTGGTCGGCGCTGCGGAACGTCGTGTACTTGCGCTAATTAAACGCGCTTGTCTCGTCGGCGTGCCCCACTTTCTTTGTTTTTTTGTTATCGTCGTCGGAGAAGCAGCTTCGGACACGCTTCCCCAAATTAGGATGCTACGCGACGTATGCGTCGAACGTGCCGCGATGACGTACGCGAATGGAGCTCATGGACGGCACGCGACAGCCGTCAGCGATGAGCAGGGGCGGCCATGCGAGCAGCATAAATTTATTCGGCCTGACAGCGTTCTTTGCTAGGGCTTTTCCAGATGCTTCTTCAACGTGGCGCGGTCCTGTTGTCTAGCGTCCGTTGTTAAGCGCCGAAGGCTTGCTATGTAGAGGCTCTGCGGCAAATGGCTTAGCTTTTGCTGGTTAATGAGAGCGAATTACTGCTCGTGGACAGGGAAATTGGAGATTCGACATTAAATTGAAGCATCACTACGGGAGAAGTGGTGGATTGATATGTCTTCATTGTCTTTGTACCTACAGGCGCACTCACGTCTTTGTCGTCGCTTTAGTATTTTTGACCTGTCACGTTGCTCTAACTCCATGTTTACTTTCGTTCCGTGTATCTAAAATTTTCCGTTTCTATTCCTGCCATTCTAAAATGCGGGGCAGGCGTTGTGTACATTTCGGTGGCAGTTGTTGGTCTATTACCTCCCTATTTGCCTCTTCGTATTAAGCACGTACGTGCGTTCGTATCGGGCAGCAAGAATGATCCCCAACACACGCACGCACGAACGAACGCACACACACACACGCACACGCTCCCACACAGAAAGGAAAAAAAAAACATGCGTCAATGGCTTTACGCACCACGTTGATAATAAAAAATAAGTAAAGTACGCCGTTAGCACCCGTGATGAAAGGAAAGAATACAATCGAACCCAAACGCAAGGAAACAGTGAATTATCCTCTGTGTATAGAATGCGCGTGACTCGCTCACTTAGAGTCATATATAATAACTTCCTCATAACAAACTAAATATTCGGTGTATCGAGCGCATGACGTCCGGTTGTAGCAACAAAAAAGCCATTTGCGTGACAGAAACACTGTTCAGTAGAGTGATTAATTTGCATTGAATATACAGCGCCGGTGCTTTTTGAACATTAAGGGAAGCGAACTATGGCAGGCAAACACAATCTTGCGCACCGCCAGCGATGAATTTTCAGTTAACTCATCAGTAACTTTCGTATAGGTTTTTTTTAAAGGCAAGATATGGTACATTGAGTTGCGAGATGTATCGAGCTAGATTACGCGAATAAACTTGTTCGTTATAACTGGGTTTCGTTGCAGCTAGAAAATATATAGTATACGTATATCAGTGCTGGGCAGTATAATAATATCTGGGGTTTAACGTCCCAAAACCACGATATGATTATGAGAGACGCCGTAGTGGAGGGCTCCGGAAATTTCGACCACCTGGGGTTCTTTAACGTGCACCTAAATCTAAGTACACGGGCCTCAAACCTTTTCGCCTCCATCGAAAATGCAGCCGCCGCGGCCGGGATTCGATCCCGCGACTTTCGGGTCTGCACTCGAGCGCCATAACCACTAGACCACCGTGACGGGGCTGCTGGGCAGTATCGAAGATACATGTATCTTAGATGCTGTCTTAGATACCCTTTGGGTATTTTGTATCTGTATCGCGATACGCCTCGCAAAGCGAGTATCTGTATCTGTTTTTCCGATACACTCAATATTGTATCGTGAATTTTAACATACAAGATACTTACGTAGAAACACCACCATGCGAAACAATAAAAGTCGACCTGAATTCCGGTTCTCAAGCTGATATTGCTGCCACTAAGCCACCTGAATAAAACTAACGGCAGTCACATTCTTGTAGATTTTCGCCAGAGCGCTCCAGCGAGCACAGGCGCGGAGGTTTACGCCTCTCTATTTGTGGAGCAGAGTCACGTGAGGCGCTCGAGCCATCACGACAAAAAAAAAAAAAAAAGAAACACACGAACGTCTACGCGCAGCCTACCTTTTGTTTTCTCGATGTTTTCTTTCTTTTTAGTTGTGTTGATGACATGACACTTGTTCGTAGCCACTGCACTGTGCTGCGTACTCCAATGCGTGCGGCGCCTTTCGCATAAATTCTGATGCCGCTCTACTGTCGCTATCGAAGTTTGTCTTGCGTGGTGTTTCGTTGCAAAGTCTCAAGAATATAAATAAGAACGGGGCTGCTTTGCGTCTTGCGGCTTTCACACATCAGCGATTTGAAAGATCTTGTGGACGTAAGCTTCACCTACATACGATGAGGTTGACTCACATGCGAATGAGATTCTAAGAACCATCGCACTGTCGGTGCCGATGTTAGATGCAATAGAACAATAATTTATGTAACAGGAAATATTGTGGCGTACTGTGTCTTTGTTCTTCCAGCTGAGTTATTCGAGAAGTTCTTTCAATGATAATTTGATCGTTAGCACAAGTGCTCGCTTTGCCTGTTCTCCGTTTGCATCCCGTACATTACCTAGTCCTCTGCATAGTTTTCGCCCGTATGTTTGTTGTAATATGTCTTTTGCAACCTGCTGCTAAAATATGTTCTCTGCTTTATTCTTATTTTAACTGACTGCGATCGTGGTTTCATGTCATATTACGCAGGCTTTTAAAGTCCGAAAATATTCGCCACTCAGCATGTACGCTGCCAAAAAAATTGGATCGGTCGTTTTTAAATGCGCTCTACAATGTGTCGAAGCGCAGTTGGCTCTAAAGAGAATATTAGAAATGTCGCATAATTGACCTCATTTAATTAACCAAATTACCTCAATATAAAAAATACCATAACGAACGTCACATAACGGTAAACCATATTCGTTTGGTGCAATTCAGCGTCGGTTTACAACTAGTTTTTTTTTTTTAATATTTTGTTCTACTTACGTGAGACACCCTGCACACTTATTCGCTTTGATTGTTTATTACAGAACCGCCTTGCTATTTGACTTAGATATAGTCGTTTTCCCTTCTTTTTAGATCACCGTAAAGTATTCTTATTTTTACAAATCTGCAGGTAAGCAGAGCTAGGAGTGGAAATTGTTCGGATAGCAGTGATATCCTGCGGCGCTTTGTGCCACTACAAAACGTCTGAGACGTTTCCGGGCGGCTCAAGTTCTCTCGGAGAAGAAATGGTAAAAGATTGTACGTTATTGAATATGTTGCTAACGAGCGCTTTACGCCAGTAGATAAGTAAAATATCAAAAAATTATTGCAGTTTTACGTCCTGAATGAATTGTGAGCACTGACTATGTAGTTCATCGTCTTCACACGATGCGTCACAAAAAATAACGCTACTAACGCTGTTGCTGCTCTACACCTGTCTCTTGATGCGGTATTACGAAAACGGTAATACGCATGCGCACAAGGTAAGACTGCATTGCGGCATTTGCGCCATCGTGCGGAGGCATCATAATAACGTTCTTGCAAGTAGATGGGAAGTCGCTAACTGGTCGCCAAGTAGAGCAGCGACATCCATCAATTCAGGCATGGAACTAATACACCTTGAGCAATAAAGGCAGAAATCTTGTGATACAAACAGGTATTTCGTTAAAATTAAACAAAGTTGGTCGCAGTTCAGAAATTTTAGAGTAAGCACATTTGTACAGAGGTCTTTGCTGCTTCATTATATAGACCTATAATACCAAATTTGCAAATGTATCGAAGTATCCTAAAAGAGTATCAGGCAGTATCGCATCGGGTACAATTATTCCGGAAGTATCCTGTAGCTGCATCTCAAATATTTCTTTCCCGAGTATCTTGTATCGTATCGCAATACAATTTCAAAGCATCTTTGCCCATACTCGCAACGTGTAATAAATGAAACTACAAAGTCACTCTTCTAAAGGCCTTTCCACATGGAAGCGGCCGCCACATGGAGAATAAGTGTCAGATGAGCTCTTAAGCGTTGTGCTTGACAGAGGACTAACACGGCATCCGCAAGTAAAACACACAGAACATTAACGCGATGATGAATCTTCCGCGACACATTGAGGAAGTAAAACTCTTCACCATCATAATTAATTCACATGCACTGCGCAATCACGAGGACACGAATACCATATTCTGATCCTGTCCTAAACAGCCTATCCTGACCCCGAGAACAAGCACTTGACTGCCTCCTGACAAGAAGTCAACGTATGCGTCTCAGAGTAGCGCGTGCAACCGCAGGTGTCATAGCAGTTGCACAGGCAAGGCAATATTCCTTTCTGTCCCTGATATTCGTCGAGATGCGCCACCGTTACTCTCGTCTAACAACACAGCAGCTCCGCCACCCACTTTTGCAGATATTAAATCACAAAAGCGGTACTCATGTGCGCGCGACAGACGACCTTACGAAAAAATTGCAGCTAAGAATAAGTTTTGTTTAGTAGAGGCTTAGTATCCTTCATGACTGTTACGGCGATTCTAGAGATTTCAATGAAAGTGCTACTCGAATATCTCATCCTGAACGATTCTAGGTCGTCTATTTTGATTATTAACTCCTCAAGTATGAACAAGATGATCGTGCTCTAGTATATGAAGTACAGGATACATACATCTATACGACAACGATATAGATTCATCATGAAATCTTCTTTCAGTGGCTTCCTAGTAAATATGGCATTTCAGGCAATACAGTCTCTGGCAGTTTGTCATGCGTGGCGCATATCAAGAATGAGACATATCTAACATCACTCTCACAAAGTTGTGCACGCTCCATTCTACGTCAAACGTCATGCGAAATGTCTAGAAATAGTCGATTTAAAAACAGCGGTCGTAGCTCAGCTGGCGGTGACGGTGATGTTGCAGCAGACAAGAGTTAGCCTGGCACACATAGCCGGCAACAGGTCTAAGATGTTGAATTGCATTCAAAAATACAATTCAACATTTCAGAAATTGTCAGACGTTCTAGCGTAACAGTAATGCGTACATAGCGACGAGTCACTGCATGACCGGTACATGTTTTTACATATAACAGGCTAATTCAAACGTGTTATGTGATATCGCATGGAATCAGAAGATACTGAAGACCTCTTGTTGCACTACAGCATATTCATGCTCTCCACGAAGACAAAAAGGCCGCTCTTACTGGAAAAAATCTTGGGGCCATTACCAACGATTGAGCTACAAGAGCCTCTTAGCTGGTTAAAATTGTTTCTGAAGTCATCGATAACTGTGGATTACCCAAACGTTATAGCATGTTCTACATGAATTCAGTTTTGATGGTGCGGCTCTTCGTGGTTTCTAGTAAGATTTCCTCGATCATGATTTTGCAGAGATTTGTGACTTACCGTAATGTACTGTCGACTGTACTTCACTGAAATACGAAAATTCTGCGAGTGCATACTCTACTATACATGAAGTGGCATTACTTACCGTGGAAACAGTGTGCCTTGTGACATGCAATGTGCTAATTCGAATTTTATGTGAACTACGCTTCAGCGTGTTCCAAGTTACTTTATCTCGTTTGCGTGGGCCCACGAATCTTTGCGGTGTATGGTTGCTGTCTTGTTTGCTCGTTGCTTTGTTTGAGTCGGCCTATCTTTGCTGTTTCCTGTTTGCCTGAGAGAGAAGGAGTTGCTGGGATCACCTACGCTGCCAGTCTCTTCTAAACCCATATTTGATTAGAAAAAAAAAGGAGCGCCCGTCGTACTGTCGTAAAAGATCTTCGCAGATTCGTCATTCCTATTCAATGTGATTTCACACGTATAAACAACGCTTTCTTCAGCATTCCTTCTTCATGCAAGTAAAACTTTGTCCCTTCAGGAATATTATCGCATTAATTCTCGGCATCGAAAAGCCACATGTAGTCGCCATGGTCCATGCAGTTGGACCTTGAGCCTTTCGAAGCAGTGGCCTCATAGCAACAGCGATCGTCTTCATTACTTTTTCGAAATGACTAAAGGAAATTTCAGCACGAAAAAAGATTTTAGAAAACAAAGAAATGATGATAAAGTGACTGGGGCTATTTCCCTGTGCTTGTATTAGTGGGCACGCTTCTGGGGCACTGCTGATGATTTGTGGGGCATCTATCTTCTTTCTGAGAACATATATCTTGCCTCAGCGTTACGCAACAGTTGCGCACGCTAACGTGGTTTGAGTAGTTTAGCCATACTAATTGACCACGCTCTGACGTGCCGCTTTCCTGTTGGCTAACAAAAATTTCCGCCAGATTCAGGCAGGTTGTGCATGCGAAAAGGAAGTTATGTAATTTAGTTAAATTAATGTAATCAGTACTTTCTGGATGGTCTTCGAGTCGATTTCGTGACGCATACTCGTTTTTCCTCTGTTGGTCAGCTCATGTTTTTAAAATAAAATATAAAGAAATGGATGCTCTTAGTTCTCAATGAGGATTAGTACGGCTCTATTGAGCGTGATGTGATATGAGGCATTATGACCAGCTGACGCCCATGCAAATCAGGCCACCTGATGACGAGTCGAAAGCTTCACTGAATCATTACAGCTATATCTCGGACGCACATCAGGTTCTGTGCGGCAGCCCTGCGAGTAAAAAGAAAAAAAGAAAAGCAAACCGTCATCCACGTGGCTGTAGTTGAACAGGAAATTACACGCCACTGCGTAACCATCACATACTGTCGTAATACGTTAGTAGCGGGAATGGTGTTGTGTAGATTGAATGAATGCTAAATTTATATCGAGGTATTCGTTGTCGCACAGAAAGTGGGAAGTTTGTGTAAAGTCTCGCATTCCCGTCGAGTGCTCGCTTTCACTAAAAACATCATGCCTTTCTGCGAAGAGAACGGATTCTGGTGGCCTACAAGGAGCAGCATGGCGTACGACTTCGAACTAAAGTTCCAAAAGGCCATTCTGAGTTGTAGCCTCAATGGCGTTCCTCGCCAACTCTTATTGTTACAGCACCTCTAGGATGACAGCCTAAATCAAACCAAGTCTTATTTAAGGTGGAAATTCAAAATCTCTATCCGTCCCAGCGGAAGTTTGCTGCTTTCCCTCCCCCATCACCACCTAGCGTCCCCTTTCCCATTCCCCCAGCGTAGGGTAGCCAACAGGACATGTGTCTGGTTAACAATCCCGTTTTCTCCCTCGTGTTTTCTTCCTTCCTTCCTTCCTTCCTGCTAGAAGGGTAGTGTTGAGTACTGGATTAATTCTCGAAGCGTGAAAGCGTTATCATTGTGATAGTAGTAAAAATGACGTGACATAAAAAAACATTCGTGTGAACCTCACCATCCATTGTTTTTTTTTTCTTTTGTGTGATCATGTGTATAACATTTTTCTTCTCTTACACGCCAAAAAAACTGGCCACTCTTAGTGAAGAATTGAACCCGCAACCACGTGTTCAAAGCCCGAGTTCCAGAGCTATCTAGCCACGATAACGGCTGAAGACTAACACTCCTACGAGAAGACATAGGCTACATACTGCACCATTTATAAGTCAGCGGTCGGCGTCACTGGAGTGCAGCAATGCTTTTATTAAAACATGGCGTATGTTTGCAACCCCTTTGTCGGTTTCGCCTGGTTCTAATTGCTATTCTGAACACTTGTTTCCCTCCATGAGCGGGGAGATCGCCATAGCACAAGGAATGAAAATGGCCCATGTTTGGGCACGAAGGCTTATACTTTTGTACGGCGCATGGGAGACTATCTGTACTTGCCTCTGCCAACATGTTCGTATTTTACACGTGTGTTTCTCTAAGTTGCGTGTGTTCTCCCTTAGTATGACACCATCTTCATGCTTTTCCAGATGAGGACAACTTCTCTAGCTTTCGCTAGACTCAATACACAGTTTTATTGCTGAGGACCCCTAGCCTTTGGGTTCCCGCGTCCTAGCGTTGTATTGTACATCTCCCCCGCTTTGTTCTGTTTGCCATCCGCACCTACAAAGAGTACAAAGAAATGCAAGGGCTTGCGTACGCAAGCCCCTTGAGGGCCCCGGCACTAAAACTCTCTAATACTTCTTACTTCGCTACTCGGACTATTACGTGTCTGCTATTCATTATACGCCTATTTTGTTTTAATCTGCAACGTACTAGACACTTAACTACAGTGGTACAACTATGCAGCCTTCAAAGTTCGTGGGGCCTGTGAATGCTTTAACTTAGGCATATTATCTCTACGATAGTAAAGCTTTCTCAACTAATGAGGAAAATTTCAACAACATGTGACGTATCTCTGGTAATAAAGGGACGCTAAAGTCAGATATACGAAGTCAACATAAACCGATGGCGCATCCTTTCAAAACTCGATCTTCGGTGATTTTCTGATGACGTTTTCTTAACAGCTTAGCTATTAGAGGAGAAAATGAAGGGTCAAGGTTCGTTTTTTTTTTTTTTTTTTCAAATTTCGTGCTTAAGCTCGAGTGCCTGTGTGTGGGTATACTTCATAGTGTGCTCAGGTTAATGTTGCGGCCAAGTTAGAACTTTTAAGACTGCGGGATTAAGATTTGCGGCCCCTTTAGAATACGGCGTTGTTCATCTTTAGCGATAAGAATTTCCCTTGACCTGAGCCCGCACCGTCAAAATCCGTGCTGTCAAGGTTAGCTAGAGCGGTAGCGTCAAGGCAGTGTCGCCACACCCGTCCTTCGCATTATTCGCGTCTTCTGGCTCATGAAGTTTCCACCGCGCTAAACGTTTTGAGGCCATTGTTCAAAGATAATATATTAGCATGTCGTAAATACCAACAAAAACAAAGATGTAATATGTCTGCGTCTTGAAGATGCATCAGTTACATTTCACGTACTGTTTCTTTCTGCATATTTTTATTGAATGTATGTAAGGAGATGTTGACGCCTCTTTCTTTGTCCTTGCGAAAGAAAAGAAAAGGTGTACATTCAGTAAATCACCGGTTTTTCTGCGGCCTCATTGCGCGCCGGCCTCACATAGGCCGGTGCGTAATTAAACCAGCACCCTTAGTTAAAGACAGCGAGAAAAGGACACATAACTAGCGCTGTCCTGTGTCCTGTGCTTTCCTGTTATTTAGTTTGTCAAAATAATGGCAGCTAGACATTTCTGGAAACATTTCTGAAAGCGCAGTTTGCTTACGCTATATGAAGCGGGAAATGTAGACTCAGCCTTTGTAATATAAACATGCATAATAGACAAGCCTCAGCTCGTGCAGCCAAGACATTGGCTTCATTTTAAGCCCGTCAGGTGCGGCCACTAGTTGAGCTAAAATCCAGAGCAGCCACAACCTTCTCTATTATGTAAAGGGTCTAATCTAAAATTCTTATAGCACTGGCTGATAGAATGGAGGACGATAACAATACCTGCTTGAGCGCTCGCAGCTCGAGGAAGTTTTCGCGCAACGATGGCCGTGACTTACGCTTGCGCACGCGGTTGCAAGCAATAGTTATCTCAGCATCGTGAAACCATATATATATATATATATATATATATATATATATATATATATATATATATATATATATATATATATTATATATATATATAGCTGAATGATCGCATTAAACTATATGCTGGATGTGCAAAAGTTTGTCTGTGTGAGAGAAAAAGCGGTGCTGAGAAGTGATACACAACTTCCGAGAGCCGAGGCTGGAGAAGTAGAAATAAGGAGAAATAGAAAGCATTAGCTGTTAGGACAGGGCAGGTTTTTCCAAGCCGCACGCACTTAATACGTCACGCTGCGAAGACCCCGTCAACGATTGTTTTGCGCACGCCCCTCTAGCGTAGCAGCGCGGATGCTCCATGAAACCCGACAGGAGCCGCATGTGATCCAAGGTTGAGTGGCGGTGAAGCGAACTCGATGGCATGTTTCTTCAGGGAAGCTCACAGTTGGTCAAGGTCAAGGTCCAACGGCATTCGACCGTACACCCCAAGTTACTGTGCGTGCGTGATGAGCTCACGGCCGTCGCTTAGTGCTGATTTTTCTAGTAGGTTACAGCCAAGGGTCCACATGTTCGCAAAGCCACTGCACCGTGTCGCGTGTGCTTGTTTGGCTTCGTGCAATGGGATGCAATAAGGTCCCGTTCGTAGATTTAGGTACTCGTTAAGGAACACCACGTCGTCAAAATTTCCAGAGCCCTCCACTACGGCGCCCCCCATAATCATTTAGTGGTTTTGGGACGTAATACCCAAGCAATTATTATTATTAAGATTTCGTTCATGCCATACGCGTGCGCAGGGTTCCCCATTAGGGGGGGGGGGCGAAGTCTCACCGCAGAGCCCCCCCCTCCTCCTCCCGTGGGTAGAGTTCGAAGTTCGAAAGAACAAAAAGAAAAGATGCGCAGTGGATGCAAACATAAGAATGAAGCGATGACGTCCTTCCCACAACAGCCTGTCTTTGGTCCCCGGCTTTCCGGGGGCAAGAATGGGAATTAAACAGCTCTTGGAATGGAACATCAGTGGTCGTCGGCCGCCATTATTCTCAAAAACCTGCATGGCCATGACCTTACACTTTAAACAATGACGGGACAGGTCAGTCTGAGTAAAAATATGGGGATGACTTGGCGCCCCTTTCAGATCAATGGGGGGGGGGGGTGCCCCCCCCCCCCCCGCTCCCTCGTGCGCCCGCCTATGGTTCATGCTGAATACGGCACGCTGCCAGAGAAACCTCAAATGATGTCTGTTTGGGACACTATGATTATATACAAAAAACTTTTTACAGCACCCCAATTGAGAAAGCAGAATATCTCCTACCTCACCACAACCTCCACAGAGAAGACGCTGCCATTTAAGGAAAACTACGAACGAACACTTTTGCAGAAAGCTAAAGCGTAGAATATTACCGACGCGATTCCTACACCTCTGCAAGTTTTGCGGAGTACCGTGCTCTGTGCCTCATGGTAAACGATGTGACCTAGAACAGAGCTCTCGTAACAACAGAAGACAAAGAGCCGAAGAAGAGGCGTCAGAAGAGGACAGAGAAGAACAGTGAGAGGTCACTGTCTCATCCAGGCCTGAATCACCGGCGTAAACTGGTGTACCGAACCAGGGTGGCAGCAAGGTCCCACGGATACCTGGAATGAGAGAGCCACTCACTGCACTCTAAGAAAAAAGAGAGTCAAAAGAGGGTCATGGAACCGTGACTCTCTTCGGGTGTCCATCTGACCCCTTTTGGAAGGTACAGGCAGAGAAAAAGAGTTCGCATTTGGGAAGGAGTCACTGGACCCTCCTGAAGCGCGTTTTGATTGGCTTCCGCCATGAAAGAGCCGCCGTATACGCCATACATATCGCGCGCTTGCCCTTTGGCGCCGTTGTGGCGCGTTGCTCGCCAACGGAGACGGGGTTGGCGCCAGGG
The DNA here is from genome assembly GCF_013339695.2 of Rhipicephalus sanguineus. Taxonomy (NCBI): domain Eukaryota; kingdom Metazoa; phylum Arthropoda; class Arachnida; order Ixodida; family Ixodidae; genus Rhipicephalus; species Rhipicephalus sanguineus. Next base: position 101,975,913 of record NC_051176.1, on the reverse strand, counting down.
TGACGCGCCGCTTCTGCCTTCTCTCTCAGTCGTCTCAGTCTCCTCGTCTATGCTATTGGAATGCGTTGCGTTGGTTGCGCGGGTTGCGTGTCTTGAAGTTTCATCGTTTCATCAGTTCATGTTCATGCGCGTTTTCGATGGTGTTGACGCCGGCTCCGCGCAAGAAGTGACGTTTGCAGGGCGGAATATTCATGGAGCTGCGGATACGGACTACGGGCGCCAGTTAACGGTGAGTGTACTGCTTTCGTAGGTACTAATTATACAGCTTTAGCTGGGCGTCTGCAGCAGCTCTGCGGTATCTGCCAGCCATTTGCAACAGTAGCCTGTATCCGCGGGGCTGTTGCGGATGCCCAACTAAAGCTGTCAGTTAACGAGTTGCCACCGTTATGCGCGTTGCTGTACAAGCTCCCATAAAGTGAGCGATGCAAACAATAATCGAGGGTCATTTCTTGCTGATCGCACATCGTGTCTGCACTACTGAAGGTGCAAGATGCCGTTTTGAGATGCACTTTAGTCTACTTCATAATAACATTTCCATCGACCTTGAGTGTGCAGCGTGCTTCCACGCGTGGGAACGTGAAAAAAAAAAAAAAAAGCCTGTGTACAGAACCCGCAGACGCACTGTATGTAATGGTTTTTGTTGGCTTAAAGACGGTAGTTTGAGGTGCAGATATAGTACGGTGGCTTCCACAATGTACGCGGTAGTCATTCAAGTTGGACACGCCTCGCCGGTAAAGTGAAAAAGCTCTAGACTTTCGGCGGCGCGCGTTGTTGCGGCCGCCGGCGTGCACTCTTTTCCCTCGTTTCTGTTTGCTGTTTTCGTGGTTTGCATACACTGCGATGACGTTGGGCGCTATAACAGAATCGAGTGAGTGTACGTGATTGTGGGAGTTATGTGCGCTAATTCTAGCATATGACATGTCTGATCACGACGTAGACGGCGTACGCACGCGCTGGGTGTCGTTCGGGCCCTAGTACTCGCATCTGTTTATCTGAGTATTTAAGGATGGGTTACGTTTGTAAAACATGCGGTCAATAACCGCTCACGGCATGCCCTGGCTGCCGGAGGATGTGCTTCGTTGTTTTGTTGTTAGCCTTTATTATGTGTGTGTGAACCACTTATTGTGTAGGTTTTGCAAACCTTTACTGCAATTTCATTTTCTCATCATAATATCACGTTCTGCTTTTCAGATACCATTTTTCATGGTGTTCACGCTGGACAGGAGCGACAACCTAGCAAGCCACAAGTCTGATGCCTCAAGCCGTCATCACTTTTTGATTTATTCTTAATCACAAGGAATAAATATGGAAACATGATGGCGATTTCTGCTGTTCATTTAGCACCATATGACACTGTGCACATCACAGTCACACATTTTAGTTGGCTATACTCATAGAAGCATGTAAATGAGGAATACCCAAACTTCTTAATTGGAAATCACAGACCATCTTTTCGCGCTTTCTATATAACTTTGCTGGAAAATATGTGTTGTTTTGACGAGTTTTATTAAAATAATGCTAAAACTGAACTATTCTTTTTTTACAGTCGCTGGGCAGAACGGCAAGTATTATTGGACTTGCTTAAAATGAATACTCCACTATTTTCAACAGTAGTCGCGCAAAAGTAGAGCAAGGATCAAATGAGTAGCTTAAAATACTTGTGGAGTCGCTTGATGCTTCGGTGTGGGTCCCTTGACCCCCCTAGGAGCGTTACCAGCAAGAGTCGTCTGACTCCCTATAAGTGGTAACGTTATCCTTCGGATGAGAGTCTTTCCACTCTTCCTAGAGGGTCAGGGGACTCTCCTAGAGCGAGCCGACCCTGACCCACCAAGAGAGTCACCGTGACTATTTAAAGAGAGTCCTATACGTGGCAAGTCAGAACTCTCCGAAAAGAGTCACGCATACTCTTTTTTTTCTTAGAGTGTGAGAGTGGAGAGAGAAGACCTCTATCTCATTTCAATTCTCGCTAGTTCTCAAATAAACGGTGAATTCTCTGCTGGCGAACTTCTTTCCTCCGTTACTTCTTTCGGCGTAGTTTCCATTTCTACAACCATCGGAAACAGGAACATCTTTCTCAAGGCTTATACTAACCATACTGTCTTCCACACTCTAAGAAAAAAAAGAGTATGCGTGACTCTTTTCGGAGAGTTCTGACTTGCCACGTATACGACTCTCTTTAAATAGTCACGGTGACTCTCTTGGTGGGTCAGGGTCGGCTCGCTCTAGGAGAGTCCCCTGACCCTCTAGGAAGAGTGGAAAGACTCTCATCCGAAGGCTCACGTTACCACTTATAGGGAGTCGGACGACTCTTGCCGGTAACACTCCTACGGGGGTCAAGAGACCCACACCGAAGCGTCAAGCGACTCCACAAGTATTTTAAGCTACTCATTGGACCCTTGCTCTACTTTTGCGCGACTACTATTGAAAATAGTGGAGTATTTATTTTAAGCAAGTCCAATAATACTTGCCGTTCTGCCCAGCGACTGCAATAAAAGAATAGTTCAGTTTTAGCATCATTTTAATAGAACTCGTCAAAACAACACATATTTTCCAGCAAAGTTATATAGAAAGCGCGTAAAGATGGTCTTTGATTTCCAATTAAGAAGTTTGGGTATTCCTCATTTACATGCTTCTATGAGTAGAGCCAACTAAAATGTGTGACTGGTGTGCATAGTGCCATATAGTGCAAAATTAACTGCAGAAATAGGCATCGTGTTTCAATCTTTATTCCTTATGATTAAGAATAAATAAAAAAAATGGTGACGGCTGGAGGCATCAGACTTGTGGCTTGCTAGGTTGTCGCTCCTGTTCAGCGTGAGCACCGTGAAAAACGGTATCTGAAAAGCAGAACGTGATATTATGATGAGAAAATGAAGTTGCAGTAAAGGTTAGCAAAACCTACAAAATCAGTGGTTCACATAGACACAATGAAAGCTCACAACAAAACAACAAATGCAAACACGCATGGTAAGGAGCCAAGTTTTTTGCCGTTATCGTGTAAAACACAACTTGCAAATAGTACCTTTTGTAACACGTCACTTTCCGACAAACTTGTAGCACAAGATGATGTGAGCCTCTTTTAAACAACAAACGAAATTGGTTTAGGCTCCTTTGCGTGGGTGCCACTCACCTCTTTTTCGACGTCGTCTTGTCCAACCAAAAGAAATGTAGGACCGACTGCCTTGTTGACACGGCGAACGCCGCTGTTGATTTTCCCATCACGAGCGGTGAGGCGCCAGACCAACGGGGCACCTTCGTTTCCCCGAGTGTGGCTGTCAACTGGAGTGAAGAGGCGGCAGAAGTGATCCGGGATTCTGGGAATAACCAAAACACACACATTATTTGTATTTAAAATCACCCTTTGTTCAACACACCGTTATTGTACACACATCTGCCACGAGTGTTTAGTTCAAATTTCGCAACGAAAACAAATTTTCACGTAAAAGGCAGCGGGAACCTCGTGTCGCAATACGCACTGGCTATACACGAATGAAAGCACTTATTTTCTGAGAAATCGCTTCAAAATTTGGTTTCAGAATAAACACGGTTTTGCGCCGGCTTATCCCGACACCCAAGCACATCCTCCGGCAGTCAGGGGCACGCCGTGAGCGGTTACTGACCGCATGTTTTACAAACGTAACCCATACTCAGATAAACACATGCGAGTACGAGGGCCCGAACGACACCCAGCGCGTGCGGACGCCGTCTACGTCGAGATCAGACATGTCACATGCTAGAATTAGCACACATAACTCCCACAATCACGTACACTCACTTGATTCTGTTATAGCGTCATCGCAGATGTTGGCAAACGATGAAAACAGCGAACAGTAACGAAGGAAAAAAGTGCACGGCGGCGGGCGCAACGGGCGCCGTCGAAAGTCTCTAGCATTTTCAAAAGCCTTACCGGCGAGGCGTGTTCAACTTGAATGACTACCGAGTACGTTCTGCAAGCCACCGTACTATATCTGCACCTCAAACTACCGTCTTTAAGCCAACAAAAACCATTATATATAGCGCGTGTGAGCGTTCTGTACACAGGCTTTCTTTTTTTTCACGTTCCCACGCGAAGAAGCACGCTGTACACACAAGGTCGATGGAAATGTTATTATGAAGTAGACTAAAGTGCATCTCAAAACGACATCTTGCAACTTCAGTAGTGCTGACACAACGTGCGATCAGCAAGAAATGATCCTCGATAATTGTTTGCATCGCTCACTTTATGGGAGCTTGAACAGCAACGCGCATAACGGTGGCAACTCGTTAACTGACAGCTTTAGTTGGGCATCCGCAACAGCCCAGCGGACACAGGCTGCTGTTGGAAATGGCTGGCAGATAACTTGCGCAGAGCTGCTGCAGACGCCCAGCTAAAGCTGTATAATTAGTGCCTACGAAAGCAGTACACTCACCGTTAACTGGCGCCCTTTGTCCGTATCCGCACCTCCATGAATACTCCGCCCTCCAAGCGTCACTTCGTGCACGGAGCCGGCGTCAACACCACCGAAGACGCGCATGAACATGAAACTGATGAAACTTCAAGACACGCAACCCGGGCTGTCAACGCAACCACGCAACGCATTCCAATAGACGAAGACACTGAGACTGAGTGAGACGACTGAGAGAGAAGCCAGAAGCGGCGCGCCACCCCGGCGCCAACCCCGTCTCCGTCGGCGAGCAACGCGCCACAACGGCGCCAAAGGGCAAGCGCGCGATATGTATGGCGTATCGGCGGCTCTTTCATGACGGAAGCCATTCGAAACGCGCTTCAGGAGCGTCCAGTGACTCCTTGCAAAATGTTAACTCTTTTTCTCTGCCTGTACCTTCCAAAAGGGGTCACATGGACGCCCGAAGAGGGTCACGGTTCCATGACCCTCTTTTGACTCTTTTTTTTCTTAGAGTGCACGCAATAAACCGCAGCGGCAGCATAGAGGTAAAGCGGGCGCCTTGTAAGTGGCAGGTACTTGCAACGAATCCTGGTGCCGCCGGGAACCCGACGGTCTTTCTAATGAGTAGAGATGTCCTTTGGCGTCGCATTCGGCTACTTGTGTAGGTTTTCTCGAACGCAGAGTTTTGGGACGGTTCTCGTATCCTTGCCTCTTCCTTCCATGACCGTGGTGCATTTCAGGTGCCCGCGCACACGCGAGACAATTACCATTTCCGCAGTCATTTCTCTTTTATTCTAAATACAAGTATCATGACCCATCCTGGGAAGGATGGGTCCTTGATTGTGAATAATTTATACATCGGCAGAAAATGAAACGTAGCATTGTGGAGGCCGCAATACTTCGTCAGAAAACTCTCGTTTTGCGAAGACGCTAGACAAAGCTGGTATCATGTTTAAAAGAGTTAAAAGCCACACATCAATAGCAGTTGCAAGACCGCGAAGTTATCCGTCTAATTAGGTGCTTGCTAGTTCGTGTACAACATCTCTCAGTGTCAGTGATGACCCGCGGCTTCGAATGGTGGATGCGTAATATCCCAGTTCTATTCATTATCGTATATCGCATTCATAATCGTATATGTTAAATGTGGAACCAGTTTGGCGTCACCTACCCAGTTGTGTTGAGCGATGTCCGGTGCATGCAGCAACGTGTATCACAGTTTAAAATAAAGAACAAAACAACACCCAAATGCATCAAATAACATCAGTACAATGAAGCAGCTCACTGCAACCAACCTAATATTTACGAGTGCACGAATGCACGCCAGTTGACATAACACCACCACAGTGCCCTGCCGATGTCCAAATTGAAATATACTAATTGTATCATGGATGCGTAGTGATCAGGCCCATTATTCGCGATTTCTCAGGTAAAACCCTGTTAACGTGTTCCGTTAAAAAGAAAAGGAAATTGTGAGTCTGTTTGTAAATAGTTTTGTTCATTTAATTCGTTACTTCACTTCTCTTTGCGCTGAAATGCATCAAATGTAGCCACTTGACGCAGTTTCAGCGCTTTAGTGGAAGATGGAGAAACAGAAATTTGACAACAGGACAGGGGGGATTCTTGTCTTGAACTGATTTTAGTCCTAGGGAGACGTGCGCAAAGCCAGTCAGGCAGATTTGTATCACGCGAGCTTTTTACGCAAACACTCGCACGCCTTCATTGTCAACAAGGATAGAGGCAGTGCAGGCCGCTGTGAGTGATGCTATAGCACCCGCCCTCATTTCACAACGCACGTGCCGTGGGATAGTTCACTTCAAAGGAGAAAAATGTTCATTCATTCCTGAAGCCAGCTACAACAAGAAAAAAAAAAGTACCTGATAAATGTTCTCTGGTGCCTGATAAGTGCACTGGTTCTATCTTATTGACAATGATAGAGTACGAGTATCTGCCTAGAACACATATGTGATACACGTGTGTACACGTAGTTTCACGCATGCGCTCTCCGATACTGTTTCTCTTGCTTCGGCGTGACTAGTGGATGCCCTTTTCCGTGAGTAAAATCAGTTGAACGTGAGCGTCCTCCCGGTCCTGTCTTCTGTTTCTGATTCTTCTTTTTCCTCGAGCACTCTGTCTGTCAGCGCATCAACTGTCGCGAATCGGAGTAGCCCAGATTTCTGCCGTAAGTCTGGCCTCATGGATTTATTCTAAAGCTCCAAGCACGCTAAATATCTTGTTTATGAGTGGTAGCTTCCCTTCTAAGAGCTAATACACGCCTATGTAACAATTCCACATATGTGAAGCGTTACCATAATATTCTGTTTCTTTTTCGTTTTTCCTGTTTCTTCCAGTGCATCAAGTTCACACCATGGCTCCCTTGACGGAAACGATCATGGAGAGGCATCCGAGCGCTACAACTGAAACAACATCCGTGATGGCCAAAACGAACCAAGTGGCGACCCCGAAGAAGTACAAAATCGAGATGGTCTGGTGGAACGTGTTTAAAATCTCGCTCATCCACATCATTGGTATTTACGGAATATACGAGATGTATTACAGCAAGTGGCAGACCCATGTATTTGGTGAGCATCCCTCCTTTCCGGAAAACGCTTTTGGCAGAAAACAAGATTCCACGGAAAATGTGGCACTTAACTGGACGCAGCAAGGAAAATGACAGGTCGCGTTTCCCCTAAACCCCTATTTTTTAAATGTTTGCTCTTTCTATAGAGAAAATAAGTTGAATGCTACACGTTCCTCACTAGTCATAGGGTTTGGTTAAGGATTCGTCTACTTTTTTTGGCATTACAAAAAAAAGCTGACTAGTTCTGTCGCTTACTATCCTAAATGCAGTTATTTCTTCATTTGAGACCTTCAGCTCAATATATAACATAGACCCCGGCAATTCTAGTCCACCTTAATGTAAAGGACAGCTTCACATTAAGGTGGGCTAGATTTACAATGAGCCACCAACACGGTGGCGGATTGTCAGATCTTTGTGGATATTCTGATCGCGTGCAAGGCGCAGAGATGCTTCGACAGGCGGTGTACAAAGCGCGCATTAGTGTGTGGAGAAAGGAAGTTTCATTCATATTGATATCCCTAAGCTACCTGTGTCGCATACGCGTGGCTACAAACAAATAAACAACGACCGTAGTTCATTTCGCAATTTGCCCTTTGCCAGCTTTTTCATTCGCTTTGTTTTTAATATCGTAGGTAACATCATCCTCATCTTCTCCGGCATCAGTGTCACGGCCGGAGCACACAGGCTTTGGTGCCACCGAGCGTACAAGGCGAAGATGCCGCTCAGAATTTTCCTCATGCTGTTCAACTGCGTGGCGGCTCAGGTAAGGTGCCAGCTTACTGCCTCAATAGCTTCGTGTCATGTCGTGCCAGGTGAGGGCGCCCACCCCCAAGACAGTCTTGGGCACTCTTTACGTCGTTATGATGACCGTGAGATGTGTGTGACTTTTTGTGCGTGCGTGCTCTCCTTCTCTCTCTCTCTCTATCTTTATACCTCCCCCATCCCTTCCCCCAGTGTAGGGTAGCATACCGGTCCTTCTAGACTGGTTAACATCCCTGCCTTTCCTTTCTCTCCTCCTCCTCCTTTCTTGAGTTCACAATGCAGCTGCTTTCTCCTCTCGTGCAGCTCTGGCGATACCTATTGTCACGTATATCACCGCACCTCTTTTATATGTCGCGCATTGTATACAAAACCACACGAACAATGTCGTGTTAAGTGGCGAATGATAACGTATCGTCACGAAGAATAAAAGCTGGGCACTTTTTTCGTTGAAGAGAGTGCTGCTGCATCGCGAAGCGAGCATTGGTGTTTCAAGGGTTTCTGAATTCCATGCGCGTTTCGTCAACTTAAAGGAGTAACAAAAAAAAAAAAAGATGGGTGCCGTGACGAAACCTCTGTGCAGGCGGTTCACGAAGCTCGCTTAATACCCCCCCCCCCCTTTTTTTTTCTCTCTCTCTCTCTCGCGGGGGCGGCGCCAAAGACAAAGCCATGCACGTAACACAGTGTACGGAGGAGTATAATTACTTATGTAGCGCCTATGTAACACTAATAATGAGACTGAGTTTGCACAACATTGAAGGGAAAGGAGGGATCTAAACAGGGGTGGAGGATACATTGCGATGGTGGCCACTCAATGACGGAGGAAAAGCGACGGCCATTTGCGCAATTTAAGAGTTGAGGTGTTCGGTACGACGCATGCTAATAATAACGGTGACGCAATTGTAATGCAAAACTTGACTCGAATGGAATGACGCAATGAACAGCCTTTAGCGATGCCTGCCGTTCTCAAATAATTTATTGCGACAGAAGTTCTTTCACACAACGACCACAAATCTGTGCGAAATTGCTGCAATCCCGCGAGTTCTGCCAGCTGCATGATTGCAACAACAACTACGCCTGTGGCAGACATGACGACAGCGGCATTGTACGACGATGAAGAAAACAGTAACGTGACAACAATAGCAAGACTGCGATTGTGGCGACATGGCGAAGCTTCTTCGACTGATACGGGACAGCTAGCGAAGCGCAGGCATCGCGAGAGGAACGCATAGAAGAACTATTGTGCGCAAACTTTAAGTCCCGCCACCCTGACAATCTATACAAACATCTGCAGTTACCATAGACCTCTGCCTCCGCAATTTATAAGCAGGCCAAGCAAAAAAAAAAAAAAAAAAAAGTTAGGAAGGCCCTCATGCCGCCTTTCTGCAACGTTTCATTCGGCGTATCATTCTTTGGAAACAAACATTCTAATAAATAAATGAACTTTGAGCTTTCTCGTGCGCACAGTAGGCGCGCAATCCACGAGCGAGTGATGATACGTCGGCCCCTCCTATGTCCTCGCTTCGATATGCGTCACTTGCAAAGTCGTGGGGGGGAAAATGCAGCACTTATCGCTTCGTATGCATTTCCACAAAAAAATAATCCATTCCATCCCAGCGTGCAATCACCCGGTCAGCTTTGAGTCCCCGTTTCTCTCAATAATTACCACAGGACTAGCTCAATTTATAGTGCAAAACCTTCAGCACTCTATAAGCGGAATTTAGAAACGAAACGCATTTATTAAGGGAGGCTTAGGAGCGGGCTAGCTGAATTTCCATGTGTGTGAAGCTGTAACACCAGAACTTGTCCATGTAGGTTCCCCGTCTTCATGTTACAAGTTCGCGCTTATACTCCACTCAGAGAAATATTCACCCCACTGTGTTTACGTTAAGAACTGAAACCCTTCCCCACTACACGCAAAAGGAAATAGGCCGCCAGAACGTGGTTACAAGTAAATAAGCTTATGTTTATCGACATGGCAAAATCTTTCCAATATATACATTGCGTGACGCATACGCTCTGGCACGTGGAGTCGTTACCCGGCCATGCAACGGCAACCCATGCAGGAAAAATGACTTTCGGGAGGGAACGGCAAACTCTGTGCTGTTCATTCGTCGCCGTTGCGCATTAGACTACGGCAAAACGACCAAGCCGAATGAGAGAATCATTAAATCGCAACTGGTTTGCTATCAAGAAAAAGATGGCCAGTTCTTTTGTTCCCATAAACAATTGCCCAATGAAATCGTGTCTAGTCGTGACAACAGCCGCCCATCACGACTGCCGCCGCCGTCGCCATTCCTTGTTTTATTTTATATACCAGCTGGTGGAACTGCTCGCCAAGTCACGCGATCGAGCTTGTGTTCCTTCCTACAGCCCGAAAGCTAAGTTAGAAATAAAAAAAAAAAGTCACGTACCTGCGCTTACGTATGCTGTAGCTTGAACGGGCTGTGTGAAAGAGCCTATAGTGTTCGGGCTGTGCCTCGCATGTCCACGCGAACACTGAACTTAGATATTTGGTAGCATTTCTGAACTATATATATATATATATATATATATATATATATATATATATATATATATATATATATATATATATATATAAAGATAGGTACAGTTGCAGCAGTTGCCGGCCCAAATTGTCAGGCTAACCTTATTTGTATAAAACACCGAAACCAACCAATGAACTAATCGCTAATCACCGAAACATAGTTCAGTAAGTTTCTGGGTGTCCTGCAAGAAAAATACGCGAAGAGACATGCACCGCTGCTGCAGCCTGGCTCTTCGGCTAAGACAATTTTCACTGCGACGTTCAGTCTTCTGACGCCGCATAACGAAGCCAATTTCCTACAAGGCCGGGTATATTTTCCGTTTTTGATATAGTGTCCCCAGGATTGGCTGGATTTCGACCTCTCCGGCAGGAATCTGTCGTCGAGAAATTCACACGCTCCCTTATGCTTTCGCCTACGATGACTCGAAGGCGTAAGCCATCTTCTTTTTCTTCTCAGTCGATTATACTGATCGCCCCCCACCCCCCGCCCGAAAGTTTTCTGCACCTCACGGGGTTTTGCAGTGCTTCCGGCGTCGGCCCACCTTTGACCAAAAGACGACGTCATGCGGTGACGTGATCACGTGACGTCAAGTTCTGTGAAGTCATAGTGATGCCATGACGACGTCAGAAATTCTGGCTATCTGCGACGTCATGATGACATCCTGTGGCGACTCATTACATCATTTTTTTGCATCACTCGTATTGAAGCCGACGCCGCCGACAGGCAGTTTTGGCGTTTGATGAGACATCTAAGGCTTTCGCCTTAAAAATAATTGCACTATATACAGAAAATGAAGCTGCAGAGGCTGTGCTCCCCATCTTCAAACAAAACCTCTCCCTTTTACCTCTCCCTTTTACAAAACCTCTCCCTTTTACCTGATGAAGCTGGCTTCGTAATTGCGTGTTTCTTGCTCTGGCCTTTCGTAAACTTACCATCGAGTCAAGTACCGGAGAGCGCAGGGCCAAAACACAGAAGCTGGTACGCTAGAGCAATGCGAGCGGTGAACTTCGAGTGCTGTCTATACCTCGTAAAGCAGCGCTAAAACAGCAAATAACGACGTAATGGTGGAGCAGGGTAAGCTATGGTAGAATAAAGTAGACAGTCACGTGGCAGTGGCACGTATCCATGCACTTCGGGTGGCTTGCCAGAAAACGAATAGCACAAATAGCATAGAAACGACCACGCTATAACACTACTCAACTGCCCACTAGTCTCGGCTTTCTGCAGCATTAGGGCCCTGTAGATGGCAACCCAATACGAGGGCGAAGCTTTAGTCGCCGCTTCCCGCTACCACCAAATTGACGAAATGAAAAAGTGAGCGATGCAGAAGTGAAGACAAAGTTGTTAACAAAAAGACTCGAGCGGGGAGGTTAAAGAAGTAGAACAAATAACGCCCGTAAGTTAAATCTGGGGCCAAATTTAGAAAACTTCTCTGTCTTTAAGAAGCACTCATCTTGTTTTTTCTATTGCAATAGGTAGCTAACGACCCACTTATCACGGCTGGGGAGCTCGTTTGCTCGAGCGCGCGACGTTTTAATTATTTGGAGACGGTTTTACAGCGCTCAGTCGCAGTTTCGGTTTCAGAGAGCGCCGAGTGAGGTGGGACCCAGGATGGTTATCGTGTAAACAAAGCTGGCTATAAGTGAGCACACGAAACCTTGTGCACATGAGCACCACGTGACAATTAATTTCAACGAAGGCCGGCGTTGTCAATATGCGTGACCCCCAAAAATGCACTGCCGAGGCAAGGACATCGGCTTTTGTATTCCCGTGCAAGTCTGTCCCCTCTTTCCGTTGGCAAGGTCTGTTAGCGGAGAGCGCTAGCAAGGATCGTGGCAACCAACACAAACTCGTGACGCAGGGGGCGGTTGGTTATTTACACGAAAACCAAAGGCGCGTTTCGCCTGGAGTGGCGGGACACGCACTCTAAAATTGATTTTAAGTATGTTCTAGGCTATATCATCCGTTGATATTTTGTAGATGATGCGTCTGTGTCCGCACAAATCTACCCGACAAGTTATCTAACCTTCAAAATTTTGTGTCAGTACGCCTTTAGGTGCGTTTTCCCATTGGTCAGCCGGCTTCGCTAATGATATGTCCCACATCGCGATCGGCTGAAATATTCTCGTAGAAAAATCTTTAGCGTAAGACGTTTTTGTGGATACGGGCCCTGAGTTTCTGCGTGCCAAAACTACGATAGATTATAATGCACGCCGTAGCGGGGGACTCCGGATTATAATTTGGGCCACCTGAGGCGCGTTAACTGCAACGAATATTTTATACGTCCTTTAATTGATTGTTGCATATATTGCCCCGCAGAGATACAAAGAGAGAGAGAGAGAGATTTATCGAAAAGCCGATTAGTTAGCCCGCGTATATTTGCCGACATGACGTTCCGTAGGACTAAGGTGATTAAAGGCGCCAGAAGAAGCTGTATATATTACTACAATGGCCAGTGTGACAACACAACAACAGCAGGAACAACTAGTAATAATAATAATAATAATAATAATAATAATAATAATAATAATTATAATAATAATAATAATAATAATAATAATAATAATAATAATAATAATAATAATACGCTGCGGGTCTTCGTGATCGTAGCGGCAGCAGAGTAAGTGTCCTTGAGACCACGTACTCTTGCTCAAGCTTGAGGACCAATGCACACACACAAACACACAAAAAAAAGAAAAAGAAACATTTTCGATATGAAATGGGTTGGTGAGAGCTTGGGTTGCTCCTCAATGCGTACAAGAACCCACAGCAAGCCTCTAACTTGTTTATGCTCGATAGTTTCCATTTTTACATGATAGCGGCATACGCTGCTTTACAGCTGCGGACAGATTGCGCAGTGCATTCCATATGATTGTACGTTGTTAAGCACGTCACACGGAATTAGGGAGCCTTGGATTGGCAGTAATGTGCCTCCGAGGGTTAACTGAACGCAGGAGGACAATCCAAGGCCCGCAGTAACTTGCGAAAGGCAGCGAGCTTCACGGCACATCGAGCGAGGGGACCTCGGAGTCTTCCGTAAAGCCGACGACAATGCCGCCCAGCCGATGCACAGTGATTCTCTTCCACAGCAGCGCGAGTGAAATAAAGAAAAGTTATGCAGTTACAAAATATGTAATCAGCAGCGTACGTGTTAATCCTGCATGCGATAAAACGCCTGCACCCTGTGATGCAGGTGACGCGGTATTTTTCTGCGGACACGCTGTCACCGATAAAGGGGTGATGAGTTCGTGTGGGATAGACGGAGAAGACAGATAAGGAACGTCCGCAAAGCTTTTTCAGCGAATATTTGCTTCGTATTGTTATTGTGATAGCAATTATATGGACACTCCAGGCACTTTTCTTGCCGTCGCCACCGCCGTGAGGTTCCGTATAAAGTCTAAATCGATAACATCGTCCCGAGCGTCGTATGTTCTATGTGAAAGCGTGCGAAGACAGGCGATGATCGCAATTAAAGAGGACAGGAAACGTGCCGGTCGTCTTTCGTCGCGCGAAAGGCCCATTGGGGTGTCAACAGGAGTCGCTCCAACAGGAACTGCGCACTTTGATCGGCCAGTCGCGGTCGCGCGCACTCTGTCTTGACAGGGATCAGCAGACGGCTCATGCCTTTGTACGTGCTGCGTTCTCACCGCTGAGTTTGTGGTGAAGCGATACACGGCACGAAGGTCAATTCGCTCGCTGCGGCGGCCGTGTTGTCTTACACCAGCGTTGTGTTGAGATACGCCAGATCGGATGGTAAAAGGAGTTAGCTGCCGGCCTCACTTCGTATAACATTCCAATATGTTGATATCGCTTTCATTTCTTCGCCCATGCGGGAAAATTGTGACTTCTTTTTCTAGTCGCAGCCTCTATCGTTCGGCGTTCTGCCACTCGCAACAGTCGACGACCTCTGTGGGGAATCAAATAGTTCATGATGGTCTGGATGCCGCGAAAGCTGTTTTTGATTTGTTTTGCTGTACAAACTGTGTACAAGGGTGTTGGGTCCTCTGTCAGGCTATATGCCTTTAGCCCCAACATCCTTTTGTTTCTTGTACAAGAAAACAATAAATCAAATTTTGAAATTGAAAAAAAAAAAAACGAAAGAAATGGGGGGGGGGGGGGGGGCGAGGGTCGGTACTTCGGTCTTTGAGCTTTCAAAATCCAGCCCACAGGGGCTGTATAACGCATCTCTTGTCTCTCGAAGTTATCCTGAACGCACACACCTTCTTATCGGGGAGGCCGTGGCAAGTTCGCTTGTCCACGTCGGTCTCGCTCTCTTACTCATTTCCTTTCCATCTCCAATACACCGAGAAAAGGAACAAAATTTACTGTAAAGATATGCGCATTATTTTTTTATTATCTGATATGCGTACACAAATACACAAGGACACAGAGGAAACAGGGAGAGAACAGGCTGACAACTGCCACCTAAAGGGGCACAACGCCTGCCTACTCTTTCGGAAGGAAGGAAGAGATAGAGGAAAAGAATATAGGGGGAGAGAAAGAGGAAAGAAGATAGGAAAGTAAAGAAAATAATGACGAATAATTGGACAAAAATAAGTAAAAAACGGAAAAAAGAGCGTCTCTAAACGGGTGGCCACATTCGTTTGGTTCATGAATGTCAGCGGAGCTCGATGGGCCTGGTAATGTCTAGCAGCGCACCTTCTCGGAAAGAAGTGATCGTCAAGTGCTGGAGGCGAAAATGCTAGAGGCCCGTGTACTTAGATTTAGGTGCACGTCCCCAGGCGGTCGAAATTTCCCGAGCCCTCCACTACTGCGTCTCTCGTAATCATATCGTGGTTTCGGGACGTTAAGCCTCAACAATTATGTTATTATTAATCGTGAAGTGCCGCACACATAGATCCAATCAGTCTATATTTCTTAAGCAGCAGAAAAGGAAAAAAAAAAATACATTGAGAATTGAGAAAAGGAAAAATAAATATCTTAGATGCACATTGTGTTTCCAGTCGCCTGAGTAGTTATTGCACGCATTGAAATCACTTGATAATAAAACGCTACAGCGTTACATTTACTGTATGCGCGAATAGTTCAATGTGTGTCTTTGTGTATGCAAGATGTGATACGTATTTTTTTATGCAGTTATGTCGGGAAACGCACTGAGAAAGAGAGAAGACAAAATAAGAAAGGGATAGAGGTTAACCAGATTGGCACTCTTGTTGGTCGCTCTGCGCTGGAGGATGGGATAAGGGCTGAAAAGATGAGGCGAAAAGAAGGCTAGCGTAGGGACACGTAGAGCACTGATGCTCACGTTTACAGGAACACGGCTTCCTATGAGTCGCCATCCAAGGGTTCACGGTCTGCCCCTTTGTGTACATTCTGTCTGAGTTGACGGACGCAGGCTTATTTCCACGCTATACGGCACGGACAATCACTCGCATTTTGCTATAGTTGCGTGATAGAACATGGTCGAAGAATGTGACAAATTAACAAGCCATATTTTCTCCTCAGCGTCTGCTTTCATTTCATGATAATGTATATTAGACGCGTTATTTCTTTTCAGTTCTACTGTCGCCACCGACGACACAAAATGATCTCGTCCTACAAGGAAGGCACTATATAGAACAATTTCCTCCTAGAACTATGACACCCAAATCTAAGCATGCATAAGAAAACACCCTAAAGAAGTTCACTTTGCATTGCTGGTATAACAAATGCGACGTACATTTCAGATATATTTATTGACAGCACGCCGACATAACAAGGTTGCACATACATGTTAGCTTCAATTTCCGGAGCCCTACGCTACGGCATCTCTCATAACCATATCGTGGTTTTGGGACGTAAGACCCCGACAGTCAATATATTATGTTCGATTCGAAGAAATAGCTATCAAGCTTACTGACCTCCTCCCGGCCCGCCCAAGTGCGATTCTTGGCGAGCCCTGAAACTACTGCGCATACGTCATTTGTGGTTGTCGTATTTCGAATTAGAAAGATGTGCCACGGGCAAATGTCTAGTTTCTTTTCTACCTTTCTGCCTCGTACCTACCTCTGCCGCAGTGTGTTCGTGCAGCGGCCCCTGAACATGGCCCGCGCATTCTTCCTCAAAACGGGCCACACTCTCCGATGCTTCTTGGTCGTTCTAGTCCGCTTAGCCGCGAACCTCCAAGGACGGCTGACAGGTTTGACTTTCAAATTACCTGCGCCAGTCACTCGCGCGTCACGGGCAGCGGTCCTCGTCACTGCGGCGTGCACACAAAGCCAACGTTAGACAACACTAATATTGCGACAGATCACGCCATGAACCACGCTTAGGGGCGTCCGCCGCATGGCCCGTCTGTCACCAAGCGCCCAGTCACGAGTGGAAGGAGGAATTCAATAGAATCGTCCGCCATCCTTTCTTTCTCTACGTAGCCTTCACTGTGTGCGTCGAGCGTGCAGGGGCCAGTAGCCACGTTTCGTGCCTGATTTAATGACAACGGGAAAAAACGCTTAATTGTGATGTCTCGTAGGCTCGGGATCACTGTGAAAACACATTCTCGTACGTACGTATACGCTCGCGCGCTAGACTTGGCGCTGGTTTCGACTATATATATACCGTATATACATCTTTGTGGACAAGCTCAGTTGCCAATGGCGAGATCGTTGCAGGAAAGAAACATTTTGGAACATCTGGCGCACTACTTAACTTGTGGTAACTTCCACATCGCTCGATTTTCAGCTCTTTGAAATAAACGGATAGGAGGCGGCAAAAAATTTTACGATGTACTGGACGATGTCACGGACAATCGCCTCAGTAAAAGTGTACGGACAAATTTATTTCTTAGAAAGACAGAGAGCGAAAAATGTACATAACGTAAGCGTTGCTTCTAATTTGTAGAAAATTATGATTTTCGTGTTTTTTTTACAATGACCAAGTCGGAAGGCCTACTGTAAATTGCTTATCGGGACTGCAAGTTTCATTCTGTCCCTATTTCCGCCCCCCCCCCCTCTTGAGTACAAATGCTCAACTAGTCTTAGGAATTTCTGCAGTAGTCGCAAATGACAGACCTCGCTTTTTTTTTTAAAGCTTAGTAGGACAACCGACTAACATTCGATTGATATAAACTTCAACTCATAACCGTTCGTGAATTCTATTTCGTGAATAATAGCAACGTTAGCGGCTGAACAAAGGAAACTGGGTGCCGTGGGCAGCGAGTGCTTGCAGTTTTACGTACCCGGAGCTTCGTCATCACGGCGTTTATTTACTTAGCCCAAAGACGCAAAACAGTACAATTACGCGAGGAGAATTGCTCGCGTTCTGTTTGTTACCGAGATGCATGAGCTTATATAGGCAGGTTTTGAGTCGTAGACTTGGTTTTACGTAACGAGTTGGAACTTCCTCGACACTACGTGCGTCAGTTTCTCAAGAAATGAATTAAAAACTTAATTGCAAGATCTGGTGCGCGTGCGCTTTCAAAATGACTCTTTGCACTGAGTCTGTTTTCTCCGCACATCCGTGGCACCCATGCCAGAATGTACAGAATAATTAGCCGGGCTTAATCCTAATTAACGCTAATTACCATTCCTACGTTTCTTTCTCCTATCTTGCGATAGCGAAAGTTATGCGCCACTATAGCTGCCCTGCAAGGTTTCCCACATGCAACAGCAGCGCCAGAACGCATAGCCTAGCGAGCGGAAGAAGCAAAATAGGGCCATCGCCAGACTAGAGGCGAACGCGACGCGCGGCTCTTTCCCCTCTAGTTCGTCCATGATTGGGCGGTTCGCGGTGCCGGACGCGGCAGCATTGAAGGGCGTGCCTCGGTGTGGTCCGTTTAAGACGCGCGCTACAGAGCAGCTGCGGTCCGGACGCACGCCCGCCTCTCACTTCCTTCGTACCACAACCCTTAAATGTTTATCCACGGTATCGAATACAGTGGGAGCCACGTAGCGCCCTCTCGCCACTGCAAGGTGCCTATACGCCATCCACGAAAGTGCCCTATTCCTGGGTTTTTCAAGCTACAGAACGCGTCAGTGGGCTTTCGTGTGGCCTGCAAGGACCACGTCCGTGTTCTGACTTGCATCAAGTCCAAGCTTTACGAATATAAGTTTCCCTTCCGAACTGCGCATTTGCGGCAGCAGCAATATAGCCGTCACTCGTAGTCAAACTATCAATGACATCAGACATCGGACACTTAGTCCGGCTTCTACTGCACCAGCCCAGCACCCTTTTTATAGCAAGACTCCGTTTAACACTTGGTGTAATCACTGTCCTCTGCGCAACTTTACCATAGAGCTGCACACGCACGTAGCAACGCTGTCTCAAAGGCAGTGGTGCCTACAACCTGATCTGAGCCCTTTCTTTTCCTGCATGAAAGCACAGCGAATGCCACTTCCATATGAATGATTACGTTTCCTCTGCAAGCTCACCAGACACAGTGGCATTTTCCGGGAAATCGATCATCATTAAATTAATGACATATCACTTGACGCTATCGACGGCTGAGGAGCTTGAAGTTATCCGTGCGGCTCTAGAGTTGATGCTCAAAAATAGTCGCAGTTATCACGACGCAATGACTACACTGTCAGCTGTATACATTGCACACAACTGTAGCAAGCGGGCAAAGAAGAAAATAAAAAGATGCGCGTGTAAAGCCGCATAGTGAGTCGGAACAAACCAAAAGCGAATATCTGTATATAAATGACCTAGCCATGCAGCACGACAGTCGGCAACCATGATGACAAACAAACATTCACCACGGATCTCTCTTTGTCTGTTTATTCATATTAACTCTTGACGTGAACGTTCGCGCTAATAACGCAAGTGAAAGAAAAGCTCATACTATGTACCTTGCTGATAGCCAACGTAATGAGCGGTGCAGTTCTTCAGCTTTTCGCGGTACGAACAATGTTGATATTATTATTTGTTTTTTGGCGCTTTGCAGACGCGTCGCTGACGTAAGCTGAACCACGATATTAAGCTTCACAAAGCAGGAGTGGAATTACCGAACCACACCCGCCTACAGTGACACGCTGAAATTTCCCGCTTCACTCGAACTTGTTTTCTTCCACGCAGTCGGCGCGTTTTTCGACACTTTCTTACTGATGGAGTTTCTGTAGACCTGAAGTCGAAGGGAAATATAGGTAACACATGGCTGCAGAAAAAAAAAGAACGAACCGCACCCGCTCTTTACTTCGAAAAAGCCGCTAAATCTCTGATGGACTCTCGGGCACGCAAAAAACAAAAACGACAAACAAAACGTCGCATGCACAACGTAACTTCGCGCGAAGAACCATGAGCGTCTCATCAACACCCCGTGCAGATTGTGTAACGATAGCTGGATAATTTATTTCTTTGCCTGTTGAACAGATGAGTGCGCTGACCAACAGTACACTTTGTCATAATAGAGTCTTCTAGCAAGTTACGGAAATACGGTACGCAAATACGGTAAGGCAGTACGGTACCGCTCCTCCTTTCCCGGTCGTTGAGCGGCCACAGCACAACCAGCGGGAAAGGAGAAACGCTGCCGTACTGCCTTACCGTATTTGCGTACCGTATTTCCGTAACTTGCTAAAAGACTCTAATATATCATCTTTCACGGAAGAACAGTTCAGTGTTCTGTTTTCATTTCCAAGCACTTTTTATATAGCCACTCAAGAATATATGCAAATGCTACTAAAGAAAGCTGATATTCACAAAAATGTCAACTAATTATATGATCGTGAAATAATTGTCAACTGTTTGCTTCTTTCCAGTTAGTTCACATGGCGCCTATTTATGTAAACAAAAAGGACCTTGTGTTTGGCCATTCGTTAGTGAATTGAGGAGGAAATTGGCTTGGCTTTACGGTTTTTTACAACTCTATAAAGAATGTTCAGCTGTTTCCTTTTGTAACCTGCTTCTTCGAAAACATCCACATAAATGCACATAAATGCAAGCGGGTTCATGATGGACAGTGATTACTTCTGACAATGTGGTATCGAAAGCTGCATCGAGGTGGTATTAATGAAACGCGCAATGAAGACGCTTTTGCTAGTTATTTATGTCTGAATGACACACATCTTTTTCTCTATGATTAGCGCAACTTCAACCGAGAAATATGGAGCAGGGGCTGCACTATATTCCTTAATTATATTTGAAACAAAATTATTGACGTTCTGTGTTTGCTGGCTGCATTGCGCTGTACAGCACATGTTTGGCCTAACATTTCTTTCAAATTAAATTGCCGCGTGAAAGGAGTTGTGAATTCACTGTTGTCTCGCAGAACGACCTGTACGAGTGGGTGCGCGACCACCGCGTCCATCACAAATACTCAGAGACCGATGCCGACCCGCACAACGTGAACCGCGGCTTCTTCTTCGCACACGTCGGCTGGCTCTTGTGCCGGAAACACCCAGAGGTGACCGAGAAGGGCAAGCACATCGACTGCAGCGACATCCTGCAGGACCCAGTGGCAAGATTCCAGAAGCAGTGAGGCCCGGTTATACGGAGCTACATCTTGTTTGTCGTTGTTGTGTTGTTGTTGTTGATGATGCTGCTGTTGTTGTTAATCTCCCAGCATAGCGCACATGCCACACTGTTTGTAATGGACCACGCGAGGCGCAGAAACAGCTTCTGAGTATACGCTCATTCAATGGAGTTGAGCTGGAACATTTGATATACGGAATTGCATCACGAGCCCGCATATTTCTTGCTTTTCTTTTTAATTTTATATATTTAAAAAAAAAAAAAAACATGGGAAGGTAGGCTACGTTAGAGCTGGCTGTCTCATCAACATGATAGTAGTATTGAAGGAACACACAAAAACAAGAAAAACTAGAAAGAATAAAAGAATAAGAAAAGAAAAAAAGATCAGGAGCACTATGTGCACATACGATATGGGGCGTATAACGAATGGGCAGAATATAAGGGCAGGGTTTAATACACACAGGGTAGTCCCATAGATATTGTTCGAAACGCGTCTCTAGCGATTGTTTATAAATATACTGGTGACGTTCGTTTTCGTGTATTCGTTGCCGACAACCCGAAGCAAAATAGTGTTTTGAACGAGCAGTTACTTATTATCTGGATATATGCGTGGGAAGTTTGCCGAAATGGCGGACAATGAGCGATCGTGTTTTGCATGAAATCAAGCGACGATCACTGTCGATGTTTCTGCCTGGTTCAGCTGAACTTTAAAGAAACCATAAGCCCGAGAGGAGGAAACATATCATGAATATTTTGGTGACATCAACAACCGATAGCAGCTTGTAGGTTCAACAATGATAGCGCTGACAGGGCGCGTTTATTAGATGTCCTTTTGCCTTGTGATCAGGTTTAGCTGCAGCGATAGTAAAATAGCAATGATTAATTGTATGGCCTCCTCACAATAAAGAAAAATAGCGATTCCACCTATTCCTTCCGAAACTTGTTGCTATGGAAACAAAACCCTGCTATAATATTTCGACAATATTCTTTGCAAAGTGCAGTTGCGGGTATTTAAGCTCGTAAGGAGGCTGGCCTGAGCTTTCTCCTGTCTCGAAACTGGATTATAATCAATTTCTTAGCTTCTGAGAAGACGGTAGGGAAAGCGGCCAGCACGAAGATTACGCTATCTTTTTTGCGCTTTCCACTGCCACTGACGCCGGTGTACAATCCGCAAAATCTGGCCGTATGCTTTCGATACGTATCGCGCTAATAACCTCCTAGCGAAACCGCACGCGTCAGCGTTACGAGGGCACAGGCATATAAGTTCAAAGTATTGGGAAATACTGATCACTAACATTGTTGCCAGGAAGCACACGTTTATCTTTTTCTTTTTGCGTGTGCCTTGATTGTAACGCGCGATAATTATGTCATTCTTAGGTCCGGATGTTTACTTGCTACCTATCGAAACCTTTGCTGTTCAAAAACAGCAAACATATCATGATGATGTGATAGCCGAATCCAAATAAAAAAGATTCGTTTGCTTTCAGAGAAAACTAAGGTCGATACCGTGAGCCCGTGACAGTGAAGTACTGCTATCACTTTTGCATTGGAGTTTGTCCTGTTACGCTTTCGTTGATCAGCAATTCAGCGTGATAATGAATTTATTGGTTACTCGTTATCGGCAAGACTGTTAATGTTTATTGCTGTATGTCATTAGTGACTGTCACGATGGCTGTGTTTCGTGCTGACCAAATTCTAGGACGCTAACGCGAAGCTGGGGCAAAAAGAACGAATCACAGAGGACAGCTTCGTACGTTTCACCAGAGCTACAACTCAACTACAAGTCAGTTGCAGCGTTGCACAAGCACAAGGAAATGAACTCAAAAACGCACTTTCCCTTGCTTTCTCCTTGGGGTACACGCATTAAACAAAAGAAGTGCGGCAACCGTTTGCGAGAAGACAGGCAACCGGAAAGTCTAATTCCATTCATCTGGAAGATCAAACGGCAACCGAACTTAACCACATCTATAGAGTAATTAGTGGGGTTTCGGGGTCACTTGGCGGGAGCAATGGAGTCATGTTGCTATCCGCATCAATAGAAACACGAGGAGAAGGAAAACAACTCATTAAAACTCCTGACATTTGTACAGTCGCCTGGGTGTGAGGCAAGCGATTGTTTTATGGCTCGTTTCTTCAAATGTACATTTTAAAGCCTGAAGTAGACGCCGGTTACAAATGTAGGTGAGCCTTCTCGATAAGCAGTAACGCATTGTATGGTCGTCTTGGACTCGTTCGCGTTTCAAGTTCCACTGACAGTAGAGGTTGGGCGCAGTAAAGTTGCAAGGTAGCTCTTCCCGGTATTCTATAAACGTAATGAGCAAGGGTGCACAGACCACGCCACCACATGCGTAAATGTGCTCCTCCCGTGTAACACAGCCGTCATTTGAACTGAATTTCCACCAGGGCGCGATGAAAGACGACGTGCGCCCACCTGACTGTGGCCTTTCTCACTCCGCTTCAAGGAGACGCGTACGAAGCGCTCGCGCGTATAGTATATGCGCGCAGAGCTCCAAAAAAGAAAGCGGCTGCTGACTTGTAAAGACGGAGGAACGTTGGCAACGGCGGCACGGAGTTTTACAACTATTACGATACGACTCGTCGGCGGATGAGGCGATAAATGCCGGGCGATGAAAAGAGCAGGGAAAAAAAGAGACCGAGCGTGTGTATATAAAAAAAGAAAACGCGTAAGCAAGCTGGTGATACGGCGTCTTCCTCTGGGCCAAGGTCGCTAGAGCCACCATGGCGAAAAAGTGTGCCACCGAGAAAGAGCGGGCCACCGTTGTTTTCTGTACATAAGGAAGCCACCCTTTAGTGCTTCGCTTGCGATTCTTATGCTTCCCCGCCGTTTCTTTTCTTTCCATTTTTTATCGTATTTCATTTATTTGTCATTCTTCATATTCGCCGACGTCACCTCTCACGTGAAAATGGCACTTCGGAGGGCAGTTTGCTGACGTGTGCCGTGTAGGGGAGTTGCTCTGTAAACATGAGCGCTTCATAAAATGAAAAGCTATTTCATCTAAGAAAGGTAAAAAAAATGAAAAGAAAAGATATCAAAGGAAACAAAGAACGGAATGGTGGAACTTCTAAAAGAATTGGTTGCCGGGACATGATTACTAGGTCTGCATCACATTTTTTTGGAGCCATGATTAGAAAAACTCAGGTGTGCTATTATTATTTAAAGGATACATCTAAACGCCCGCACACAAAGAGAGAAATGAAAGGCAGCGATTGTCTGCCGCAGTGGAGATGACATCTAACAGCTTCAAAAGAAGAGATTAAGGAAGGGAAATAGAAAATAGGCGATGAAAATAGCCCGGCTATAAAAAGTTTAAATGCACTTAATTTTTTTTTTTAGAAACTGACGCATGTGTTAGCGGTCAAGAAGTGATGAATACTTTTTCGTTTGGAACACACTCATACACAGGAAAGAGGAATCTGCGGTAATTTCACTTCTTCGCATAAATAGCTTGAAATAGGAACAAAAACAGCGTATACAGCGCCAATACACAAGTGCTTTGGAGGATCTTACTAACGCAAAACTAAAGTGATCAACATCACTGTAACTTATGGAAGACGGATGGTTTATACACATACATAGCGTATATACGTAGGCTCAGCAGCGCCAGCAGTTTCTGCAGTATCGTAATTGAAGTTTTAGTTCATGCACTTCGTCCTCACCGCTCAGCCGAAACCACATTGGTAAGACATTACGTATGCAGGAGCATTTCATACAACTAGATGCCGTTCAATTTTGATTGACACGTAATTGAATTATTAGCAATCGTGAATTGAATAGCCAGAGCCCTAAACTTAATAGCTAGAAATTCTAGACATTTAGATGTAAGCAAATGTCAGCGTTGAACTATAGTTCTACGTTGTCAGAGCAGACTGGCAACGTTGACAACGCGTACTCCGACGGCGAGACACACCTCGACTTTCACCATATTCACTATTTCGCGATAATTCCTCAAAACTAAAGCTCGATGCAAACATTGACGTGAATTATCGCGTCCAACGAAGCTGTGGGCCTAATTCAGGAATCGACAAAAAAGTGACCAGCGCCGTATTTGTACGCATGCCTACATGCCCTTTCATATACGATAGAGACAGGGAAAAAACAAAAAAAAAAGAGAAAAAAAAAACAAGACAACATTTTCACTAGATGATGGACGATTTCTTGGAAACATTGCAATTCAGGAATTGACATAAGGCCTTTTAGAAACGCGGCATGTCAAAACAAATAAAGCAGAAGGCGTAAACTAATGTTAGCATTCCCAGCAATTTGAGTCCACGGCATACAGACTGCTTCTTTTCTGTGCAAGATTCTCCCATTTCCGCTGCTACAACTTTATAGCGTGTTAAATCCAAATTAGATGGCAAGATATACGTACTCCGTGTGCTAAGGCGAGCATAAAATTCCCATCATTTTGGTGGTATTCCCTTGCGCATTCGCTCGCGTTCACCTTGCGTGCGCAGGTACTACATGAGGCTGGTGCTTCTCTTCTCCTTCATACTGCCCACCGTCATCCCTGGTTTGCTGTGGGGCGAGTCGTACTGGAACGCCTTCTGCACGGCCACCATGCTGCGCCTCATACTGTCGCTTAACTTCACCTGGTCGGTGAACAGCTTCGCCCACCTGTGGGGCAACAAGCCTTTCGACAAGAGCATCTCTCCAACCGAGGCTCCCTGGGTGTCGTTCGTCGCCGTCGGAGAGGGCTTCCACAATTTCCACCACACCTTTCCCTGGGACTACTCGACCAGCGAGCTGGGATGGAAGCTAAACATGAGCACCATGTTCATCGACATCATGGCCAAGCTCGGGCAGGCGTACGACCTCAAGGTCGTCTCCAGGGAAGCCGTTCTAGCCCGGAAACTGAAGACCGGAGACGGGACACGGCTGCCCAGGAGGTTCCGTAAGATGGCCGCGCAGGAAAGGGAAAGCGCCGCCGCAGCGGCAACAGCGGCCATAACGGGAACAAGCCAGGGCTGAGAGTAACTATGTTTGAACGAAGAGAACCTTTCAAAAGGTACTGGTAGAAGGGCGGCGGCCCACGATCGCCAGAGCCAATGGCGCGTATAATATGTCTGCGCCAGTGAGCTGACGACGCAGCGATGACGTAGGGCAACCGCAACATTCGAACGTGTGTGCCGTGTATATACATAAGGAGGTTATTGCGGGTTGCCCTGATGCTTCTTTGAAGGGCTCGTCTTACAGCATGTACCATCTGAAAGCTTTGAATCCTTGTTGACAAAGACGCGCGGCGCACGTTGACGGTCTTTCGGCGCAGCAAAGATGTCCCGTCACAACATGCGTTGGCGTAGTGCAAGAAAAACACATTCGTTGAGCTGGCGGGCAAACACAATAACTGATCGGCAGTTTATTGAGCAAAACGTTTCGCTTCTGTAAAGAAACATGCTTGTGCACATCGCTAACGTGTATCAGCAGGAAATACTGCGACAAGCGCTGGCACAAGAACTCAACAAGTCAGTACATACTCGTAAGAACTCAAGTTCTAACAAGCTCACGTAGATGAACACAGTCATCCCGTGCTTCGCTTCTGTGGTTCGATTGATACAGTTTTCAAGTGCAGAAGCAACAAGTTGTGCACATGTACTATGATGGACTCAATAGTGCTTATCCGCATGCTATCATTCCATTACAATTTACCACTAAGTGTGCAAGTTGTAGTCGTGATATTTCTCTTGCTCATTAAACCTTTGTATATAGTCATGTGTTGTTGCAAGAAATAAAAAGAAATGTTGTTCCACGTAAGCTTCTACCTTATTTATAACTTACTTCACTATTCTGCTAGTCTGCTGGTCATGTCTGACTCAAGTGACGAAGAAATAGAAACGAATGCATTAAGTTCGTCAACGACAATTACAAACCATTGAAGCGTCCACGTGCATGGTAACGCAACTGGGAGCGAATTTTAATGTTATCCAGACAGTGTGCAAGTAATCCGAGGTATTTAATACCGGAATTGGGGTTCCTGCGGTTTGGTGCCCTTGCCTATATATCGCAATGAAAAACAAAAGCGATTCCCCTCAGCGACCATAGGTGTGCAGAGAGAGAACAAGGGAAAGACAATCGTCATTAACAAGACCGCAACCATGTTGGCAACGCTGCATTGCACTGCGGGGAAAAAAGAAAAGAGTAAAAGGAAACGCAGATAGGAATTATAAAGGCATAACAGGTTCATCTGTGATATCAAAGCAACGTTGCGTCAGTGCTGCACCAAAGTCACGAAAGACAGGTTTAAGGCGTATTAAGTGAACAAGCGGACGTGATAGCATTAATATGGCTTCATTGTCCATTCTTCGGCGCGCGTGTGATTGGAGTAAAACATACTCGCTAGGGTAAAGGGACAATGAAGCGCTCCGGGGTGCTCTAAAATAACCAGTCGAATACGCCGTGGATGTCTCACCTGCAAACCTGGGCATGTTCCAAAGGGCTTGACCCCTAATAGGCCCCTCCATCTATTCCAGCTCAGGGCTATGCAAAAAGCAAGACTTTCATAAACTAATGGCAGGCAGGAGCCGTAAGGTTCTTCACTACAGCAGGCATCGCATTCGTCACTGTCGGTCGTTGTAACCAAGGGTAACTGAGCATTGGCGAACATGACGATAAGTGCGAGCGACAGTGCACTACATTTGTTCACTTTGGTGGGGAACTGTGCGCTTCGCGTTTGAATGTAGAACTCAAGCTTTAGTGAACTGAGTGGAATCAGCTCTAAACGCAGCTTGCACCTCTGGAATTGAGGAATATATCAGAAGAGGTCTCAGTACCCCCCCTCGCGTCGAACTTTGCGGCTGGTGACGCACTTGTAATCGAATGACATTGCTATCTTTTGTTTAGCTGCGTAAAATCTAGGGCGCCGTGCGGCGAGGAAGAAAAAAGATATGGCTCTCGCACCAAAAGTACTATCGGCGATGCAAGCACAACAGCAGATTACTGAAACGGTGTCAGTGTCATCCAATTGGTGAACGGGCATTGGTCAATAGACGATCGAGATTTAAAATACATAAACAGAAATAAACACCATGCCGTCTTTTGTATACAGAGAATCATAAAAACTACGAAAATAGACAAAAAGAAACAGATCTTATCGACATTTGCACACAGACAGTCTAAGTTTTGTATAAGCACGGAAGAAAAGCCCACAGAAAGACAAAGCAGTCTACAAAAAAATCTATAGACATTTTATTGTCTAAACTTTTCTCCTTTTTGTTCAATGAATATACAGAGACGTGTATCTGTTTCATATATTCCTCAGATCCAAGTGTGTACAAAGCCAACAGAGATTCAAAACAAAGGAGAGCACATGGTAAAATATAAGCTTCTCTTATCGATAATGTAGAAACTATTAATTAAAGCGAAATGAAAATGGACGAAAAACGAAGAACTCGTAGCTGGTGGGATTACAAACAAAGCCTTCGAACTGCACCTGCTATGGCTCCACTAGAAGATAGAGCTACCATGCTGCCGTTTTCCTATCCAATCTCTTGGGTAGTTAACTCTAATACACTGAATCTTGGGAGCGTTTGCCAGTGCCACCACTCACGGCCATGGCGAAGGATGCGGAACATCTTGTCTACCACAGGCGTTCCGTATAGTACGTGAGCTTTCTGAGTGAATACAACTGGGTAATGAACCCTCGTAGATTGTGTGAAGGCATCAAAGCTGCCGGAATCGAGACCATCGCTTTGTAATGGACAAAAGGGGAACCAAAAGGTTCAGTTTCTATCAGTGCATTCATGTGAAGCCAGCAGACAATGAAAAGCGAGGAGAGCATCATAAGGTAAGTTGCTTGTTCTTGCCCCATATCTTCGCTTGTTTTCACTGTTTATTGGAACCTCCCTGGCCTCTACCTTTCGTTGGCTTGTAATGATTGCGAGCGAACAAAATCGAAATCTAAGGGCGCCGACCAGGGTGTCGGAACGGAACGGAAACCGAAAACGAAAAACGAAAAAAACGATATTTTTGACCGGAACGAAAACGTAACCGAAACGTTATCTATTATTTCGTTCCGGAGTGAAACCGAAATTTTTTCAATCGTTTTTCGGTTCACGACAAGACTTGGCAATCCGGAACAACTGAGGAGCAATTATGCATATCTCCGGGTACAGTATTCGCGCGTACCTCAGGTAGGAATTCCAAGGCAATGTTCAAATTGTGCGAAAAACGAGAACAATGGCAACCAGAGATGTTTATATTAACGCAAGTGGACTTTTGCGCACCTGTCACGCCGGCCAGCGTAGAGAGGGAATTGTCGGCGCTGAAGTTTGTTACAGCGAAAGCTGTTATGAGATCGCAACAGGTGATTTTGGCGTCATAGTTGTCCGCCGCCGCCGGTGTCCGTAACCGCTTTCGCGCGAAACAAGAAAAATTGAAATGAGAAACAAATTTCTAGGATCGGATTAACCCGCGCCCTCTGCCCGGCAGTCGAGTATTCCACCACAGTGCCACGCTGGTGCTTGTAACTCCTTCGCAAAAATACTCTGTACAGGCGTCATATGTCGAGCAAGGAATCATGTTAACTTATGTATTATATAGCGTGGAAGAAGAGTAAACTAACAACTTGGCATCACACAATGTGATTTGCGCAACGTGTCGGTCGTTGTATGCTTCCAACCCGTTACAAAGGTCTCAGCCATAATTCTTCATCGTCATCAGTCACAACACAAAGTGGTCATAATGCCTTACAGATGTGCAACGAGTACCACGATTCGCCAAAGAATGACGAAAAATGGCATTGTGGGTGCTTCGCTACTTAAGAAAAATTACGATGATTTATGGCGTAGTGGGTACCTTGCATATGTACTTGTATTAGTTGCCCTAAGAGAGTCTACAACGGCAGGGGCTTAGCCAGGGAGGCACACCCCCCCCCCCGTATTTTTTTTTCGCGATGCAAACAGAGCTCAAAATGACAGGCGATCACATCTGCCTGCCCGACCCCCACTTCAGATCAAGAAGGTGCCCTCCCCCCTGAAAAAAAGTTTCTGGTTACGCCCCTGTACAACGGGCTCTAGAAAGGCCACTCACCCAGCTTTCGCTGTGACTGTGCTGCGTGTTCCGTGCCAGCCTGGCAATTTTTTATCATCAGAACAGCAGTCTCGCACGTCAGAGAGTACACTCAATGACGTGCTGCTTCTGAGATCGTGCTCACTCCCTTGACGCAAAGCATTGAGCCCGCAAAAAAAGAAATCGTAATTGACTTTTGAGAAAATAAATACTCTTGACTTTGAAGGGTATACTGGTTTGTGCTAGTTGGTAGACATTCGTGGTACACTTACTTCCGCACCTGTGAAGAACGTGGGAAGAATGTGTTTTACCTCTGTCCCACTCCCTTAAGAGGCGAGCAAGTAACAAAGTCCAATGTTTTTTTGTAATTACCTTAACTTCGAATTATTGCATACAAAAAAAAAAAAAACGTTACGAACCGTTACGGAACGTTTTTTTTTTTTTTTTTTCGTTTCGGAACAGAAACGGAACGGAACTTTTTGCGGTGGAACGAAACTAAAACCGAAACGAAAAACATTTCGCTCCGACACCCTGGCGCAGACAATGGCATGCCCCAAATCCGCCGTGATTGAGCTGTCGGCACTCAGACCAACATCTGGGGTTACGACGACATGAAAGTGTACGTCGTCGTTATTATGTTACTCTTTCACTATTTACAATTAGACGTACGATGAATAAACTCCCCGCTATGTGCAAACCTTCCCAACTCAGTTCTTTTTTAAACGTGGTTTTGCGCCACTACTTTGTCTCTCCGCCTAATGAATACCAGACGGTAAATACATAGATAAAATATTGCCCCATAGAGTCGAGCAGTTATATTTTTCTCTTTTTAAACAAATTAGCAACATCCAGAAGCTAAAACTAGGCTTAACTTGACGGCGATGTGAAGCGCATCTAGGTTTCTTGCATGTTAACAACACTTCTAATCAAAATGAGTCAGTTACTGATTGAAACGCCCGCTGGAAAAATTAGTTTAAAAAAATCATGTCTTCATCATCAGCCTGTCTACGCCCACTGCAGGGCAAAGGCCTCTCCCATGTTCCGCCAATCAACCCGGTCCTGTGCTTTCTGCTGCCACGTTATACCTACAAACTTCTTTATCTCATCTACCCACCTAATTTTCTGTCTTCCCCTCACGCGTTTGCCATCTCTTGGAATCCAGTTAGTTACCCTTAATGACCACCGCTTATCCTGCCGACGTGCTACGTGCCCGGCCCATATCCATTTCTTCTTCTTGATTTCAACTATGATGTCCTTAACCCCCGTTTGTTCCCTGACCCACTCTGCTCTCTTCCTGTCTCTTAAGGTTACACCTATCATTTTCCTTTCCATCGCTCGCTGCGTAACCCTCAATTTAAGTTGAACCCTCTTTGTAAGTCTCCATGTTTCTGCTCCGTAGGTAAGTACCGGTAAGATGCAGCTGTTATATACCTTCCTCGTGAGGGATAGTGGTAGACTACCATTCATGATTTGACAATGCTTGCTGAATGAGCCCCATCCCATCCTTATTCTTCTAGTTATTTCACTCTCATGGTTCGGCTCCGCGGTTACTACCTGTCCTAAGTAGACGTACTCCTTTACAACTTCCAGTGTCTCGCCACCTATCGCAAAGCGCTGTTCTCTGCCAAGATTCTTCCACATTACTTTAGTTTTATGCATATTAATTTTCAGACCTACTCTTCTACTTTCCGTATCCAGTTCAGTAATCATGAGCTGTAATTCGTCTCCCGCGTTACTCATCAATGCAATGTCATCAGCGAATCGCAGGTTGCTGAGATACTCTCCATTAACCCTTATCCCCAATTCTTCCCAATCTGGGGCCCTGAAAACCTCCTGTAAACACGTGGTGAATAACATTGCAGAGATCGTGTCTCCCTGCCGTACGCCCTTCTTTATTGGGATTCTGTCGCTTTCTTTATGGAGGACTATAGTGGCTGTGGATCCGCTGTAGATTTCTTCCATTATGTTCATATAGGCTTCGTCGATGCCCTGATTCTGCAGTGCCTGCATGAGTGCTGATGTCTCCACCGAATCAAATGCCTTCTCGTAATCTATGAAGGCTATGTATAGGGGTTGGTTGTATTCCGCGCATTTCTCTATCACCTGATTGATCGTATGAATATGGTGTATTGTTGAGAAGCCTGTACGAAATCCTGCCTGGTCCCTTGGTTGATTGAACTCTAATGTCGTAATAATTCTGTTAGCAATTACTTTTGTAAATAGCTTGTAGACAACGGACAGTAAGCTTATGGGCCTGTAATTTTTCAGGTCCTTGACGTCCCCTTTCTTATGGATCAAGATGATGTTGGCATTCTTCCAAGATTCTGGTATCCTCCCCGTCGAGAGACACTTCGTATACAGGGTGGCCAGTTTTTCTAACATAATCTCTCCACCGTCTTTCAACAGGTCTGATGTTACCTGATCCTCACCAGCGGCTTTGCCTCTTTGCGTTCCCTTTAGGGCTTTATTTACTTCTCCTGTCAATACTGGTGGGATGTCAGATTCCTCTGCGCTATTACTGCTTCTTACGTTATCATCCTGACTGTCTCGGCTGCTGTACAGATCTCTGTAGAACTCTTCCGCTACCTCAACTATTCTATCCATATTGGTTGTGACCTTGCCTTCCTTGTCCCTTAATGCATACATCTGATTTTTGCCTATGCACAAGTTTGTCTTCATAGCTTTGAGGCTTCTTCCGTTCTTTAGAGCATGCTCAATTCTCTCCATATTATACTTTCTTATGTCGGCTACTTTACGCCTATTGATTAACTTCGAAAGCTCCGCCAGCTCTATTTTGTCTGTTGCATTTGAGGCATTCATAGCTTGACGTTTCTTAATGAGGTTTTGCGTCTCTTGGGATAGCTTACCAGTGTCCTGTCTTAGACCTCTTTTAATCGAAGTCAGTCAGATCCCCTTTTAACCAGTCAACGTGCGTCGTAAACATGTCGCGACCAAAACAACCGACATAGCTGCCTCTACTACGTTACATTACAAAGCATTGGTTCAGGTTAGGCATTTACCTTGTTATCGTGCCTTTGTTACAAAGCGCTGCATTTAAAATGAACTACGGCGTATGTGAAGAGGTTGAAGTGCCTTCCAAGATCAAGAGAGAGAGAAATAACTTTATTGGGTCCAGCGGTTTGGGGAACAGGTCCCCGCCTAAACGGCGGCCAGTAGCCCTTGCGTCCTGGCGGCGTTTTCGGCCAGCTGGACGGCCCAGAGTTGCTGTTCCGGATCCGAGCTTAGCAGTAAGGCCTCCCACTGCTCATCATTATTTATATTGCGACCCTGTAGGGACGCCTGAGGGCAAGCCCACAGAATGTGTCGCAGATTCGCCCGTTCCCTGCATAGCTGGCATTTGCCATCGTATTGGTCGGGGTAATAACGGCTGTAGGCCACCGGATTCGGGTAAGTGTTGGTTTGGAGAAGGCGCCAGACCACCGTCTGTGTCTTATTGAGTCTCGGGTGGGCAGGGGGATACCGAGCCCTCGCCAATCTATAGTACTTAGTGATCTCATTGTAACTGACCACGCGCTCCTCTCTCATCTCTGGCTGAGGCTGCTCACTGGCTCGGTGTGTGAGTTCTCGAGCCACTGTGCGCGCCCGAGAAAAAATAATAATGTGCCTTTGTTACCGACAAAAAAAAAAAAGGAAAAATCCAGAAACAGCGTCAGAGACAGAAAAATGACACGTTATTTTCATTTCGATGCTTTGTACGCCGGACCCTGCGTAGCGATGAAGTTCTACAGAAAACTTATACTGCCGCCGCGGACTATCAGCGACTCTTATTTTCCTAGAAAGGAAGGTGCCGTGAAGAAAAACAACATTTGTCTGGTTAATGTAGTCGCAAAACATAGCTAAATCATTCACGCACTGCAATTTAGATATTTTTTTTTTCTGCAGCCAAGACATATAATAATAATAATAATAATAATAATAATAATAATATCTGGGGTTTAACGATCCCAAAACCACGATATGATTATGAGAGACGCCGTAGTGGAGGGCTCCGGAAATTTCGACGACCTGGGGTTCTTTAACGTGCACCTAAATCTAAGTACACGGGCCTCAAACACTTTCGCCTCCATCGAAAATGCAGCCGCCGCGGCCGGGATTCGATCCCGCGACCTTCGGCTGCAGCCAAGACAAGCCCGAAATAAGATATTCAGATCAGAATGAGCCAAAACATTTTCTTTTTTTTGGGGGGGGGGGGGGAGTCTAACGTCCCAAAACCATGATACGATTATGAGAGACACCGTAGTGGAGGACTCCGGAAATTTCTACCACCTGGGGTTCTTTAACGTGCGCCTAAATCTAAGCACACGGGCCTCAAGCGTTTTCGCCTCCATCGGAAATGCGGCCTCCGCGGCCGGGATTCGATCCCGCGACCTGCGGGTCAGCAGTCGAACGCCATAACCGCTAGACTACAGTGGCGGGTAGTGTGCCAAATACTAATGTTACGTATCCGTAAATAGCAAATCTAACATTTACTTCGCAATATAAGCTACATATAGTAGGTTACTCACATTTTAACTGCGGGGCAGGTTCGAAGTGCTTTGATGACATGAACACACTGACAAATATTGTTGGAGCGGGCGTCACCATATTGCCAGCAGCAAGCAATTACTTTTAAAAAATACAATTCAGTTTAATGTGGATGCTCTTTTAGAAGAAAAACAAAGAACTAATTGC
Organism: Rhipicephalus sanguineus; assembly: GCF_013339695.2. Classification (NCBI taxonomy): domain Eukaryota; kingdom Metazoa; phylum Arthropoda; class Arachnida; order Ixodida; family Ixodidae; genus Rhipicephalus; species Rhipicephalus sanguineus. The sequence goes on along the minus strand of NC_051176.1, from coordinate 101,941,521 downwards.
TTTTGTGTCAATCTATATGACTACTGTGTTTCATCTTTCATGCGGAAAAGGTTTCCCAAAAGAAAGCGTAAAAGGGCATGCTATACGAGAGAATTCCGTAAATAAAGCAAAATAAATGGCTGATAGAAGTGGCAAGCGATATACGTATGCAATAGCCTGCCCCATGTCGAGTACACAGCACCTGAAGCTTCAGTGACCAACTGTGTCAATATGCACTGTCGGATGAAGAGGCACTCTTCCTACTTTCTCCTTTCTTTTCTTCTTTTTTTTTATCCCTAAGCTCGTTCCACCTGCGTAGGGTAGCAAACCGAAGGCGCGTCACGTTGGCCTCCCTCTTCTTCCTTTTATTTCATCGACTTCTCTCACATTAAACAACCATAACAAAGGAACAAAAGAGTCACAGCCCTGTTCTTGAGAATGCTGGTGAACGTTGCCTGCACAACAAGTAACAGGGGTAACCTTCCTAGTAGGCAATCAAAGCGTCGCATATGTCCAAGAAACCTCTCCTGTAAGGCAAACTTATGCGGCGTATGTTACTGTGCCACTGAAGCTTTTCACCAGATTGAAGAAAAAAAAAAGGTTTATCTCTTACGCCTGTTCGCTCGCCGCTCGTGTGCAACGAAAGTAGACTGAGTGTAATAGACCTGAACAGTCAATCAGCAGTTTCAGCCATAGGTAAAGGTTTTCTTAAAATAGCGCTTCCAAAACTCCGCCCGTGCGTGTAAAGTCAAATAACAGCAACTGTGAAAGCGCGACTGGTTAAAGGTGACTGGTTTGTTCTGGGAGGCAGCACGAGGTGAGGTTATGCTGGCGTCACTGAAGCCGATAAAACATACATGCAGTTTTTTTACGTTGCGTCTAAAACGTAATCGGTTACAGGGTATGCATACACGATAGCGCGCGTCTAGTGCGTTATACACTTCGTAATACCGCAACATCCTCGAAACCTTACGCCACCGACCCGTGATCGCCTTGTAGCATTGGCTCGGCGTTCGAGATTGCCTGCAGTACGTCACATAACGAAACACATCTCTTGTCTCGGAACTCGCGCGGGGCCCGCAATCTGTCCAACCTTGCGCGTGCATATACGGAATGTCGACAACACCGGAGGACCGCTATATTTCCGTGCATATCGCACAGCAGGCACGTTCGCATTACACACTGGACTTCCTCTCAAGCGGGAAGTGCGTCGCGCAACAAAAAAAAAAAAGAAGAAGAAGAAAGGAAAGAAAGAAAGCTCGGTTCAGCAGTGACAACGTCAGGGTGGCGCAATACCCTTGTTTTTCCTTTCGCGTCAACCCTCCCTCTTATCTGCCGCAGTCTCTGTAGCAGAGTCTCTATCGCGATCCACACTTGTGCACAGACCCCCTTATCTGTCGGCCGATCTGCAGTGCACTCCAGTCGTGCAGGGAACGTCGCCGCCGACGTTGCCGCTTTTCTCCGCACGGTAGCACGCAGACGACAAGCGTGAAAGTTTTAGAGGTCAGTGGGGCTTGACGCCTGGCGGCCCGCGCGGGCTACCTTCATTAGGCTCTAGCGATCAGATCGAGATGCGAGCTGGCATCCTTCTCCTCTAGTTTGTTTGTGGCCGAAGAGGGGAAAACACGAGCTGAAAAGCTCTGCTTCCTGCTTTTTTTTATTTTTTGACAAGGACGTTCTGAAAGTAACGAGAGCAAAGAAATCCACAGACCTTAGATTGTGGGGGAATGAAAATCCTAATGATAAAGCTACCACGATACTTTCAACATCGAAGGTGATCAGTATATGCGTAAGCTAGAAGCCGTTGAATCACGGCAGACAGGCAGAGCCCGTTTTGTAATATCTCAATGAAATCAGACGAAGTTGTATCCTCTAATGAATGGAACGGAGCCTTGAGTCTACGGTAAACTGCTCGGAAGGTGCAACACAGGAAAGCTTTTATTGAACGTGCACGCCGTTTTGTTATTTTGTTTTTTTTTTCATCTCGTTTTTTAACCTTCGTTGCACCTATACATTATTATTTGAGAAAGGGATGCTGGCTTTAGGGAGAAACTGCAGATGTAGGCCCAGATGGTAGCCTGGTCATGGCAGCGTAGTCGTATCACCAGATCCGAGATTACGCAATCACGCTTAGCGAGCATAAACGACACTAACAACACAACAGCCGCATTTACTGAGTACGTGAAGTCAGACATAGTTTTCAGGAGGATCAGAGGTATAGCGTTTCACACACTGTGCAGATGGTGCTTTACTGGCAAAAATGTTCCACAGCTATAGAGTCAAGGTCCTCTGTGCAGATACAACGTAACCGTTAGAGAGTGAAGTACCTCCGAGATAGCTAATGGCTTCAAAGGCCCATATTATGTTGTATGTTGTACCGCTACGTGTAGGGGGCAAAACAACGAGTCTGTCCGATGTACATTGCCCAAGAGATTTCTGTAAGTACGGTACTGCGAAGGCACGCTGAACATTTCCTCATGTGGCAGTGTAGTATGCGAAATTTAACTAGACTTACTGGAGTACAAGAAGACCCCTAACTATCGTAGAAGGATCGTTGCGTATCTTTTTGTATTCCAGTAAGGATGTACCAACTCACTCAGCAATAAGTATTACTAACTAGGCTTCTTGAACTTATGAAGATGACCGAATAGAATTCTTAGCTGGGCGAGTTGGTTCACGGTCATAAAATGAAAGTAGAGAGCAACAAATAAGGGACGTCCCATCTTTCTTGTGTTTCTGTGTCCGGTCTTTTTTGCGCTCTGCTTTTGTTTTACGAAGGTGGCCTCATTGAAGAATCACGTCACACCAAATAAAGCGATGCGAACGCCACGGGGGAGACAGAACATTAAATACGAGAGTTGGCGACGTCTCTTTTAGAAAGAAGCGATGAAAGTTACATCAATACTGACCACTGGATGTTCACTGGACAGAGCGTTCTGCGGCAACGTTGCTCTTGCGTTGTTCCATTACATAGTACAGGATATATAGGTCAGCAGCCATATGTGTATACGACTCTTGGATAACAACATTACCTGCGTTAGCTGTAATATTAGTACGTATATTCGACCATAAAGTGTAAATTTAGGCGAGTTGATAAAATAGCATATAATAGGACGGCGTGAACGGACAACACACGTAGAACAAGAAAGGAAACGGATGATGCTTTATTAAGCCTATACTCCTAAAAAGCAGGGTGATAACACACACACACACACACACACACACACACACACACACACACACACACACACACACACACACACACACACACACACACACACACACACACACACACACACACACACACACACACACACACACACACACACACACACACACACACACACACACACACAGTGACCAAAAAGTATAAACAATGACGCGTATTTCTCTTCAGACACCTATTTTACATCGAGCTATCAAGGAATGCCGAAGATGACCATTTAGATTTTTCACTAAAAGCTACAACTTTGGTTATAAAGAGCAAGCTTTGCTCTTTTAACGCCATAATTTCTACGCGAAAGTCCAAACATTCTTAGCTGTCATTTAGTCGTGGCTGCCCAGTTAGAAGTCCCCCGACTCGCCCACAATGTTCATTAATAATTTTTAAAAATAAATAAGTGTCTGCTATTGAGCCCGTTGGCACGGTTTTGCCACTGGAAACAGTGTGAAAAGCCCTGTCTCTTCTTCTTGGGTCTTTGTTATTTTCGCGCTGTTTCCAGTAAAGGAAATAGAAAAAAAGAACTAACTGAAATCTGTTAGCGCAGCTCTAAAGTCTGGGAAAGCTGATACCATCTTTCTATATTCTCCCCATCAGGGGCCAGGTATATTCACCGACAGGAAAGAAATAAACTGAACGTACGACCGTACGCCCAAAAAGAGAAGCAACCGGCCTCACGACATTGAGAAGGAAAGATAGCGAACGCTTATTTGGCACGGTCGCTCTACGGCTAGCCCCTGGCTGTACTCGCGCGAACATTCAGGCTACCTCAAGGGGACGTACAGTGGCCAAACTTAACGGCCCAGAGATATGAAAATCATGCCTTCAAGTTTATACGAGACTCCGCGCAGTCGCACTTTTGCTGGGATCTCTATTGGCGCAAAAGGTGTTCTGCGGTGCCGAGTCGGAGAGAAAACTGTGTTGTCACGCGTCCGCTGGACACGTTCTAGGGTCAGACCGAGACTCGTTGCCAGGAAACATGCGTGGAACTGGACGCCCGCACTCGCGCGAGAGTGAGAATTTGCCCGGCTGGAAAACGGACGACTCTACGTCGGGAGAGATGCGCTTAAAATTACGCGCGTTTTATGCGATATATCATTTCCTTTAGTTCCTCCCACGCCTGTCGGCGCTCAGAATCCCAGCTCCGCGTTTTTGCTCTATCGTAAACAAGCCAGACGTCCTTAATTTTTTTATTTGCTTATCCACATACGAACTGCTTGCCAGCTCCTTGCGCGATCCGAACTCTATGACATGACGCGTCTGGCACTGAAATAACGCGTACACTCCACGGCGTCAGAAAATAGGGCAAGGATTTCGAGAGAACAGTAACAAGAAAAAGGCCTCCCATAATGTTCCGGAAGGATACGTTGCCCTCTTGACTGCGCGACCTTAGGCAGCGGCGTGGGATAGTTTCCCAGCCTTGCTTATGGAAACATCTAGTGTCTGGGTTCCGTCATATAAGGGCGCCAGTATAGTGAATTCTTAATCTTGTAATCTGTTACTCTGATATGGAAATCGAAACATCTGAACGCAGAGCTCCTTATCTGTGCAATAACGACAAAGCAAGCCAAAGGCGGGACCTATACGTACGGGCAATCTACATGCGCTATATAAGAGACCCATACGCTATCAACGCTCCTAATACCACACACTTTAACACGCTTATTACGAATGAGCCTCTTAACTTATAACGCTTATCACGCTATCAGGCAATCACGCTTGAGTTATATCGGAGTACCTCTCTGAAGCTTAAGTGTTATCAGGCTTTTTATCTTTGATTCGACGCTTTAAAACATCGCAGTTTTTTTTCGCTCTGTCTAATTACCTTCTGGCTCCTATAGCATTTCTTGTGTCATTTCAATATGGAGGTCACTCCCTTAATGTCTAAGTTCATTCTTATAGCCACTTAGGAAAAAAGCACTCGATGTTGTTTGAGTCAGTGAAGAAACTTGCTTGACACGGCAAGTCATGATGGCCAACTAACTTTCGTAAATAATTGTGCGTATAATATTTACGAAATGAATGTATGACGAAGCTAGTTGTACAGACACTACACAAGGTACCTGCGTGTTTATAACAGGAGCTCCAGAATCTCAATTTTGAATCAGAGTGAAGTGGCACTAACTCAGCTAGCCAGCGAATTAGCTTGACAGCCCCCAATTTAATTTGTACTGTTAGGCTGCGTAGTTTTTACTTTTGCATCAGTACTGCATAGAAAAACATAATTTTCCTGGTATGATCATAGTTTGTCGAATTCAAAAGCGTTTTATTAGAGTGTTTTGTTGCCGCACCAAAAAAAAAAGGGGGGGGGGGGACCCACTCAGATCGGCTTCGCAACTAAGTGAATAACTTTTCAGCAGTGATTACGAATAGATCAGCCGCAAGAACATAGTGACGGCTGCGGGAAACATATATTTTGCATTTTAAAAGGATTATTCACTATAGAAAACGCCGTGAGAAGTATATTCGAAGCTGCGTAATGGCATAATAGCCTAATCTGTCGAATGGCATGTTTCGCGAGTTCGGCGAAACGCACAAGTAACGGTACTTTATATGCACATGGTGAAGCCGCGGCGAGGATGTGACGTAACGTGATGGTCCCACCTCTCCGATTGTGAAACGCTGGCACAAGACAAGCCAAACGCCCACCGCCATCACTCAAATAGACGCTAGATACAATCTGGCCGCCGATAAGGCGCCGCCCGATAAGCGGGAAAACTTCGTATCGTCTTGCAACTGTCTCCCCTTCCTGCTCAGAATGCGCTTTGAGTTGACAAGTACTTCGACCTTCGTTCTCCTTGTCTTTTCTGATGCAGCCGCGTATGGTGTAAGCGAATAAAGGTTACAGATGTGCAACTTCATCTTTTATTCCAAGATTAGAATTACACACAAGCAGCTTTATTGAAGAACACACACTCATATATACTCATGAAAAACAGATTCGTGATCCGAAACGAAAAAAAAAGAGGAGATTTAGTAATTGGCAATGAGGAAAGCTAATTCGATATTATGCAACAATATTGACGGCCTCGCGACACATGCTTCACCAAGTTTTCTGATAAAAAACGCCTCTTCAATCTCCCACTCCGTCTTTTTTTTTTTAATCTTGCGAGCACAGTTGCTTCTGTCAGCTTAGGCGCTCAGCCGCACTCCCTGCAATGCAGCGAAAGACTTGGACACGGCGGTCCACTCAAAGAGGCCCTGTGGTCTTAAAATTTCTTTAAAAAAAAAAGAAAGACTGCATTCAGAGGTCAAACCCGCATCGATCGGTATACATATAAGCAGCACTCGTGAGCACAGTTAAGAGCAACGAGTCTCCGCCGCGGTAGTTCATTGGATGCCTGACGAGCACGAGGTAGCACGTTCGATTCTCCGTCGCGACGGGCCATATTCTGGTAAGGAAGAGATGCAAAAACGCTGGTGCACCCGTCTTGCACTACAACAGACCGTATTACGCAGGGCTTTCGGTGCCGCTATAATAGCCTGGTAACCTCGCCGTTTTGTCTAACTAAACGAATAGTGCTATGGCCGACGCATGCGCATGAAAACTGCTGGGTTGTTGCATTCGATATTTCATGACCTTATTAATGCATGACGCGATGTACAAAAATAAGAAAACATTCGTTTAAAGGAACACTAAAGGCAAATATTAAGTCGGCGTTGATTGTTGAAATAGCGGTACAGAAACCTCGTAGTGCTACTTTTATGCCAAGGAAGTGCTTACTTAAAAATAAAATCCCGTTCTAGTGGTCCGCATCGCGTTAGCGCACTTAAAATCACCCGCCTGAAAGCGGTACTTCGTACGTCACTGTTGCCGTGCCCAACGTTGCCCGCCTTTACTGCGCGGCAACGTGCACTATTCGGGCATCCGGCAACATCACATGCATGCGGTATTTTGTCGAACTTTCTGTCAGAGCGACTTTCACGAGCGTGCAAAACACACGCGGCAGTACGCGATACCGAAACTACCACTGAGACGCGACCGCGTGAGCGAAGCAGGGCGCCGGACGAAGCGCAGTTCGGCGAAAACGGAACTTTTGAACCACGCGCGCCGTTCCCCATGGCACTGCCAAAGAGTTTCTTTTTTCCATGAATAAAACAGACACGAACAAGCAGCATTTTATTACGTCTCTTGATGCACAGAAGGTTCTTTTTTTATTGCAGCTAGTTTGATTACTAGGGATTAATTGTATTCAGACTCTCCCTCTCATCGGGATCACTTCCAAAATGTCCTACTCGTGGCGCTCATCGTGTGATACATTTAGCTTAATTTCTCGGTAAGCATGGCACTGCTGTTGATAATACTGCTGTTTTAGACGTTGTCATACATTGAGCTTTCACTCTGACATAAATTGTTATTTGCCTTTAGTGTGCCTTTAACAGCCCAAGGTGGCGGCGCCCATCTGCCTTAAGTGAAAACGTCTATATGGCTCCCAAACGGATAGGCCCTCCACCTTGTGATCTGGAGCTGCACGGTAAAGCCACCTCTAGTTCGCCCAGAGGCATCCCTCCAGTCAACCGTACTCACCGCCACTTTTGTTGCGTTCGCCTATTTGCAATACTTTCGCTAAACAAAGGTATGCATTTCCGCACGTACAACTAGGTGGACGGATAATCTTTCTTCTTGCGTCCGAAGGCGAATCCTGGGGGAAAAAGAAAAAAAATATCGAGAACGCCGCTCTGAACGCCGCTCCGTCTAAGGCGCTTCCGTGATAACGATCGTGCCAGCGATGTTGCCGACATCGCAACTACCACCTCAATCGCACTAAAATGAAGCAATGCTCTGAAAGAAAATGAGGCAGCCGTACGCGCAAAATAAACAGAAGCCGGCCACAAATGGGCTCTTGTGCTACTGTAGTAAAAGCTCAATAATTCTGTCCCCGTTAATTCGGAAAATAGAATAATTCGGACGTGTTCACCGGTCCCGGAAATCATATGTATTGTTTAATGGCACCAAACTCGCGTTAATTCGGTCATATGTGGCCACAATCTGGTTAATTCGGATGATCCTCGGAGCGCGCCAAGCACGAAGCGCCACAAATGGCGACACAAAGGAGCGAAAATGGCGTTCGCGAACAACCGAAACGGCCGGCGGCCTTCACAAAGGCGTGGTCGTTATCCAGAATCTACCACAATCGCGTTGCTGGCGACTAAGGCTTCAGCGGCTACGGCAAAGTTTCGTTTTATGTTTTACTCGGCGCACGCGAACTGCGTGGGCGCTACATCTATGATCGCGTCGATAGCGACTGGAGTCAAAGCTGCGACAAGCAGTAGTTCCGTTTCCATCGCGTGCCTTCAGAACTGCGTATTTAGAATTTGGCCGGCTATAAACGGGCTGCCATTTATCCGACCACAAAACGAATTATATGGGCTTCTGGCCATCAGGGCTTACGAGGTAATGAGGCCGCTCACGCGGCCGCCCGAGCGCTTACCCACCGGGCTCCTGACCCTGGCTCTTAATTATGACTCGGAGGCCAACACGTCGCTGCTGCGGTTCAAAGAAATTCTCGCGTATTATGGCGACACTCACCGCCTTTTCCCGGCTCCTGCAAAGGGGCTGAGTAAGGCGGATGAGCGAACTCTAAGGCGCCTGCAGACAGGTACTCTACTCTGTCCTGCAATATTAAAACACTACGATCCGAACACGGATGGGCGGTGCCCACACTGTGGGGAGGCCTGTGATATCTTCCACACGGTGTGGGCATGTACTAAAAATCCCCACCCGCCCCTTCCACTACCCCTTCACGAGAGGCATGGGAGACTGCCCTCTTCAACTGCTCCTCACTGGAGTCGCAACGGGCTCTGGTGCGACGGACGCGAGACGGGGCCTCGTCATGCGGTGTCCCGGACTAGGGACGCCGACCATGTAGCGGGGTCATGCTTTGACCCCCAAACTCTCTTTCTTTTTCTTTTTATAATAAATGTTTTCCATCATCATCATCATCATCATCATTAGAACTGTGTAATCGCCATATATATCGCATATTCTTGCATTTCTCGAAGCCGACTTTTCACGTATACCATTCGCAAAAGCCATTGAAGTCGGCGTCAGACGGATTTCCGTGGTCATGTCATGTAATAAAATGCCTTCACGCGCTCTCACAGCGATTGCAGCAGTAGGGTACACTGAACCCTAAGTATATAGGCACATCATAGCATACAAGGCGACTCGCCAAAACACCAAGCACGCCCGCGCCACGGCTATCGCTCGTGTGAAACCACGGAACCCAAATGCGATAGCGCTGGTAATGGCGAGACCAAGAGTAGGAACGGAGTAGTGAACGCACACATCACGTGAGGTCTGCGTCTCAACAGCAAATTAGAGTTTCACGTGACGGCGTCATGCGATGGTGACGGAGCGGAACGCGGTAAGAGCGGTTCAACCATGACTCCCTTTGGAAGCGATATGCAGCATAGAAGGGCTTGTTTGTTTGCTTGTTTGTTTATTAATACTGTTAACGCCAGAGAGTCATTACAGGAATGGATATGCAATCAATAAATACAATACAATCAAGAATTACGCGCGCAACATAAAAAAGGTAATAATTGAGAAGGCACTGCTTGCTTCATACATATTCACAGTACAGTATAAAAACCACAAAAATCAGAACAATTTGGAATGATTGTTCACGCCACGCACACTGTGTGTGTGTGTGTGTGTGTGTGTGTGTGGTGTGGTGTGTGTGTGTGTGTGTGTGTGTGTGTGTGTGTGTGTGTGTGTGTGTGTGTGTGTGTGTGCGTGCGTGCGTGCGTGCGTGCGTGCGTGCGTGCGTGCGTGCGTGCGTGCGTGCGTGCGTGCGCGCGCGCGCACGAGGATACGGTCGCTCGAAAATTTAAGAATATAATGCGGTAGTGGCATTGTTGCCTCAGCCACTGCTGCCTAGATTTTGCAGCATTTATCAATATATAAGTGTGAGATGTGAAGGGTGCTTTAATATAAAACTCAAGTTCTTTCACTAGTAGGCAGTGTTGTAAGCGTTACCAAAAAAAAAGTAACTAAATACGTTACTCGTTACGCTAAAGAAAAAGGAACCCGTTACCGCCCTACGTTACCCATAAAAGAGAATGACGCATTACCGAAAAAAAGAAAGTAACGGACGTTATTTCTGCCGTTACTCCATGATCAGAATTTTTATTCAGTGCCGTTACTTGTAACGCGTTACTGCGAACGCTGCTGGTGATGCATTCTGAGTGTTCTAAGGTACGTAAAAAGGAGATTTGCGTCACTGAAGCTGGAGAACAGCAATAAGGAAAGCGAGCGAAAAGCTTGAAGCCGCGATCACGAACACTACAAAAATCCATGTACTACCATCATTTTCATTGTAGCAGAACAATCGCAGCGCCAGAATTCCTAAATATTGTAGGACTATCTATAGTATGCAGCGATTAAAAATCGCTGAACACGGAATGTCGCTGGAGCAACGTTTCGACGAGTGGACTTGTCTTCATCAGGGCAGTTGTAACGATTTCTCATCACTTCAGACCTCCATCTTCCCCTGAACTTCTTTCTTGTCTGGATTTTTATGATATATACAGCAACTCGAATCAATATCATACAGGAGCCCTCCATCGCGGCATTCCTCATAAAATAATGTGCAGCTCCAGGACGTCCCACGCCATTATTTATAATATCAAAGAGCGAGCACAGGCACCTAAGTGCGTTCAATACGCCATTTTCGAACGGCGTCGTAATTCAGCGACGGACAGGAAGCCAAACACGCTGGAGAAGTTGCAAAACGACGGTAATAACCGATTGTTGCACGGCTCGTGCGTCATGTATTTTTTTTTCTGTATCTTTTCTTTGCCTCCGTTATTTCCACAGTATTTGCAGTGTACTTCCGCCGAAAATAAAAAAAGAAAAGTGTTGCTGCGGCCTTCCCTGGCGAGGCCGGGGAGATTGATACGGCGTTAATCGATATCGTCTCGTTTTCCGTTTGCAGCGTAACCGACCTCGAGTGAAAAGTGAAAGGATTGAGAAAAAGAAGGATACGCACAGCTCCCTCGGTTTGCTCCCGTTCTGAGATAAGCGTGTTATCCTCCTGCCATGGACGTCGAATCTTGTCGCGGCGGAACACGCAACTGCGAACGTAATTTATTATCCTCGTGCCTGGAACGCTGCTGTTTCACTTTCACCTCTGACTATTTCACGCTGCATGCACGTAACTGCGCGCTACGTGCCGTGTTCGAACGCGTGTACAGCACTCGCGGATTGAAACGCGACAATTTAGGGTCAAGTAACGCACGAACCATTCGCCGTCTTCATTTCGGGTCATATCGCCGCCATTTCAACTCGAACAGTTGCTTCACAGCCAACAGTACTTATAGCGGCCACATTCGTAGTGATATGACGCGGTTATTTCGGTACCAAGTCGTTATATCGAAAGCTTTCAGCGATTGCGCGTTTCAGTCCGTGAGCACTACGCTAGAGAAAATCAGTTCTGCGCCATTCCGACGGTGGATTGATAATAATATCTGGGGTTTAACGTCCCAAAACCAAGATATTATGAGAGACGCCGTAGTGGAGGGCTCCGCAAATTTCGACCACCTGGGGTTCTTTAACGTGCACCTAAATCTAAGTACACGGGCCTCAAACATTTTCGCCTCCACCGAAAATGCAGCCGCCGCGGCCGGGATTCGATCCCGCGACCTTCGGGTCAGCAGTCGAGCGTCATAACCACTAGACCACCGTGGCGGGGCGACGGTGGATTGAAGGGCTGTGAATGGGGAAATTGCCATCCACCCTTTTGTACCACAAAGCTACAAGGAATTCCACAAGGATTTCTCACACAGAAGCACTTCTTAGTTCACGACAAATTCGTCTTGGGCCTGTGTTCGAACACGGGACCAATGCCTTTCCGGGAGGACGCTCTAAAAATTGGATAAAGCAGGAGGATAGAGCTAGGCATCGCGAGGGGGGTATAATGGACATCTCGAACCACACGGAAACTAAATGAATATTTGACACCTCTGTGTACTACACCGCAGGAACCACATTAAATATAAGAACGCTATTTCTTTATTTGTTAATTAATTAGTTGTGATGCTTTAACCCATTTGTCTTTTGTCATCGCCCGTGAAGGGTAGCCCTGGTCCCTCTTAATATGTAACAAAATCTGTTTTTGGTAGAAATATTACCCCTATGAAGAATTGTAACATTCAGGTAAGTAATTAAAATATTCAATTAATATTTTTTTATTCCGCTAACAACCGGACGCTTTGCAATTACGAAACTGACTAGCACTCCATCCCGTGGTATTCATTTAAAAAATGTGCTGAAATCGGCCCTCCAGTTCAATATTCAAGGTGTTATAGGGAAGCTTTGGAGAAACTGAACTGCAACACTATGTTTTCGGATCCATGTATTAAGGACGAATTTATCGAAAGTGGTGCCACTCTTGACATTCATGGCTAAGCAAGCACGACTTCACTACTTATCGGATTGAATTTTACTGTAATTTCAACATCTGTCGTGAAGAGAATAATTCGAACGCCAACTGGGAAGTATTTGTATTCAGCTGATGGGAAATTGCGGCCTATCACTCAAGCAAGGTGTCCGTATCTACAGGTAATCAACATGAATTGGGGCGCAATCGATCGCTCTGTATACCAAATGAAACTGTTACAAGCTGCGATCTAGATAGTCACGCGGTATATTCGATCCAGAGTTTTTGCCAGGTACGACATGATCAACTTACTGGTCTATCTACAGAGAAATGACTGAAAGGCGATAATTTCTTTTTCTTAGAGGTCCTTCTTCAATATTCACACGGCACCCCGCCCGGGGAGCTCTAGTGGCTATGCTCGACGGCTGACCCGAAGGCCGCGGGATCGAATCCCGGCCGAGGCGACCACATTTCGATCGAGGAGAAATGCTTGGGGCTCGTGTACTTAGGTTTAGGTGCACGTTAAAGAACAACAGGTGGTCGCAATTTCCGGAGTCCTATACTACTGCGTCCCTCATAATCATATCGTGGTTTCGGGACGTTAAACTTCAACAATTACTATTAAAATTCACACGGTCCCTTATGCATACGCCTAAGACGACTGGAAGATGAAATACATCTTCTTTATCTTCTCAGTCGATCGCATTGTCCCATCCGCCTGCCCCCTAAAGCTTTCTGCACCTTACGTGGTTTTGCACTGCCTCCGGGATCGCAGGCACTGCAAGCTTTCACCACTTCACTGGTATCTACAGTGCTTCCGGAATCAGCCCACCTGCGACCAAGCGACGATGTCATGTGATGACGTCATCATGTGGCGACGCGTTATGTGACGCCGTAGTGACGTCATGATCGCAGACGCCACAAACTTTGGCAATCTGTGACGATATGATGCCGTCATATGGCGAGGTCATCACGTGATGATGTTTTTAGATGCGAAGCAGCTTAAGGCGGGGGCTTTGTCCATCCTTCCCTTGGCGTCCACACCCCCACTGCGCATGCACATCCCCTCGCCCTCTCTCTCCTCTCCTACGCCCCCCCCCCCTCTCACGCGCCTCATTCTTTCCTGCGCAACGCCGCGATGAGCGCCAGCGCATGCGCGTCCCCTCGCCCTCTCTCTCCTCTCCTACGCCCCCCCCCCCCCCCCGCTCGCGCGCCTCATTCTTTCCTGCGACGAATAGGCAGCAGCGACGCCTCCTACGTCTTGACGTGGCACGAGTGGCCGATGGCCGCCTCTGCTTCTGTGGCTCTAGACGCGGGGCGCTCGTGCTCTCCTTCCCTCGCTGAAGAATCCGACGACGACACCAATGGCATGGTCTGCAGAGAGGCAGGCGCACATGACCTTGCGACTTTGCGGGAGTCGAATACCTCGGACACCGGCAGTTCCACGCAGCGGGAGCTGAATAGAGACTGGAAGACAGTGTTGATTCTACGCCAGCGGAAGGCACAGGCTCAAGAACGCAAGAAAAAAAATTACGCCATCTCCCGCTCAAGCGAACCATCTCCCCGCTGCTTTCGCATCCACACATGGTTCCCTTTAGCGGGAGATGGTGTAATTTTTTGCATCACTCGTGGTGACGCCGACGCCGCCGACGTTCAGTTTCCGCGTTTGATGAGGCATCTAAGGCTTTCGCCTTCATAAAGAACGCGCCGAAATAGGAAGCACGAAATTATAATTATTGTCGTTATGCATACAGCCATCGTCAACACAAATGCCCCAGCGTATGCGATAACTTGCAGTGGGTCCTCTAGATTGAGGCAAAATATAGCACGAATCTTTAATCGCGTAAGTTGCATGACGCTGGTATCATTTGTGTAATAATAATAATAATAATAATAATAATAATAATAATAATAATAATAATAATAATAATATAAGATGAAGAAGAAGAAGAAGAAGAAGTAGTAGTAGTAGTAGGAGGAGGAGGAGGAGGAGGAGGCGTTCGCTAAAGGCCATAGGGTGATTCCACGTAAGATCGAACAATCGATGGCTGGTCGACCTCTAAAATTTATTTCAAAATTTTATATATTATTGCCTGATGAGTGGAAAGAAAAGTTCAGGAATTTGTTTTGCTGCCAAAAATTTTTTCGAAGCACAGGAAATCAATAATGACGAAGAGGTGGAGTGGAGCGCTCATCCGCTCTGCTGTTTTGGCCAACTTTCGTTATGAATTGCACAAAATATATTAAAGTTAGGTAGCTGAAATTTATTTACCTAAATATATGCATGTTTTTGCTTCTGCTCAGGTATTTTTAGTTTTTATGTGTTGCGTAGATGTTTTTATAAAAAACCTCAAAAATGGCCCAACTGGCAAAATTTTCTTTACTTTGAAGGTCTTTATCTAAAAAACCCCTTGTAGCAGAGCGACAAAAATTCCGCATTACGTTCTTCGCATGCTTATCTACCAAACTGCCAAATCTTGTATTTATATAACTTTTCAGTAAAGAGATATGATCGGGCTAAGTTCAAGAAAACACCGAACAATGGAAACTTCTGACGACAAATAAAAAAAAACCATTTTTAAAATTCCTTAAACTTTGTCCACTTATTCTCCTCCGCATCAGCTTTCACAATCATTAAAAACATGTTGCATAATGTCGTGGCACTAATAGTTGCGGCCCCTCCAATGAGACCCTTAGGCAAGGAGGGGCAATTCCGACTTCTTGCCCAGCAAGTGTATAAAATACAGGCAGGACTGAATTTCTTTTTATTAAAAGGCCAACAGTACCGAAAAAGGTGTCGCCGGCACTGAAGACGTTAATTTTGAAATTATTTGGTCACTGCAGTGGCCACGAGCGCGGAGCTACCGAGCAGGCGCGCGCGCACCCGAGATGCTCGTTGTAAGAGACGGCGCAGTGAGAGCTCGTTCTCGCGTCCTCAGACCGACTGAGTTCGAAACAGCAACACCTCTCGGGTGACTTGAACGCACGTGCACTGGTGCTTCGCTATGCTATCCGCCCTCTGTTCGCATCTCAGCTAGGCGCTGATAACACGGCGGAGATGGAAGCAAGATGAAAACTCTATAAGGGCCGGAGCTATGAGCGCTCGCTTCACGCACGCTGCTGCCACAGAAACTGCGCTGCGCCAGTTGCGGTCAGTGGAAAGCATGAACGTGGCGCTCCAGTGGCAAAGCAAAATATGGATTGTCAAAGGAAAGAAAAGCAAAACTATCGGTAACCGGATGCGCTTGCCTATATTAGATGTTGACAGCAGACGGCCTGAACTGGCCGCGCGTTCGGTGCGCTGTTCACACTTCATTCGGCGCGGATAGTTCTTGTGCTTTGCTCTTACTCTTTTTTTTTTTATTGAAATAGAAAATAAATGAAAGAGTTGTTGTCACCATTGCTTGATGACGGCTACCCCTTTCCACATAGTTGTTAGGATCAAAAATGAGAAACGAAAATTATATATATACATATATACAGTCCTACAAGTTCAAGAACTCAGTAGCCATCGCAAATATTAGTGTCCTCAAAAAAACGCTGGAGCACTTTCATCGCTTTGCGGTTTATCCTAGTCGGCCATGGGCCTAGTATTTTCGCTAACGAAAACGCTCGCTCCGAGTCCAGCGTATGAAGTTCCTGTTCGAGTCGCTGTCTATGTGTGTCATGCTTGGGAAAGTCGAGCAACAGATGATGCACATCCTCGTTGTCGTGGCCGCACGAACATGTTGACGATGATGGACGCTGAATCCGGAATAAGAAGTGCTTTGTGTAAGCGGTTCCGAGTCTTAGGCGATGAATGAGTGTGTCGATGGGAGCTGGGGGTCTAACTGGCACTCAAGGTTAGGGTCAACAGCGTACAAGATCGATTCCTTTGTGCTGTCTGAGAACCAGGTGGATAAACATAATTCACGTTTTGTTCTTCGTAATGCCTTACTCTACTCCTCCTGTGCGTCTCATGACGAGAAAGTATAGCTCTGAATGAGTCTATTGTGGAGACTACCTTTCGAAGCACAAGAAGCTTAAAGGAGTACTGACACGAATTTTAAAAAATTTCGGATTGTTGCTCTAAATAAAAATAGTGGTGTCGAGAAACGTAAAACGACTATTGTGGTGCCTGGGAATGCATCCTATATATTTTAATTAGCGCCACCTTAAAAAGACACTTTCGGTTTCGATATCTAGGGGGTGGCTTCTCAGTGTCGTTTCGTAGCAGTGTGACGTCACGGAGATACAGAAACTCGCGACGTACTAGCGGGAAATCCGTCATCTGCTCGTGGTGCAATAGACAACGATGAGTGAATTGTCGTCCAGTGACCCTGACAGTGATTTCTACGATTTAGGCTGCACGCAGGACGCAGAACTCGTGAACTCGGAGGAACTGTCTTGACTCGTCGGGATAATGTCCTTGCAGTGTGGCTGGCTTGCAAATGCTCAGCGACGAAAACTTCAAAGTCAAATTAAAATATTTTATACGTGTTCTCCAACTCCAGTGTGTGGACAGCGTGGACACTGCATACCAACAAAGCAAAAAATGTCCCATTTGCGATGTCTCAAAATCGTGTCAGTACTCCTTTAATTATTGCAAAGAAGCCAAAATTTCGCAGAGTTACCGACCTAGCATAAATGCTTTGAAGGAACGTTTAACGCCCGAAAGATCAGTGACTGTCAGTGAGACGGACTACTTGTGCTACGCGTGCTTTTACTACCACTGCAATGAAAGATCTTCGCGGAACGCACAGTTTAACGATGACATTCTTATGCCCCCTGAAAAAGAAATCGACGCAATTAACCAGATCACTGCGACTACCGGTGCATGTGCGTTCAACTCACCCGAGAGGTGTTGCTGTTTCGAAATCAATCGGTCTGAGGACGCGAAAACGAGCTCTCACTGCGCCGTCTCTTACAACGAGCATCTCGGGTGCGCGCGCGCCTGATCGGTAACACCGCGCTCGTGGCCGCTGCAGTGACCAAATATTTTCAAAATTAACGTCTTCAGTGCCGGCGACACCTTTTTAGGTACCTGCTGGCCTTTTAATAAAAAGAAATTCAATCCTGCCTGCATTTTATACACTTACTGGGCAAGAAGTCGGAATTGCCCATCCTTGCCTAAGGGTCTCATTGGAGGGGCCGTAACTATTAGTGCAACGGCATTATGCAACATGTTTTTAATGATTGTGAAAGCTGATGTGGAGGAGAATAAGTGGACAAAGTCTAAGAAATTTAAAAAATGGGTTCTTTTTTTTAATTGTCGTCAGAAGTTTCCATTGTTCGGTGTTTTCTTGAACTTAGCCCGATCATATCTCTTTACTGAAAAGTTATATAAATGCAAGATTTTGCAGTTTGGTAGATAAGCATGCGAAGAACGTAATGCGAAATTTTTGTCGCTTTGCTACAAGGGTTTTTGGAGATAAAGACCTTCAAAGTAAAGAAAATTTTGCCAGTTGGGCCATTTTTGAGGTTTTTTATAAAAACATCTACGCAACACATAAAAACTAAAAATACCTGAGCAGAAGCAAAAACATGCATATATTTAGGTAAATAAATTTCAGCTACCTAACTTTAATATATTTTGTGCAATTCATAACGAAAGTTGGCCAAAACAGCAGAGCGGATGAGCGCTCCACTCCACCTCTTCGTCTTTATTGATTTCCTGTGCTTCGAAAAAATTTTTGGCGGCAAAACAAAGTCCGGATCTCTTCTTTCCACTCATCAGGCAATAATATATAAAATTTTGAAATAAATTTAAGAGGTCGACCAGCCATAGTTTGTTCGATCTTACGTGGAATCACCCCACAAGGGGTACAGTCAGAAAATACAGGTCAGAAAATATACAGAAGCAGAATGATTTCAGCGCCTCCTTCTCTGCTTTTTCGCAATCGTCCGACACTGTTTTGCCGCGCGTCAACGCCAGCAAATGACGTGAAAGCTATGCGTCGTCTGTAGAGGCTCTAGAAAAAAAAATAAGACCACGAAAGGTTTAGAATGTCCGTGGGCATCGAGAAGCCCACTTTGAACTGATGGATGGCTTCCGCCTGCGAGCAACCACTTTCGCAGCGAACTTCCTCCTTCTACACAGGTTTTTGCTTTTGTGGACTACGTTGGACACAGGAGACTTCCAAGTATATAAAATCACATTGCTTCTGCGTATAGCGGATGTGGGATACATATCTGTGTACCCGTTTCGTTTTTTTTTTCAACCATTACTCGCGTTTTCAACTGTAACTAAATCTCGCCACGCTGATTTACTCAAGTTTTATGAAGTTTTCATCCAAGTGAAATGTCAGCATAATGTTATGTTGGCGACGGGAAATGCTGATACCCGCTGCACTTTTTCAGTTTACTCTTTCGACTTCCAGACTCAATGACACCAATCTATTTTAATGAAAATATATTAGTGTTTTTATTAACTTTACTGCCTGAAAATACGGAGCAAATGTGGAAAGAATAACATCAAAGGGCGACCGATAGTGGGTAATGCTTCCGATCCCCGTAAAGTGAGTATATATACGTAAACATATTAAAGCAATATCTACGTTTCATGCGAATGCATCCTTACATTCCTGGAAGTGTCTTCTCATACCATCATAAGAAGCGCCCATACTTCCTTCAATGAGAACAGAGCACCCTACATGTCTGCTCTCATTTTACTGCGTTTTGCTGCAATCTTAGCATTTCCTCAATGTGGCGAGGTCCACATTCGATAGACAGGATTAGATAAATTAATTGTGTAGATTTCATAGAAGATATAGATGTTCGAGGTTCTTAGAAAAAAAGAATCCACTCAGAATCTCCTTTGGGACTTATCTTAGGGATGCGTAAGCGTAGAGTTTCATTGTGGGTTGCTGCTTTCCCTAGAACGTTGATTTCGGGCGGCATCGGCATGACGTCTTTCATCTTTCCAGCGTTCGTCAGCCTCTTTAACGGCCCCAGTGAAGGCGCATCGTGGGACCATCGAAACTTCGCGTGCTAAGCAGCAAATTTTCGCAGTCAGAGTTTTCCCGATGCTCACAATCCTACATGTTAACTCTATGTGTACACCTTGTCCTGCAGTGGGCTTTTATTCCGTCATCACGAAATTCAACCAAGACTTCGTAGAAAGTGTACTCCTTTTACGTTTGTTTTGCACAGCAGATACGACGCATTCATAGCGTTCAGGCATATTCGCATTCTGCAAGCGTGTTGCCCAGTTGTTGACAAACTGGCATTTGGGGCGTGGAGGTCGGGGTTCAAACCCGCCATGGCCAGGAAAAGTAGTTCTGTGTTATACATTCTATTTCTTTATAGCCATGAACGTCTTACGTGACAGGGGGATGGACGAACGGGCAGTTTTCACAGTGCGTCGTAACAGATATTTTTTTACGCACTTAAAAAAAAAGGCGGGGGGGACGCAACCTGCTTAGCGTACCTGTAGAAATAGCATCCGTGTTCGTGCGCCATGCCAAGAACCAAAATAAACTATATTCGGATACAACTTTAGAAGTCTACAGCATTTCCTCCTCAAAGGTGGATGCACAAGAGCCTGCACCAATGGGCGCGCACTCCAGGATGGCGTCATGAGCCGGGCAGCCGGTGACCCCACCTTGGAGAGCTTTGCCGAGTGCATCAGCAGGACATTTTCTTTCGTCGCGGAGGCGATAACACATATATATATATATATATATATATATATATATATATATATATATATATATATATATATATATCGATTAATACGCGGCTGCGTTCGTTCATTGTACAGGTCTTCACTCTGAGGGACGTGCATCAAAACACGCTCCTGACACGTCCATCATCGAGCGCGAAACCCTGTTCAATGAACAAACCAGCTGTATATCAATCAAAGAACGCTTGGAAGCGCTTGAGTAGCGGCGCGCGAGCACGCGTCTATTTCATATTTGCCTTGTTTCACACGTTCTTTTTTTCTTGGAAAAAAACAACCAGGCAGATATCAGCAAAAAATAAATGCTGTATTCTAGGGTTATTGGAGTTGACGTAGAACACACACACACACACACACACACACACACACATATATATATAAAATGCTGGGCGAAATGCTGGGCACCATTAGGCTCGGCACATGCGCTACCCGCAGGTTGGGGAACCTTAACCTATACGTCATGCGTCTCTATATATCACAACATGACCCCACCTATCGTCTTTTGATTTTGGTGCCCCAGGTGTTTTTTACAGCATCCCAGGCAACCCCTCCTTTCAGTGATGACGTACTTGCACTTACAGATGTGCTCGAACTTGATCTAGCTTAACTCAATATTACTCTCTTATCATTGAGTTTAACGCTCAGGACGCACGTGGCGAAGCATAACCTACAGGAAACCATGTGCCTTTGAGCCGGCCTCGACGAGATTCGGAGTCTTTCTTTCTTTCTTTCTTTCTTTCTTTCTTTCTTTCTTTCTTTCTTTCTTTCTTTCTTTCTTTCTTTCTTTCTTTCTTTCTTTCTTTCTTCCTTTCTTTCTTTCTTTCTTTCTTTCTTTCTTTCTTCTGCCCTGTTTGAAGTGATAATCTCGACGAGTACCATTCTGACATTGAGTATACAAACCATGAGATAACCTTCGCTTCCGCGCATATTTCTCGCGATAATCAGCGGTGGGTGCTTGGCCGTGTTTTCAACAAGTTCATGGCACCTATGGCAACCGATAGCTGTGGTGTAACGCGTACCCGACCAGAGTGGCATCGCCGTGCGCCGGTGAGGGTCGACTCGCACCTCGAGCGTGCACGGCAGCGTGTGAAACTATTCTGTGCTCGAGGTGCGTACACGCCCGGTTAGTGTCATTTGTGAGCGTCGGAAGGCCGCCAAGCGTCATTACCTTTCTCCTTAGGTGAACACAACACAAGCAAAGACAGCCACGTCGCGAATGGTCCGATGACGCAGCCTGTCGCCTCGCTCTCGCGCGTCCTTAGGATCTACACCGTCGATCCTTTATGCTATCCTCCATAAAGTGACACGCCCGGTGGCCGACTTGCGTTTGTGTGCTCTGAAAGGACTGCACCGGGGGTACATGTGCGCAGCAGTGCGGTCGCATAACGTCAACGAGGAAGGAAAGAAATTGAACGCAATTCTCTGCCTTTTTTTTTTTTGTCTGCGTTGGAAGCTAGTGTTTGCCCTACAACACCTATAGAAGCAAGCGAGAGTGTCTACTACAGCAGAGAATTTATCGCGCGTGAGTAGGTCATATTGGCTGGAGATATAGATTCATAACTTCCAGGTCGGAGCCGCCTCGCGGGTACATGTATTGACTGTTGGTAGTCTTTTACAGCAAAAGGCAGTAGGCTGTACGATTGCTCGAGAGTACCCCTTTTTGGAAAACTCTGGCACTTCCAAAAATCATCGTCTCCACCGTGCAGCGCTGCAAATGGCGAGCAAGTGCGATCACAATAGACACATCGATGACCTCACTGCAGCATTATAGGGGAACATCGCAGCTGATGCCCAAAGTGGCGCGCGCGGTGGACAAAGTTCTTAAAGGTATAAGATAAAGCTTGAAAGAAGCGACAAGGTTGGGAGCCACATGGATAAGTAAATGCATGATAGGACAAGCGCTCATAAAGAACTGAACATAAAACAAAGAAAAAGAAAAACGTCGGTACGTGACTTGCAAAGTGCGCATTGCATTGCAAAGTGCGCATGACAAACGCGTTAGTTGTCATAAAAATTGATCTTGTTTTTTTTTTTATTTTTATTACCACTCAAAGGACTGTTTTCGTATATTCCCTTTATAAACTCACATTTGACTGTTTTTTTAAGGGCTAAGCACCTTAGGGTCTCGGCGTGTCGTCGTGCATCGTCGTCTGTTGTCGGGAGGGTCCATTTCCTCGAGTGCAAGAGAGGGCGCCACCGCCTCAGCGCTCGCCGTGTGGCGAGGGAGAGCGAACGGCGCGCGTTGCCTATGGAAACGCTGCTTCTGCGATGAACGCTGAACTAGCAGCTCGCAAGGAACGAGAACGTGCCCTCGCCCGCGAGAGACAACGCCGACGCAGGCAGCGTCTGCAAGCGAGTTTCTTGATTGAAAAAACCGACTGCTCGCGCTGCACAACCGTTCACCGGCCACCGCGTATATATAGGCACTACATCTTGACCTGCAATGTAGTGCCGGTCGGATATTTCTCTTGTGCGTAGTTGAAAAATAAAGATTCGCAGCGTGCACGTTAACTAAAAACGGACTGCGGGTCTCTGTGTCTAATCTCTCTACTGTCTCTCATTGCCCATTAGCAGTGATTTTGCTGCGGGAAACACCGGCGCACACTGCATGCTTCGCCCCTCCACAGGTTTCGCGTCAGTGAAGCTGAAACACCCTTCCCTACATGCTTCGCCGCCCCCCCCCCCCCAATTTTTTATTGCAAATAATCAGTTGTTAGTGAGTGGTCCTCCCGTCCTGTTCCTCCCGCGTGATAATTTGCGCTCTGTTGTATCTTTACGAATACTGAACCAACTTTCCCATCAATGCACCATGTGAAGCCGCCAAACGTAGTATCATCGTATTGCGCGGTCGCACGGAGTGGGTCGCTCGCCATCCCACCTTCGCCCACAGGCGCAGAAATGAAGGCGCAACGCTTGCTCTTCCCTCTTCGCGCAGGCATGACTTAACCACGAGGGAGCTTTATTTTCAAGCGAGCTCGGGTCATGTCCTCTCTATTTCTATTTTCCTCCTTTTGATGTCCTTTGCTTGGAAACCAGAAGGGCACTGCAACGCAAAAAAAGGGAAGAGAGAGAGAGAGAGAAAAAAAAAAGAAGACGTCGTTTCTTTCGTTCGTGCTATTTGTGCGCGATAGAAGCAAGTGGCCACAAAACTCGCGCGCCTTAACCGTTTGCCATCAAGCATGCACGTCCTTCGGCGTCTGTGCACATTACGACAGTATGATGCCTCATCGCACCTGTTTGGAGCGTTAAGCCATTAGGCCTGCCGTCCCTGATCACCTGCCCTGCATGGCCTCGACTGCCGACCGAACAATTGCAACAGGCAGTAAGCAACGCAAACAACACGCGAGCGGACGCCACTGTGCACGCATTATAGCAGTGGTAACGCCCATCGTTCCTGTGTGCTCAACCAACCGAACACGTGATCGTTGGACGCAATGGCCAAGCGCGCGTCGTGCGTTCGATGGCCGCCGTTCGAGCTGTCGTACGTCATTTTAAAGGGGAATGAACAAAACGTGCTGTCTATTCTCATGCACCCTTAAAATTCAGTAACTGAAACGCCCGAACGTCGACCGCACGGCATCGCACCTTATGACTTCGAGATAGGTGGCAGTTACGCGCAGTGTCATTTCCCGTTCGAATGCCGTTTTCTGCGCCGTTCACTTCAGGATGCACTCGCCCTCTCTTTGTTATTCAAAAGGTACCGACGTGCGCCGCTGCAAAATGACAGGCTATGCAGCCACAAGTATCAGTAGTAATCTCTGTGCTTTTTTTTACAGTTAATGTTTTGGTAGGAATTTTTCGCGTCGTCGTCGTCATCCGTCAGCACACAATGTAAGCCAATCCCAGAGATACAGCTACACTCGATCTAACGAAACCAAATTTTACGAATTTTCTGATCTAACAAAGAAATTTCCATTTCCCGGCAGGTACCCATAGGGTTCAAAGTTGTCATCAGCTTGGATCCTAAAGATCACGATCGCACCCTAACGGAGTTAGCTGCTACCCTTATTTTGTATAACATTCAAGCATGTTGCTATCGCATTTACTGCTTCGCCCTTACATCGAAACTGTGACTTATTACATCATTGCTGAAGCTAGACGAAAGGAAACTTTTGTTTTTTTTTTCTTATACTTCCGAAAGCGAAGCTGAAAGTGATAAGAAGGTCTAGCGCCGCTCTGAACGCGTTTGAGAAGATGCTTTCGTGAAGAACGTGCCAGAGGCGTTGCAGGTATCCCAAGAATTGGAAAATAGCAATGAAATACAACGTGAATCTAAACGAAAACGAGACTGCGGTAAGCACGAAAGAAAAGCAAGCCGGTTGCAGATGGGCTCTCGTGATATTTTATCCCTTCAAGAGAAGCGTGAAAAACAATTACAACAAAGTGGCAGATTCCAGCGAGCAGGAATCAACATGCCGTTCTTCAGCCGTTACTCACCTCGCATTTCTCGGAGCTGCCTTGTCCCGTCCCATTCGCAAAAGCCATTGCAGTCAGCATCGAAGGAAATATCAAACGCATCCGCACAAAGGCTCTCGCACGTTCGAAACGCAAATGTGATAGCTCTGGAATTCGCGATACCAAAAGGGGGAACGGCGTCGCGCACACAGCACGTGGGCCAGCTTCACTGCAGCAATATAAATTTACACGTGACTGTGCTCGGCGAATGGCAACGGAACGGCACGTAGCAAACAGAGGCGCGACTCCGGCTCCATCTGGGATCAATATACAGCAATTCTATTGCCGATCACGCCCGCGCACGTTGAGGATAAACAATTGGAAGGGAATGCATCGTCAAAACTTCAGTCAAGAATATTGTCTCGCCCTGGCTTAAATTTCTCAATACCAGGAATTCAACGAAAGAACCAAGAAGAGATCCTCTAGAAGCTACAATTGTGAAGTTAGTGTACGTGAGTGGATGGCAGGATGGTAACACGCTTGCATTTACCGATCAGTCTGCAGCAGTGGGTAGCTCCACGTCTCCCTTTTACGTCTCAAGGAACAATGAAAATAGGCTTTATTGTTTATCGCACAAGACTTTTCATATGCTACGGAAGAAATGCCGAGAGCAACATCATCTATAAATTGCTGATAGCGTAGTAAAAAATTAAGGCAGCGTCGCACTATTGGTGCCAAGACTGAAGGAAGTGCGGAGCTGGGAAGCCTTCTTTGTTTCTCTTCGGTTTTCTATTTCTTTCCTCCTCTATTTCTTTCTTTTTCTCTTTTCCAGTTTTTTTTTCCTGTCTCTTTCTTTCTCTTTATTTATATCTATGGCTATTTTTCTTCCTATCTTTTGTTTTCTTCCTCTCTCTTTCTATTTCTCGCTTGCTTCATCTTTTTTTTTTCTATTTTCATACGTGGTTTTGCCTGCGTTACGCGAAGCGACGACAGCATACGACAGCTGACACGCATCTCATGTGCAGCATAATTTACATGACATGGTCTGGGGGCGCTCACGGCCGTTCAAATTAATGGGTACATACGGAAACTGGTATAACGAGACATTTCTGTATGACGAACATAACTGACACGTGGTAACATGAAAACCATGGCATGCATGTCATGTATGTCACGATTTAAATGCCATACTCATGGTGCATTCGCGGCCGTTTCGCTAGCTTGATATGCACCAAAATTGGTATTGCGCGACGCGACTGTATGACGAACGTAAATGAGAGGTGGTAACATGAAAATCATGACACGCAAGTCATGCACGACATGATTTACATGCCACGCTCATGGTGCGCTCGCGGCCGTTTCGCTAGCTTGACATATACCAAAATTGATATAGCGTGACGTGATTCTATGAAGAACCTGAACACGTGCTACGTGACGCCAACAGGCAGAAAAAGTGTTCCACACTCGCCACCATGGCTGCGATCGTCGCTGACTAACACTCCTAGGTTGAAATGCACATATATACGCCACAATGTAGACGAGAGGATGACCGCCGCTGTAGCTCAGTGGTAGAGCATCGGACGCGTTACTCGAAGGTAGCAGGTTCGTTTCCTGCCGGCGGCAAGTTATCTTTTCGTCCACTTTACTTTCTTCACATTTATATCCAATTACTACAAATATTACCCCCTATACTTTCCTTGGCATTATTGTCTGTTAGTTCTCATGAATAGCAGGTAGTAACATGAAAACTATGACATGCATGTCATGTATGCCGTGATTTACATGCCACGCTCATGGTGCATTCACAACCGTTTCGCTAGTTTGATATACACCAAAATTGGTATTGCGCGACGTGACTGTATGACAAAGATAAATGGCAGGTGGTACCTTGAAAATCATGATATGCGTATCATTTACGACATGATTTACATGCCATGCTCATAGTGCACTCGCGGCCGTTTCGCTCGCTTGGTGCACACCAATATTGGTATTGCGAGATGTGACTGTATGACGAACATAAGTGACAGGTGGTAACATGAAAATTTCACATGCATGTCATGTATGGCATGATTTACATGCCACGCCCATGGTGCACTTGCGGCCGTTTCGCTCGCTTGGTGTACACCAATATTGGTATTGGCCTCGAGATCTTGGAGTGGCGCCCTCTCGCGTGTGACGTTAGAGCGGGGACTCCGCTCTCAACCGCGCTGCAGCAGCCGCTGCTCCTGTATGCGGATCGTCTGCTTCAGGCGGGAACTTTGTCGAACGAACAGCCTCGCGACGGTGAACTAACGCATGCAACAAATGTTTTCTAGTGTAATCTTGAACTTGTTTAGTTGCGGCCAAATCGAGGGGGCCAAGACATCCCCCGGATGGCCGACGAGTTCGCCGATACCACCGACCACATTGCTGGTAAGAAAGTGAAACTATGTATGAGTGTTCTCGCTCGTTATCTTGTTTCCGCCGTACGATACTCATTAGTTTGGGTGTTTCTTTCTATATTTCAGTAATCGTGCCGTTCTCCAGCATCTACAAGTATGTAGATAAAGCTTGTGAAAGGTCGCGGTGCCTCATCGAGGGCGACGCGGTGTACGAGGCAGGCCACGTTGTTGAATGCGCGGTCGAGGCCGTCAAATGAGATCACATCACTGTCGCAGCTCTCGTCCTGCAAACAAGTGCGCAGTGCCGACTTGTTGCACACCCCCCTGCTGATGCCCATGATCGCAGTTTGTCCCGTAATGTTGGTGCGAACGATATTACGTCGTAGTTCATATTAATGCCGCACAGGGCCGTCGCATGGGTATTAGAATATAACAAATAGTTAATCGCTGATTACCACGCACAGGGCCACAGAGATTAACGTGACAAAGGCAAGCTGGGTCCAGTTTCACGCCACGCAGCTTTTAAAAAAGTGTCTGCACTGCCTCAGGTGAAAACTTTTAGGGAACGCGCATTAAACAGCGGCAACAGGTTTCGCTTATGACTTTATGATAAGCAGTCCGCTAGGCGCGCGCTTGCCTTTATAAGTAAAATGCGTATGTACACCATCCAAATGCAGCCGTATTCTCAGATATCCTGCGCCGCTCAGCTCAGCTCACGAGGCGCGCTTACGTGCGAGGCGATTCGGAGGCCGCGTCGTCGGCCTAGGGGCCTTCGCGGCAGGTTGTGGGACGGCACCGCACCTGCTGTAAATCGCCTATGCTTATAGCCTGCGTGCAATAAACGGCTTAAGTATTGGCGAGGCGCTTAAACACGGTCGCAAGCTTACCTAAGAGTGGCGCGTACGGTGGGTAGCAGAAGTCACTGTCCGCGAAGTGCTTGCTGCACACGGTCGATCAAAACGTGGGGCGCATTCCCATTCTGAGCTTGACGATCAACTCCTTCTTCAGCTTCGGGTCCTTCTGAGGAAGGGGGGCTCCGGTAGGGCTAGTCTCCCGGCCCCCGCCTCCCTTGACACCAGCAAGGACAAAAATAAAGTTATGTCTCTCTCTCTCTCTCTCTCTCCTTAGGGTATTCATGAAAGCTAACGCCTTTTTTCACGAGCGGACGAAGTACACTGAGGCACAGAGCAGTTCTTCACTAAAGTCCCTAGATTTTTCCCTGTTCTTTCTTAAGTACCGACAACCATTGAAGCGCCGGCGACGAATCTTATTGGCTAACGCTCGTTTTCGGCAGCCATGTTCTTCCTAACTCTTTTCCAGCACCTGGTGAAACGCGTCCCCCATTCACTAATGACAGGGGGTTGACGGGAGGAGAAAGGCGCGTCGCGGTAGCATATTGTCCGCTGAAAGGTGCGTGGCTAATGTACATAGACGCACATGGCTTTGTAAATCTTCCAAGTTAGGAAGAAAATGGCGTCGGACGCCAGCTGCGCGTGAGAGAGGGCCGTGAAAGGAGGCAGTTGTCGGTACTTAAGTAAAAGCGAAAAATCTAGGGACTTTATTCTTCACCATTGCGCAGCACTCGCCGCGGAGACAAGCGGCCGCAGTTCTAAGAAACAAAGAGCTGTAGTTCTAAATGAGCGTTGAAAGCAGTCCCACGGTTGTTCGAACAGCGTCAGTAGCCAACATACGCAAGATAACCAATTGAACTGCTTTTTTGTTGAGATTTACCACAACGGTGGTTTCAACACGGCGCTGAGCCTGCGTAGCAGACGAAAGCGCGCGAATCCCCGCTCTGACGTCATACAGGCGCCGTTCGCAGCGCCGCCATCGGTCGCACACCAGGCCATTTGCGAGATGTGACTGTATGACGAACATAAGTGACAGGTGGTAACATGAAAACTTGACATGCATGTCATGTATGGCATGATTTACATGCCACGCTCATAGTGCACTCGCGGCCGTTTCGCTCGCTTGGTGCCCACCAATATTGGTATTGCGAGATGTGACTGTATGACCAACATAAGTGACAGGTGGTAACATGAAAACTTGACATGCATGTCATGTATGGCATGATTTACATGCCACGCTCATAGTGCACTCGCGGCCGTTTTGCTCGCTTGGTGTACACCAATATTGGTATTGCGAGATGTGACTATGACGAATATAAGTGACAGGTGGTAACATGAAAACCAGGACATGCATGTCATGTATGGCGTGATATACATGCCATACTCATGGAGCACTCGCGGCCATTTCGCTCGTTTCGTATACACCAAAACTGGTATTGTGCGATGTGACTGTATGACGAACTTAAATGACAGGTCCTAACATGCGAATCATGTTGTGCATGTCATGTACGGTATGATTTACATGACACTGGCATGGTGCGCTTCCGGCCGTTTTGTTAACTGGATATATACCAAAATGGTATGGCATAACACGAGTGCGTGATGAACATAAAAGACAGGTCATGCATTGTATATAGCAGAATATACGTTTCATTAGCACGGTATATACCAGACTGTGCATGCATGCGTGCAAGGCAAACACGCGATATATGGTTAACTAGAGGCCATGGCATGAATGACTTCATTTGCCAACAAAGACAAACAAGGCGATGTACGCAGCTCTTTGCTAGCTGCTTCGCATTACATTGATTCCCACAGTGCGTGGTATCTGCCGGATTTTTATAATAATGATGATGATGATGATAATTGTTGGGGTCGAACTTCGCACGTTCGCCGAATACCTTCATATTGTTACCCGCCCCGCGGCCGGCGTGCCCGCGCCAACACGGAATATGTAGTTCCGGTTGGTGGAACGAATACTGTCTGCTGGTCACAAAGGATGCAAGGACTCACGTCTCCCGAGGGGTTGAGACCGTGGCCGAGCCGGGCTACAGGGACGGAAGGTACACTTGCGCCTTCGCTGTGACAGCCAAAAGCAGCGGCAATGATGCACGGGCCTATTGTATTGACGACCCGTCAACGCCTGAGGCCGAACATTCTGGAAACCGGGGTGAAATGGAGCTTGAGCGGCGGCGGCGAACCGACGAGCGGGCGAGAGGCGGTATTCCTGCGAGGAGGTGGCGAGGAGGAATCCGGGCCTGGTGCCTTCAGCGGCAGCCGACCGGGAGCCAAGGAGAGAGTTATTCCTGCTTTCCGATTGGACTGTAAGAGTGTTTCAATGGGGATGACAGGGAATAAAACCAGGGGTGCAGCGACAGCAGGGGGGGAAGAGAAACGAATAAACGTCTCTATCCAGATGATGTCGGAGCGGTCGTTTCCTCAAGGTGCCAGCAGATGAAAAGTTCTCGCCTTCGGCTTCCTTGGCGGCAGCAGCAAATGTCGCGCAACCAGCGAGGCGAGTGGAACAAACGAGAAGAACCTAACTGGCGCAGTCGAGCAGGATCTGCATGGCTGAACTGAGGAGGACAGCGGGGAGCGACATCGGCCGAGACTGACGTCAACCACCTTGAACTGACTACCGCGCTGCGGGATCAACGAAGCAAGGCTAGTCCACCGGATTCCGAGGAGGAAGAGCGCACCGCAAGGCTACTGCAGGCGGGTACCTCTTGATTTTCTGTTGGGCGCAGACGATGACAAAGCATTACAACTTGCGAGACAGAGAAAGGGACAACTCGGAAATGAACGGGGACGGGGCAGGAAACTTGCAGGCGTTGGGAGTCACCGACAGCGGCACGGGGGGTCATGGTAGTGGCACGTCAGATACGGCGTCGGAACAGCAGCTAGCGCTGCTACAGCTTCAACTGAAAATTGCTGAGGCGGAAACGGAGAAGCAGCGCTTGATGCTTGAAAGCCAGCGGCTACGAGCCCGTGATCGGGCGGAGTCCAACGAGGGCGATGACAGCGTAGCGCTCGGCGGAAGGTTAGAGGAAGACAGGCGACTAAAATTCGCAAGCTTGTTAAAGGGTGTACTGGCACC
Source organism: Rhipicephalus sanguineus (assembly GCF_013339695.2). NCBI lineage: Eukaryota > Metazoa > Arthropoda > Arachnida > Ixodida > Ixodidae > Rhipicephalus > Rhipicephalus sanguineus. The sequence continues at coordinate 101,910,555 of NC_051176.1, read as the reverse complement.
AATGCCGAACCAAGAGGCACTTGCGCCAATGTGGTTCGAGGATGTTGAGGCAACGCTCGAGTCGTATGAAGTTCCGAGCGAATGGTGGGCCGGGCTAGTTTTGCCACAGTAGAGCGAAAGGGCGCGTGGGCTGCTGTGCAGGCTGACAGCAGAGGAGCGAAAAGCTTACGTTAAGCTTAAGTCAAGCATTTTGGAGGGTCTCAGGCTTTCGGCGGCGGAGCAAGAGACTATTTGAGAGATCGAAAAAGGGAGAAAAGGAATCCTGGGATCTGTTTGCCGTGCGCCTTGAGAATTATTTCGACTATTATGTCCAAAGTTCAAAGGTAGGCACGTTCGAGGAACTCAAGCAGCTAGTGGTCGCGGATCGCTTGAAAGAATGTTTGAGCCTGGAAGCGAGAGCGCACGTCGTTTGTAATCAACAGGAGGCCTTTTTGCTACCCAGTGGTGTGGCTAGGCTCGCGGAGAGATTCGAGGAGAGTGAAAAGTGCAAGACAGCACAAAAGAAGGCGAATATCGAGGAGTGGCAAAAGACAGCTAAAACACCTGTAGATACATCCCCGGACGGAAAGGGGAAAAGGCGATGTTTTGAGTGCAGGGGAAGTGACCACATTGCCAGGAATTGCCCCAATAAGGGCTTAGGTGCAAGGCAAGGCACTGGGCCAGCAGAACGACAACAAAACGGTCCAGTGGTCGCGAGAGTGACGGCTTCTGCATTCGGATCAGGAATAACAACGACAGACAGGTTGTGGCAGTGTAAAGAGCAGAAACAACCCTCACTGGAAACCGTAACGCTTAAGAGCTCAGGTCGTTCATTAAACGCCGTGGTAGACTCAGGAGCAGAAGTGAGCGTCATTAGAAAGGCAGTGGTACCTCAATACAACGGTACGGGTTCGCAGATAAAGTTGACGGGAGCGTTCGGGCAACAGGTGACCGCTGAGTTGGCTTACGTGCCGCTCATAGCTACTGAAGGAAATCGTTACGTGATGTCCGAGGCGGTGCAGTCTGCCGTGCTTTGTGCAATCACAGATAAGCTGCTAGACGGCACGGACGCGCTGATCACGCCCAACGATTACGCACAACTTCTCGAGGAAAGGGTTAAACGTGACATAGTGTCAGACGAGTGTTCAGCAGTCGAGGAGACCGAAGCCATGGTAGAGCTGTCAGAGGAGGCATGCGAGGAGCAACGGGCGATTGTGGGCGTCATAACTGCGGAGAGCAACAGCGAAGGTTCCGAGCCGGTCAAAAGCAAACGACAGGAGTTTCGTGAGGCTCAGGAAGCAGACCCGGCTTTGCGAGACGCTTGGGCGCAGGCAAAGGCCGGAACGCATGGTATGCTTGTTCAGGACGAGCTATTATATCATCAGGAACACCTCGCGGGTCGCATGTGCAAACAGCTAGTGCTACCATCGCACAGGCACAAAGAAGTGCTGAAAATGGCTCACGATTCACCATGGGCAGGTCATTTAGGAGAGCGGAAAACACTACAACGGGTGAAAAGCTCATTTTACTGGCCGCAGATGTCGCGAGGCGTGAAGGAGTACTTAGGACGCGAGTGGGATAGGATGATTCCGTTTTTGTTATGGGCATATCGTGAGGTTCCACACGCGACTACAGGGCGGTCACCGTTCGAGCTCATGTACGGGCGAATGCCGAACGGGCCCCTATCCATTCCAAAAAGGACTTGGTCAGGAGGCTGGGAAATTCCGGAATCACTGGGCATGCCAGCAGCGGAATATCTTGCGAAGCTTCGAAGTAGTTTGGAAGAAGCTAGCGAAGGAGCCGCCCGACAGAGTGAAGTCAGTCAGAAGGTCCGGGCGATAAAGGAGATCCCGGCACCCGAAACGAAGGGACAACTTCGGAGTTTCTTAGGACTAGCCAACTATTATAGGGACTACGTGCCCGAGTACTCCATAGTCGTTATGCCTCTGACCAACCTAACTGGCCGACGCATTCCGCAGAAATTACTTTGGAATACAGAGGCGCAGGAAGCTTTTGACAAGGTGAAAAACTGCTTAGTGCAGGCGTCGGCGTTGCAAGCCCCAGATCCGAGGAAAGAATTTATCCTCGCTACAGATGCATCCGATTACGCGGTTGGTGCGTGCCTGGCACAGCAGGATCTGGAGGGTAAGGAGCGCCCTATCGCTTTTCTGAGCAAGAAGCTTAGCCCGACTCAGACCCGATGGGCCACCATAGAAAAGGAAGCTTATGCAATCATTTGGGCACTGGGGAAGTTGGACGCTTGGCTGTTTGGCGCTAAAATAAAGGTGATTACCGATCACAACCCACTCAAATTTCTGACTCTAACCACTCCGCAGAGCGCGAGGCTGACACGCTGGGCGTTGGCGTTACAGAAGTACAACCTGGAAATTGAACACAAAAAGGGGTGTCTAAACGCTAATGCCGACGCAATGTCGCGGTTGGTGACTCCTAACGATGACGCATAAAAGGGACAGCGAGTTAAGGGGGAGTGCATGCTTTGTCAGCGCGTGCGCGCGACAAGAGTCAACGGGGTACGAGTGACAGTGGTGCCTCACGTGTCGAGTCAGTGAACATGTGTGAATATACGGTTGTGTGTGTGTCGCATGTCAGATACAGTGCAACACAGTTGGAGGGGAGGTGTTGGGGTCGAACTTCGCACGTTCGCCGAATACCGTCATATTGTTACCCGCCCCGCGGCCGGCGTGCCCGCGCCAACACGGAAGCGGTAGTTCCGGTTGGTGGAACGAATACTGTCTGCTGGTCACAAAGGATGCAAGGACTCACGTCTCCCGAGGGGTTCAATTATGGTGCCTTACGGGAGACCGTGGCCGAGCCGGGCTACAGGGACGGAAGGTACACTTGCGCCTTCGCTGTGACAGCCAAAAGCAGCGGCAATGATGCACGGGCCTATTGTATTGACGACCCGTCAACGCCTGAGGCCGAACATTCTGGAAACCGGGGTGAAATGGAGCTTGAGCGGCGGCGGCGAACCGACGAGCGGGCGAGAGGCGGTATTCCTGCGAGGAGGTGGCGAGGAGGAATCCGGGCCTGGTGCCTTCAGCGGCAGCCGACCGGGAGACAAGGAGAGAGTTATTCCTGCTTTCCGATTGGACTGTAAGAGTGTTTCAATGGGGAGACAGGGAATAAAACCAGGGGTGCAGCGACAGCAGGGGGGGAAGAGAAACGAATAAACGTCTCTATCCAGATGATGTCGGAGCGGTCGTTTCCTCAAGGTGCCAGCAGATGAAAAGTTCTCGCCTTCGGCTTCCTTGGCGGCAGCAGCAAATGTCGCGGAACCAGCGAGGCGAGTGGAACAAACGAGAAGAACCTAACTATAATAATAATAATAATAATAATAATAATAATAATAATAATAATAATAATAATAATAATAATAATAATAATAATAATAATAATAATAATAATAATAATCAATCAATCGATCATCAATCGATCAAAAAAACAATAAAAATAAACAATACAATACAGACAGTTTTCAGAAATAAAAAGAGCAAAAACACGTAGACAAAGAGAAATGAACACAAAAGGGGAGGAGTAAAATAGACAACACGAGAAATATTGACGGGGAATAAAAAATTAGATTGCATATATACAACTATGCGGAAAGACTGAGAAGGGAAGACTTTGTACATTGTGCCACACTATGTCAAAACAATGCAAAGCTCGGATAAAAACAATGATTGTGGACTATGAAAAACGTCAGGATCAAGAAAATTAACATTATAGAGACTTAGTATTCTGTGAACGGTAGAGTGCTGGAAGAAGCAGGCGGGTACATGAAACAATAATAATAATAATAATAATAATAATAATAATAATAATAATAATAATAATAATAATAATAATAATAATAATAATTATTATTATTATTATTATTAGTATTATTATTATTATTATTATTATTATTATTATTATTATTATTATTATTATTATTATTATTATTATTATTATTATTATTATCGTATCGGTATAGCTGGAAGCAAGGCAGTCGATCTAGTGGCGGCTGATGCTCACACCAAGCATCTCACGACTGTTCTGTTCTGTAATTCGTCACAATTGACGCGAAATGCATTCCGCGTAAGCTGCCTATAGGACACTATTTTAATATATCTGGTTCAACGAGTTAACCGAGACGTTATTTCTGTATTGAGTTGACTCTAATTTGCGGTTTTCTATGAACGTTTGTATTGGCCATACAATGAATAATCTTCTGAGCCGTTTATGATACGATGGTGGCCTGCCACGCTTTCTCCGTCATGTGGAAGAAGGCAACTGCTGACTCCCCCTAATGGGGTACGCTGGACGCTTCTGTAGAGCACCAGTTCACAATATGACGAAAACACATTCATCTTCAAGCTAAGTTAAATGTTTTGAACAAACGTGAATTTTATACTGCCATGGCACTTCATCCCTTGTCACGTTCAGATAAACAGAGATGGTCATTGACAGCTCTACGAAATTTTAAACAGCCGAGCTGTTGAAGCTCACCGTAATTTGTCGGTCGGAAACAGAAATGATCATCACGATGAAGCGGCACGAGCTCTCTACATCCTCTTATTCATCATCGTCCTCTTCTGCTTCGCTCCCAGAACACGCGCGCCGATTTCTCCGGCGTAGCCTGTAAAAACCACGATGGGTGAGAGAACGAGTACAGAGAGGCAGAAAGAAAGAGAGAGAGAAAGCGATATGAAGACGGAGAAAGAGGGGGCGAACGCGATGAGGTATTCGAACCCGCGTACCCTCGATTCGAAGGCGAGCGTCCTAACCACTCTTCTATCCTGGCTTTTTTTTTGTATTTTCGGTTTCTTAACGTCAAATATACAAGGCTACGCTATGCTCTGCTAGCGTACCTGGATAGCCGAGTATGTGTGCATACTCGGATATCCAGGCACGCTAGCAGAGCATAGCGTAGCCTTGTATAATATAGTGCAGCAGGGGATGGGAAAGGAAAAATGAGCGTGAGGAGGAGAGTGTGATGGTGAGTAGGAGGAGGGGAGAGAGTAAAACATAGCACGGAAAGAATGAGAAAGAGATAAATAGAGAGAAAGGAATGCAGAAAGAGAAAGAAATGGAGTGAGGGATAGAGAGAGAAAGATAGAACGAGCGAATATTGCACGTTTGTCCTTATTTGGTTTGTATTACTTGGTTCCTGTTTCTGTTATGTTCATATGCATAGTCTATGTGCAACCAGACAACATGTGTGGTTCTCTTCTCTTGCGCCCGCGTCTGCATGCCTCACCTTCTCTCACGACTTATCGAAATGAGCCCCCGTCCACTACCGGGCGCCAGGTCGCGTCACATTTTTCTCCATTAGAGAAACTAGTGGGTGCCCGTCGGAGTTAGCGACCGAACCCAGTACTTCCCGCATTGGAGGCGGGTGCTGTCCTATACTTCACACCGCTGAGGTCACTGCGTTGTGCCGTCCGCGCGCGTGCGCCAATTCAACGCGTATTTGATCCCCCGCCTTTTCTTTCATCTTTCTTTTCCCATATCCTGTTTCCCCCAGTGCATGGAGCATAGGCGGAGAGTACGGGGGGGCTGGGGGGGCTTGGGCCCCCCCCGGACTGCCTCATGGGGGGGCTGAGCCCCCCCTGGCGCCGGCCCAGGGTATTTTTTTTAAGAGCTTGGCTTAGGTCCCCGGGTCGTCCTGTCTGGTAGCTATTTCATAGGAGGCCCTTTATGCCCACATCTTTTTCATTTCAGCCATTTAAAGTTCGGCGCATGGGCCAGTGACAAGTCAAACATTCAATGGAAAAAAATCACAGCATATCCACGTGGTGAATGATGATGACTGGGGCGAAGCGAACTCGCGCTGCAGCACGGCGATGGCATTGGCGCGAGCGTGGTCTTCTTGATGGAAGATATTGTGACTAGATTGTTTGAGAACCACAATCTGTTGCACACACCGCAACTATGGCCGAAACTGTTATCAAGGAAGTCCCGCTGGAAGCGCGCGTCGGCGCCTTCGGGCAGAGCCTGCGTGATGCGTTTTGCAGCCACTTGACGTGCTCGCACAGCCTCGGGCTCTGCCTGCCGGTACGCGCGCTTTCTCGCCGCTTCACGGTCCTTCACATTTTGAAGATCCGATTCGCGCCGCAGCCGTGCAGCTTCGGCCTCGCGGGCTCTAACAGCGGGGTCTTCGCGCCGCAGCCGTGCAGCTTGTCGAGCAGCTTCGGCCTCGCGGGCTCGAACGGCGGGGTCTTCGCGCCGCAGCCGTGCAGCTTGTCGAGCAGCTTCGGCCTCGCGGGCTCGAACGGCGGGGTCTTCTCGCCGCAGCCGTTCAGCTTGTCGAGCAGCTTCGGATTCGCGGGCTCGAACGGCGGAATCTGCTTCGAGGCGTCGACGTGCAGCTTCGGCCTCGCGGGCTCTCACCTCAGGATTCTGTCTGCGAGCGCGCGCTGCCGCCGCCTTCCGTGCCCTCCGTTCCGCAGCCTTGTCTTCCATCTGGCGACTCCGAGCTAAAGAGAAAGCGTGCCAAGAGGGAGCCTCATGGCGCGCGTTACTTCTGAAATGTTGTCTACGGGTGTCGTTGAAAACACGAGACGTAGTAAAGAAGAAAGAACGCCACACAGGCGAACACGCAAACGAGAGTCTCACTCGTCAACGTCGTCTTCTTCTTCTACTACATACCAGAACGCGCGCTTCTCACGAGCTATAGGTGGCTACTACAACGCTACAAACAAACGGAGGATGCACAGACCCACGGCATAAGGAGCTTCGTCCCTAAAATGCCCCTCAAACGGATTTTTACGTGCAGAATAGGTTCTGCTGATGAACAACTGAAGCGACGACTTAAGCTACTACAAATTAAAAAATTCACCGGCGATTACGATACTGCCTAATTCGCTGAGCGCAGCCTTGTGTTCGGGCAACGCCAGCGGTGTTTGAAGTTTTGACTATCCGCAGTTGTAGCAATGTAACATTCGTTACATATTGCCACAGAAACTGCCAGCGCTCGAGTGCTACGCAGTGCATCGCAGCTGTCGCGAACCAACTGAAACGCCCACAGCCCCGTTACGACAAGCGAAGCCAGCCGCAATGGTACGTGCCAGCCCTGCATGCGCACGAGCTCCGACGGAGGGGCCAGCGCGCGCGACAGAGGTGGAAAGCGAGGTTAGAGGCCACTATCCCGTGATATCGCCAAACTCCGCGTTCGCTCTCTTTCGTCGTCGTTCGCGCTATCGGTTACGCCGCCGACGCCAACGGCGATGCCGCTCAATGCAAGAACGGACGCCTAAGAGCTGCGCTCTAATTGTCTTGAACCCCGTAGTGAATGGTTTTGAGAACACAAAAATGATACTGAGAATACAAAGCAATCCCGACACAGTCAGTCAGGGAACGCTTTCGCACAAGCTTACTCGCCAATAAAAAAAAAAACGGGTAATTTCTTGGTTGCCTACTTATTGGTACCCTTCGACATGCCTGCTTATAAAAGTGCCGAGAAAAGATTGTACGCAGTTTTGATTTATCAGTAAAGGGTTTTACTAATAGTTCGGCCACCAATGAGCAACTCCAGATTCATAACCGCAGCTTCGCACAAGGTGTAGTGGTAGCAAATGGTATTTACTACCATCTCAGAATTACTTTCGGCCATCTTGAATTGAACTCACTGGCATATAATTAAAGCTTCCCATGATAGCATTAGCCTACTGTCTCCTGTGTGGCGCATGTTTTAACAAAGTAAAGTAACCCCACGCATTGCGTGAATCGATTTTACGCGACGCAGTCAACGAAGGCGACCTTTTTCGCTTCGAGCCAAGAGTTATGAGGTGGATCGATGTCTTTGTGTAAACTGAAAAATAAATCTGGGGTCTTCCACTTCCAGATCTTCATTGTGGTATTGCGGGCACCTAAGAGACTAAAGTTACATTAAATTCTTTAATTTGGAAGTTGGACTCCTCTCTCTCTCTCTCTCTCTATATATATATATATATATATACATATATATAGGGAGAGTGAGAGAGAAATGTGGAAGAAGAGCAGTCGGGCCCCCGCCCCCTCCGGTAAAATGAAAACTCTCCGCCTATGGCATGGAGAACCAACCAGGCGCAGTCTGGTAAACATCCGTGCCTCGTGCCTTTTTTACTTTCTTACTTTCTTGAATAGCAATATAAACAACAATAACTGTAAGAAGCTCGCATTGCTTAAGTGACAAGTTAGTGCACTGCGGACCGCTTGATCGAGGTTACTATGGGAGGGAGAAAAATACGCAAAATGTAAAAAGAGGCTGCACATGGAGGTGCAAATCTTCTAGGAACATACAGACGTGTGCAGGTATACTTGAGCTGAGCTTTGGAAGGCGGAGGCCGCGGGTATGCAGCTGTGCATATCGTATTCTCGCAGTATCGCCGTGAAGGACTAGCAGTAGCTGAGCACGCGCCGCTACTCTAAACATCCAGACGCGTCGCGTCTGATCCCTATCTGTTGTCGCGTCTACACCGCGTACGCTCAAGGACCACCGCAGGCTGTCCCGTTACAGCGGCCTGAATGAAAGCAAAAACGCCTCATGCGCGCATTACGAGTGAGGCTACGATAGCTCATCGACTTACCTTTTGTGCATTCACTGCCTTGGCAGAGCTGTGAACGTAAGAGTTATTCTATGACGACAGAAACCTTGTACCACGTCTTTGTGGGAAGCACACCCCTCACACTGATATGAGCTCCCATTATACCTACAGAGTACGCGCCGAGTAAAGGTCCATGTTTTTACGTAAAGTGAGGAGAGACAGAGAGAGAAATATATTTAAAATGTATTCAAACACCTAGAAAGCACCTATTCAGTTGGTTACCCCGAACTAGGATACGGGAACAGGGTAATAATATCCGAAGTTTTACCAGCCGCAACCGCGATATGATTACAAAACACGCCGTATTGGAGAGCTCCGGGAATTTCGGACATCTGGTGTTTTTAACGTGCACTGATATCGCACAGTACACGGGCCTCTAGCATTTCGTCTCCACCGAAATGCTACCGCCACGACAGGGATCGAACCCGAGACTTTCGGGTCAGCAGTCAAGCAGTGTAACGACGATAAGAATGAATGATGATAAATGTAAGAGATAAAGGAAATCTATCCTCACAAACGCAGGCCTTTTCAGTGGCACCGAAATTTGTTTACCCGGGGGATATTGTGCTTCGCCGCCTTCGAAATGCAACCGTCATGGCCGGAATGGAATCGGCAGTCGCGAGCTCTGCTAAGCACTGCAACGCCAATGCTTAACTGTAGGCGTATTCCCTGCCGTGTTACGAGCACAAAGTTGATCCGCTACACCTGCATACCATTACGAATTTCTAGCTGCAATGCAACATTGTTTGTATCGAGGTTTCATGTAGCAAAACGCGTTTGTTACCCGCCACGGTGGTCTAGTGGTTATGGTGCTCGACTGCTCGCCCGAATGTCGCGGGATCGAATACCGGCCGCGGCGGCCACATTTTCGATCGAGGCGAAAATGCTAGAGGCCCGTTTACTTGGATTTAGGTGCACGTTAAAGAATCCAAGGTGGTCGAAATTTCCGGAGCTTTCCCCTACGGCGTCCTTCATAATCATATCGTGGTTTTGGAACGTAAAACCTCGAAAATTATTAAAACGTATTTGTTCCGCATTTCAATTGCCGGCGCACCGGTACGTGCGATTTCAGTGGAACCGAACAAAGTAGTGGCCATATCATGTGATTTTCGTTCTTGTCATGACGTCCAGCGCCGCCGAACAGCAATAACCAGGCTTGACTCAACTCCCTTTTCATAAGCCAAGATTATTAGACCGTGGCGGTGCGCGTCGCTGGTGCAGAAAGCAACGAAGGTACTGCTACAGAATAGTTGAAGTCGACAGGTCTCTGCTACCATTTGCAGACTTGTTTCGCGCCTTCAGATATGCACGCGACTAGTGATCTCTCCTTTATCTTCTTTCTGTCTATATTCTCCTCATCTCCTTCACCCAATCTAGGATAGCAAACCGGACGCACGTCTGGTTAGCCTCTCTGTCATTGATTGCTTGCTTCTCTTTTCATATTTTTAGTATATTACTTTTGTACGTTAGCAGTGCTTTAAAACAACAATCAATTAAAAACACAGCGTTGTTTTTCAAGCACTAAATTGAGGCGATTGCACGCTCTTAAAATCTCACACGCGTAAATAAGGTTTCTTTGGCCAGTGGAGATGAAAAAAAATCGTGATAGTAGAAGAGAATAACCCGGCATCGTACAGTCAAGGCCTACATATACGTATACAAGAACTTCGTGAATATATGCACAGATATCATGTAGATGAGTATGTACGAACGCTTTCAATAGAACCTACATCGCTACTAACCACAAGAGGGCAAACCACAAGGGGTCCCTTGTGGTTTGCGACCGGGGTGGAAAGAATGACTGGACGTAATTTGAGTTTCCGAGTGACAGTTGCACGTACAAGAAAGTCTGAAACTTAAATGAATCTAAAAGAACAAATGAAATCAGAGGTGCATTGCTGTCTCATCTCATCTGATGGTGGACTATCCAAGTTGGTTATGAATCTGATTTCATGAGCACACAAATCAAGGTCGTGACCAAATGTCACTAATTTAAGCAATCGAACTCTCTGACAACCTATTGTTGCTAGTATTTCTTTTAATGTACATGTTCTACACCCGCGCGCATGTTGGATGGGCGCACAGAGGATCCAAATGTTTGTTAGTTTTTGTTTCCTGTATTTAACGACCATATCATTTTGTTATTGCGAACACTCTCCGACGCTTTTCCGCGTCATCTTCGTCATCTCTTTCTGCATATGACAGGACTTACAGCAACGTATAAAATAGTGACAATAGGAAAATACTGCAAAACTCCGTGATAGTTTCTGTCACCCTTAGTCGCAAGCTTACAGAAGCAGGAAAACACAAGTGAAATGAACTGACGCATGTCGCCTCGCGAATATGGGGTAAAGTCATTTGATCGACTTGACGGTTACGAGGGCTAGATGACGACATCCCTGAAGTTATTTACAATAACGTTTTATGTGGACGTTCTTGGACATTACGTACAGAATATTAAGACTTTAATTAACAGCTTACTCGTGGCAGCAATTACTGCCTTTTAAGGAACGACATTCGGAGTTCCTGCTTAACAGCAGTCGTTGAAGAAAAAGCCAGCCGCAAATTCCTACCACCTCAAGAAGTTCGAAATTGACGGTCAAAAGTTGGCACAACCTTTTTGAAATCTACAGTTCTGAAGCAAAATACTCCCTTCTGTTAATCAGGACAAACAATCCAATTTGCCGCCTTGCTCTGGGCACTGGGGATGGATAGATGAAAGTTAAGAAAACAGAACCGAGTGCCTCGACACACGTTGGTGACTGGTCGCGATCACCGCAAATTATCACGGCATAAGATCAGGTGCAGCAAAAGGAGCGCTATCATTACGGCTGTTTGTGCAAGTCTTTTTGCCTCAGGAACTATAGAAGTGCCTTAATTGCCCTCTGATGTGATTATGTGTGAAGTCGGAGCTACAAGACGATTATATATATATATATATATATATATATATATATATATATATATATATATATATATATATATAATATATATATATATATATATATATATATATATATATATATATATATATATATATATATATATATATATATATCCCTGTGTGTGCATCAGTTGTGGGTTGAGTGCCCGTGTTGGTTGTCTATTTCCCAATGCTCTCTTATAGGAACTATCGTCTGTGCATTCCGTAGTCTGCAGAATGTGTTATATGCTGTCTCCTTGCGACCACAAACTTAGCACGCAGCGCTGATGGTCATCCTAATGCGGAAAACAAAATACTTCGTAAGGGCCAGTCTTCCGCCGTATCCGACAAAGCATGGTGGCCTCGTGTCGGCAGTGGCACGTTGCGACTCGAAGGCGTATCGAAGAGTGCAGCCGAATGTATTGAACACTTGGCGTATCCCACACGCATAACGAGATGTCTCGGGCAAGCCCTCAAAGTTTTCTAGCGTCATCTGGCCTTGATAACGACACTCACTTCTCTACGCTGTCTCGAAAAGCTGACCAAGCGTTATTGTCATGGTATTTACCTCTGACGTCGCACTGACTTGCAAACCACTGAACTCAGCCGGGGTGCTCCTTCTCAGTCAAGATATGTGTAAGCTCTTTAATCTCGAAAACACGTAGTTCATGTGATTCGGGCCACTCGCCTGACAGCAAATACCGCAATGGTTCAATTCGCTGAACACTCACCATCCGCGAAGCCCCTGGATGACGAGATGAAATGTAGCACGATGAGTATATATTTCGTGAAATCTTCGGTGGGCTCTTGCTGAAAAATTCCACATACATATTGATGTCCATACACACTTCCGAGCACGTGTAAATATTAATACTTATATGGCACAGCAGTTTCATGAGGAGTCCTCTGGAGTATACAGGCACACTGTCAAAATGCTTACACCTATATGCCGCTCCTGACAAAATCATTTTGCAGAAACCTGCAAAGTGCAAGATGTTTTATGTAAAGAAAAATATATATTATGCGTTTCAGAGAAGCGCGAAGCTGGAAACGAAGGAATCGATCAAACACTCAATTAAAAAGAAATAAAAAAGATGCATGAAATGATGATAGAGTGACTACCCCAGCAGCGTGTTGTTCCTGGATTTGATCATAAGAAACGGATAATGTGTTCTTCAAATGCGAAAAATAGAGAAGGAAAGAGACAAAGGCAGAGAGATTACCAAGGTGCAAAGTTGCGGTTTGCTGCACTGGAATGGTGCTGGGAAATAGGGATTGGAAAACTGAGGAGCTCTCCGATAAATACAAATGGGATTCCTTTACGTCTTTTCATATTTTCACTTAAAATGAAAACTTTCCTTTTCATTTAAATATATACGATATTTGTGCTTAGATACTTAAATGCTCTAAAAAAAGAAAAAAAAACCGAAAGCCTAAGTCAAACCACAATACTCCCCTACGGGGTGGTAGCATATTCCGATATATGATTTAAGGCAGCTATATAATGAGGAACATTCGCTCAGAAAAATTTCGAAGGCAGCACTAGCTTTTAGTTAATCAATGACATACTTTCAGCAACTAATGCCCTGCTATTCCACTTACTTCCTTAACGAAATGCCTTTGTGTTGACTTAAGCTCGGAAATTGCAGGAAAAGCAATCCACTTTGTCGCCAGCTTTGGGAACGTGTATTTCGGAACTGATGTCATGCTTAGAATTTGTTCCGAAGGTAGCCATCAGCCACACACAGCTTGTCATGTGCAATATATATCATAAGGTTATTCGTTTAAAAGTTAGTTGCAAAAACTTCATTAGTTATTGAAATATTCGCTTTCATATTCATATAGATGATGTCCACATCTGAGAGTATTCTCGTATTTTGCGCATTATTAGTAGCATTTGAAGTACTCTTAATCAAGAGGAATCATTGGGCTACATACTACGCGTGAGGTTTAAAAAAATCTGATAACGGTAAAATGTGTGTTGTGTATTTGCTGTATTTGTTGGTTTCTCTATTTTTATTTTTACGTGCACGAGCTCCAACTCTGCCTGGGTAATGATTCTCGTCTCACTTCTGTATTGCCAACATGGACATTCAGGGTGTCTTGAACAAATAATCTTTAATCGCCATGTTTCATTCAAAAATCGCAATAACATCCTAGTCACCTTCTCCAACAACGATATGCCTGTGGACCACAGTCCCGGATCTTTATCACACAGAGAGGTTTCCTGTCATTTCTGTCAACGATGCGGAGGGGAAGCCTTTCATCTTCTAATGAACGGCAGTATAGCATAGAAGTGTTCTTCGGCTCCCTCGCAAACAGCATTGTTTCAATTGTCAATATATATATATGCCGAATCACCAACGAGTTTCTGGTAAAGATACATAGAAACACGAAGTGCTCCTTTATGTGCTGTCCAGGCAGCTTCGTCTGCGAGCTTGCTACCGCTTATACGGCCAGTCACGTACCCGGCAGGCATTGAAACGCGGCGTTACGTGCTTTCACAATCAAATGGTGGTGAATTTACTGACAAAAGACGCTGTATAGTTTTTGACCTTGAGTCACACAGTGTTGCCCCCCTGACTAGCCGGTTGTTGATTAATGCATTCAATGGTACCTCTCAGGAATAAGCTCTTAAGCTCCAAACCCGACGATGTTGGTGTGTGAGAAATTCCGTATATAATATTGATCGATGTTCAAAACGTTCTCATGGTATCAAAGGTGTCCCCAGCAAATTGCTCGTAGCAGGTCACAACTAAACGCCGTGTGTCGGCGCTGCGCTTGCGGACGCTGCTAAACTTCATGGGTGTGAAGGTTTGTAGAAGCCTAGCCGTCTTGACGCCATTACAGTTTCTCAACACAGGTGATTTGAGAGCCGCCTTACAGCTATATGTGTTGACTTTGGTGACACCGGAGTCTGAGAAAAAGAGAGAGAAGAGGGAGAAAGGAAAGACAGGGAGGTTAACCAGAAGCAGTCTCCGGTTTGCTACCCTGCACGTGGGGAGGGGAAAGGGGATGTAAAAGAATGAAAGAGAAGAAGAAGAAGAGTTTGTGACGACAGCACGCGACAAAATACTACAACAACAATAAAAAACAAACAAACAAAACGAAGTCATAACAGCAGTCCAAGTACTACACAGCAACATCAGTCATTTTTCTTCCATCAGTCATTTTCTTCCATCAGTCACAGTTTGACATTTAGTCTGGTTGCTTGGAGAAACCGCAACAACGCCTTCAGAGCGGCTCGTGCTGAAGACCGGGTAGGCCAGGGCCCTAGGATTTTCTTCTCCGTGAGAGGGCGGTTGTCCAGCTGGCCTAGTGCGGCTGAGAGGGCCGCTCTTTCGGAATTGAAGCGAGTGCACTCACAAAGAAGGTGCGCGACTGTTTCGCTGCACCCGCAGACTTCACATGACGGGCTCTCCGCCATTCCAATAATAAAGGAATATGCATTTGAGAAGGCCACTCCCAGCCATAGACGGACCAGCAAGGTGGAGTCACGTCGTGATAAGCTGGACGGGATGCGTAATTGAAGATCAGGGTCCAAGGTATGCAGCCGTGCACTTGTAAATGTCGATGATTTCCACAAGTTCAACGTTATACGACGAGCTAGCACACGAAGCTCTTTTGCGGCGTCCGATCTTGAGAGGGGAATGGTGATACTGCTGACACCGTCGTGAGCGGATCGGGCAGCTGCGTCCGCTTGGTCATTTCCCGTAATTCCACAGTGACTAGGCAGCCACTGGAATATTACTTGGTGCCCTTTTTCTATTGCTGCATGGTGGATTTGCCTAATTTCCCCGACGAGCTGCTCATGTGAGCCATGACGCAAAGCAGAGGGTAGACTTTGGAGGGCTGCTTTGCTATCGCAGAAGATAGACCACGAAGTAGGTGACTGCTCCATGACAAATTGAAGAGCAGCACGGAGCGCTACTAGTTCAGCAGCTGTAGTTGAGGTTGCGTGATACATTTTGAGCTGTATTGTGGTAGCTCTTGCAGGAATTATTACGGCGGCGGTTGAGCTTGCAGTCATAACTGAACCATCAGTGTAAATATGGGTGTGAGTGACTGTGATGTACACCTCATGTAAATACAGGAGTCTGAGAACATTTCCGACAAATCAGGGGGACAGATTCTGTGCGGGGTAAAAAATCAGCCTTCCAATGGCTACAAGGCGCAATATATATGCACTCTGATACGCGGACTTTCGCTTATACTTAAGCACTTGCACAGACAACGAACTGATGCCGAGGCAGGCAAAAAGGGTTCTACTCAGCTATATATCCACGCGTCACCTATGCAGCAGTTTTGTGTGCAAACACCTGAAAAGCTTTAAAAATGAAAGTGCGCAATTCATCAAGATTTTACGAAAACAACGAAACAATCGACAAGGTACTCTGTCAAAGAATTTGAGAAAAGATAGCATATACATTAGCGATCGAATCCTGTTTGATTTCGAAGATTGCGATTCTAAAGCTCCTCTCTGATTTGCAGACAACATTTTTTTGGTTCAAAGCTTCCACATCGCACTAAGAAAATTTGTATAGTGAAACTGTCGATACAGAAATGTTTCCTCTGGCAAATATATAACGTAGCTACCAGCGCATGGTGGTCGATTGGTTTTGGACTCTGCACATACAAGAACATTTCCGTGATGATATAAACATAAGTTAAAGGGACACTAAAGGCAAATATTAAGTCGACGTTGATTGTTGAAATAGCGGTCCAGAATCCTCGTAGTGCTACTTTTATGCTCAGGAAGTGCTTATTTTGAAATAAAATCACGTTTTAGTGGTCCGCATCGCGTTAGCACACTTCAAATCACTTGCCTGAAATCCGACTTTCATACGTCACTGCTGCCGTGCCCAACGTTGCCCGCCTTTACTGCGCGGCCGCCGACACTAGTAGCAGCAGAGTGAAAGTAGCGGGACCCACAGCAGCAACTTGGCCATCGAAGCCATCGAAGCTTGCCACAGTCGCCGCAATGGATGTGGACGGAGAACTTGACAACGAGACATTGGCTCGCGACGCTGGGCTCCAATTCAGCGACTTGAGCCCCGATGAACACGGTATGCTGCTGAGGGCTCGTAGTGCCGGCGTCGTTGCATGCGGCATTTTGTCGAACTTTCTGTCAGAGCGACTTTCACGAGCGCGCAAAACACACGCGGCAGTACGCGATCCCGAAACTACCACTCAGACGCGACCGCGTGAGCGAAGCAGGGCGCCGGGCGAAGCGCAGTTCGGCGAAAACGGAACCTTTGAACCACGCGCGCCGTTCCCCATGGCAACGCCACAGAGGTTCTTTTTTCCATGAATCAAACGGAAAGGAACAAACTGCATTTTATTACGTCTTTTGATGCACAGAAGGTTCTTCTTTTATAGCTGCTAGTTTGGTTACTAGTGATTTATTGTAGGCAGGCTCTCATACGTCATCGGGATCACTTCGAAAATGTCCCACTCGTGGCGCTCATCATGTGATATATTTAGCTTAATTTCTCGGTAAGTAGGGCACTGCTGTTGATAATATTGCCGTTTTAGAAGTTGTCATACATTGAACTTTCACTCTGACATAAATTGTTATTTGCCTTTAGTGTCCCTTTAACTGTTCCGGATGCACTTCAACTCTATTGTCACGTGGTCGTGACGTCGACGAAGGCAGCAGTCGGCGTTTTCAAGAGGAAACTGTTTATTTGGCCGAACTTGTGGCCGGGAAACGGAAAATTGATTTACAGCAATACACACGGTATGCGCTGATAGCGGCGAGCAGAGCGTCGACCGTCGATCAATTGACAAGCGGTCACGCGCGTCGGCTTTTATACAGGCGCTGTCGAACTTTCCAGCAATATCGCTGGTGGCGGCGTAATCTCTAGACAAAGCTGGAACATTCGCGTGCGGGGCGCAATCTTAACAAACCGATCTACTACAATCGCGACGCTTCTAGAACACTACTTCGCGGACAGCGTCGAGCGTTGATAACCGTCCCTGCCGGTCAAACCCGAATACATCAAAACAAAACAAGAAGTGGGCGTGGCATTGCCCCCCTCTGAAAAAGCATCGTCCCGATTCTTGTGAAAGAACATAGAAGAAGAAAAAAAAACAAGTGCATACACAAATAAATTACAATAACAAAGGAAAAAAAATAGAGTCCCCAGGCTCGCTAACGCGCAAAAAACGGCTTAAGGCGCACGACATGGACGACTTCAGGTCGCGCCCGGCGCCGCTGAGAGTTCGTAATGCCGTCAGGGACAACCTCATAGTCGAGTGCGCCGAGGCGTCGAAGTACCCTGTACGGTCCGAAGTATCGTCGAAGAAGCTTCTCACTAAGTCCTCGTCGGCGTATTGGCGTCCATACCCATACACGGTCACCGGGTTGGTAGTCCATGTGGCGTCGTCGAAGGTTGTAGCGGCGGCTGTCAGTCGTCTGCTGGTTCTTGATCCGTAGGCGGGCGAGCTGTCGTGCTTCTTCGGCGCGCTGTAGGTAGGTGGTCACGTCGATGTTTTCCTCGTCGGTCACGTTTGGTAGCATGGCGTCGAGCGTCGTTGCCGGGCTCCGTCCGTAGACCAACTTGTATGGCGTCATCTGCGTCGTTTCCTGTACGGCCGTGTTGTACGCGAAGGTCACGTACGGAAGGATGGCGTCCCACGTCTTGTGTTCGACGTCGACGTACATGGCCAGCATGTCTGCGATGGTCTTATTTAGACGCTCGGTGAGGCCGTTGGTCTGTGGGTGGTACGCGGTGGTGCGGCGGTGGCTTGTGTGGCTGTATTCCAAGATCGCCTGAGTCAGGTCAGCCGTGAACGCCGTACCTGTGTCGGTGATGAGAACCTCTGGGGCGCCGTGTCGAAGGACGATGTTCTCAACGAAGAACTTGGCTACCTCAGCGGCACTGCCTTTGGGCAGGGCTTTTGTTTCGGCGTAGCGGGTGAGGTAGTCGGTAGCCACGACGATCCATTTATTTCCGCAAGTCGACGTTGGGAACGGCCCCAGGAGGTCCATCCCGATCTGCTGGAATGGCCGCCGAGGAGGCTCGATCGGCTGAAGGAAGCCTGCTGGTCTTGTGGGCGGTGTCTTCCGTCGCTGACAGTCTCGGCACGTCCTTACGTAGCGAGTGACGTCGGCGGCAAGGCGCGGCCAGTAGTACTTTTCTTGTACTCGTGCGAGCGTTCGGGAAAGTCCGAGGTGTCCAGCCGTTGGGTCGTCGTGCAGGGCATGCAAAATTTCTGGTCGCAGTCCCGAAGGTACAACGATAACGTAGCTGGCTCGGGCCGGAGTGAAGTTCTTCTTTACGAGGACGGTGTTTCTCAAGGAAAACGATGCCAATCCTCGCCTGAATACTTTTGGGACAACGATGGTCTTGCCCTCCAGGTATTCCACTAGACCCTTCAGTTCCGGGTCGGCTCGCTGTCGTTCGGCGAAGTCTTCGGTACTTATGGCTCTCAAGAAGCTGTCATCATCCTGGTCGTCGGGCGTTGGTGGGTCGACGGGGGCACGAGACAAGGAGTCGGCGTCGGAGTGTTTCCTTCCGGACTTGTACACGACAGTAATGTCAAATTCTTGAAGTCTTAGGCTACACCGTGCGAGACTACCTGAAGGGTCCTTCAAGTTAGCTAGCCAACACAAGGCGTGATGGTCGCTCACAACTTTGAAGGGCCTGCCGTAGAGGTAGGGGCGAAACTTTGACGAGGCCCAGATGATGGCGAGGCACTCCTTTTCTGTTGTGGAATAGTTGACCTCTGCTTTAGACAGCGACCGGCTAGCATAACTGATAACCCTTTCCAGTCCGCCCGTCCGCTGCACAAGGACGGCACCGAGTCCTATGCTGCTTGCATCGGTGTGAATCTCCGTATCGGCGTATTCGTCGAAATGCGCAAGTATCGGAGGTGTCTGCAGGCGTCGTTTCAGTTCATGAAATGCTTCGACTTGCGCTGTTTGCCACCTGAATTCGACGTCGGTCTTCGTGAGCTGCGTTAGTGGCTCGGCGATCCGTGAAAAGTCTTTGACAAAGCGTCTGTAATAGGCGCACAAGCCGAGAAATCGGCGCACGGCCTTCTTGTCGGTGGGTGGCGGGAAAGCGGCGATGGCAGCTGTTTTCTGCAGGTCTGGGAGCACTCCAGTCTTGCTGATCACGTGACCCAAAAACAAGAGCTCCTCGTACGCGAAGCGGCACTTTTCTGGCTTCAGGGTGAGCCCGGAGTTCGTGATTGCTTGAAGTACGGATTGAAGTCGCTGGAGGTGTTCGTCGAAGTTCGAGGAATACACAACGACGTCGTCCAAGTAAACAAGGCAAGTCTGCCACTTCAAGCCAGCTAATACAGTATCCATGACTCGTTGGAAAGTCGCAGGTGCCGAGCAAAGACCGAAAGGCATGACCTTGAACTCGAACAGGCCGTCCGGTGTTATAAAGGCGGTCTTTTCTCGGTCTCTCTCGTCGACTTCAATTTGCCAGTAGCCGGTCTTGAGGTCCATCGACGAAAAGTAATTCGCGTTGTGGAGTCGATCCAGGGTGTCGTCTATCCGTGGGAGAGGGTACACGCCCTTCTTTGTGATTTTGTTCAGGCGACGATAATCGACGCAGAAACGTAGGGTCCCATCCTTCTTCTTCACTAACACCACGGGAGACGCCCACGGGCTGTTGGACGGCTGGATGATGTCGTCGCGTAGCATTTCATCGACTTGTTTCTTAACGGCCTCCCGTTCCCGCGTCGAAACCCGGTAGGGACTCTGACGGAGTGGTCGAGCATTTTCTTCTGTTATGATGCGGTGCTTAGCAAGGGGCGTTTGTCGGAGCCGCGATGACGACGAGAAACAGCACCTGTATTCCTGCAGAAGGCGTCGAAGCTGTTGCTGTTGGCGAGCGGGAAGACTTGGGTTTACGTCGAAGGGTGGCTCAGGGATCGTCGTCGTAGCTTCGTCAGAATCTGAAAAGGCAAACGCATCGCTGACGGCCAAGATTTCTTCGATGTATGTAATCGTCGTGCCCCGGCTCAGGTGTCTGTATTCCTGGCTGAAGTTCGTTAGCATCACGCTTCCTTTTCCTTCATGCAACCGAGCAATGCCCCTTGCGACGCAATTGTCACGGTCTAGCAGCAAACGCTGATCGCTCTCGATGACACCTTCGATGTCTTCAGCTTTTTCGGTGCCGACGGAAATAATGACGCTGGAACGCGGCGGAATGGTCAGCTGCTCTTCTATCACATTCAATGCATGGTTCCCTGGCGTCGCGCGGGGCGGGAGCGCTTTATCTGAGGTTAGTGTTATCGACTCGGACCTCAGGTCGATGACGGCGCCGTGTTCACTTAGGAAGTCCATTCCAAGTATTGCATACCTGGAGCAGTTTTGTAGGATTACAAAGCTCGCAGGACAAGTCCGGTCATTGATGGTGACTCTCGCCGTGCAGACACCAATCGGCGTTATCAGATGGCCTCCAGCGGTGTGGATTTCGGGGCCTTCCCAAGCGGTCCTAACTTTCTTCAACTTCGTGGCGAAGGGCCCAGTGATGACGCAATAGTCGTCTCCAGTATCGACGAGAGCGGTGACGTTGTGGCCGTCGATGAGAACGTCGAGGTCGCTAGTTCGTTGTCTTGCGTTGCGGTTGGGTCTCGGCGTCGGGTCACGGCTGCGTCGGTTTGTTCCGCTGCTTCCATGTTGCGTCGTCGGGTCTTCTTCGGTCCGCAAGATCTCGTCGTCAGGGGTCTGTCTGGTTCGCGTCGTGTTCTGAAGGTTTCGTCGCGACGTCGTCGTCGTCGGCGGAGGATCTTCGGTAGTTCGTCGTACAGCAACCGCACCTCCATCGGTTGCTGCCCTTAGTTTTCCGGATACGGGCTAGGCGACCGGCCCCGGTTTGGGCCAGTGTACGGCCGGCGGTGCGGTGACATGTAGCGGCCGGGCGACGGCTAGCGTGAAGGACGTCGTTCTTGCCACTGCGTTCCGGTTAGGTAGTCGTCGATGTCGCGAGGCCGTTCGCCTGGCTGCGGTCGCGGCGCGTTGATGGCGAATCCTCGTAGTCCCATCTGTCGGTACTGGCAGCGGCGGTACGTGTGGCTGGCCTCCCCGCAGTGGTAGCAGAGCGGGCGATTGTCAGGGGCGCGCCAAACGTCGGTATTCCTCGGGGTGTAGTGCTGGCCGCCAGGTGGGCGGTAGGGCGTCGATGATTGCGGCGGTGTCTGGCGACGGAACTGCGTCGATGCGGTGTCTTGACGCGGGCGCGGCGGGGGAGCGTAGCGTCGGGCTGCAGCAGCGTAGCTCAAGGCTTGCGGCTGAGGCTGTGGCGGTTCAAGGGTGCCCAGCGATTGCTGGATTTCTTCTCGAACGACGTCTGCGATGGAGTCCACTTGAGGCTGGGGTGAGGGCAACAGCTTGCGCAGTTCCTCTCGCACGATCGCTCGGATTGTTTCGCGCAGGTCGTCGGAGCCTAGCGCATGAACAGCGGGGCTGTCTTGGATTGATCGGCGATTATATTGGCGGGTGCGCATTTCTAGCGTCTTCTCAATGGTCGCGGCTTCTGAGACGAATTCCTGGACGGTATTCGGTGGATTCCTCATAAGTCCAACGAAGAGCTGTTCCTTTACTCCTCGCATGAGGAAACGAACCTTCTTCTCTTCAGGCATATTGGGGTCAGCGTGGCGGAACAGCCGGGTCATTTCTTCCGCGAAGAGCGCCACGTTTTCGCTCGGCATCTGCACGCGGGTCTCGAGCAGAGCCTCAGCCCTCTCTTTGCGAACGACGCTCGTGAACGTGGCGAGGAACCTGGCGCGAAATATGTCCCACGTTGTCAGGGTTCGCTCTTGGTTCTCTTACCAGGTACGAGCGGTGTCTTCCAAGGCGAAGTACACGTTCCGTAGCTTGTCGTTATCAGTCCAGTTGTTGTAAAGGGCGACGCGGTCGTACCTTTCAAGCCAACTTTCCGGGTCTTCGAGCGCTGACTCACGGAAGGTAGGTGGCTCCCTCGGCTGATGTAGCAGCACAGGTGCAGGCACCATGGGTGCTGTCGCCGTCGCTGATGTGGTGGGCATGGTCGGGGTCTTCCTGGTCTTGTCGGGTAGGGGCCCGTACTCCGGTGGGAGACCTTGCTGCCTACGGCTGGCCCGCTGGTCGGTGTCTTCTTGGCGGTGTGGGCTCGGCTCACGGCTTGACGGGGGCGTCCGGATCATGAAGGAACAGCACCTCCACCAGATGTCACGTGGTCGTGACGTCGACGAAGGCAGCAGTCGGCGTTTCCAAGAGGAAACTGTTTATTTGGCCGAACTTGTGGCCGGGAAACGGAAAGTTGATTTACAGCAATACACACGTTATGCACTGATAGCGGCGAGCAGAGCGTCGACCGTCGATCAATTGACAAGCGGTCACGCGCGTCGGCTTTTATACAGGCGCTGTCGAACTTTCCAGCAATATCGCTGGTGGCGGCGTAATCTCTAGACAAAGCTGGAACATTCGCGTGCGGGGCGCAATCTTAACAAACCGATCTACTACAATCGCGACGCTTCTAGAACACTACTTCGCGGACAGCGTCGAGCGTTGATAACCGTCCCTGCCGGTCAAACCCGAACACATCAAAACAAAACAAGAAGTGGGCGTGGCACTATTAGCATGATTCTGCAGGAGCCGAGAATGAAGTCTGTTGGTACATATTTACGTAATTACGTCGGAATCGGGCAAGAAAAAAAAAGGCGGTGCAGTGCACAAGTAACTGCCTGGCTGTGACATTATTGCAATATCCGTTCCAAAAGCTTCAAACTGCGTTTCATGATGTCTCATCCATTTATTCTCTGACTTTGCGCTATACCACCGTCGACTTGTTCTCGACAAAAGACCACTTCATCTTCAACATTACATCCTCCACCTATCCCTGACCCGCCACCTCCGCGATTGGGAATCGAGGTCTTGACCCTGAGACAAGGTCTGTTGGGAGCCGCACATGCTAACCACTGCGCAGCAGTACGACATGAGTACGGCTCCGTGTTTTCAGATAAATCCGAAAAAATCCGACAAATACTCGCCGGTAAAATTTTTGACAATTCGGATTTACCCGATAAGCTCCGATTTTAAGAGGGCATTTTCAACGTTCAAAGGGCATTTTCAAAGCTGAGAACCATCAATCGGTTATCGAAAGGAGCGCACCTCCATCAGCGGCAGCAACCTCGTAAAGTATGCTTGCGTTTTAATGTTGTAATATGAACAAACGTATGTGTTTTGTTTTCAAGTATTTGTGCTTGTATGTAGTATATGTGTTGGCACGTTGAAACATTCCAGGCACCTCAAATACACTTAGTGTGGTCACATGTTTTCATGTTCAGATATCATTTGATCTGAGATTTCGGAGTATTGAGAATAATAATAATAATAGGTCCTTTATTTTCCATCAAGAAGATAAAGGAGGGTGGGACAAAAAAACTGAGAAGAGGCTTGACTAGCTCCTGCTCCCCCCCAGAGTGTACCTCAAAGGTACACTTTGGCGAGCCTACAGCAGTGCGCATCAACAGCCTTATTAACAGGGTAAATGAACAGGAAGTGAGAAAGAATGAAAGGATGGAAAAACAGGATTACCAGCAACAATGCAATGCATTTTTATTGGAAATAAAATTAATAAGAAGACATTGCAACAACTTCTAATGCAAAAGTAAACACCGAATATCGGAGAATTGGAGATTTACGAGGAATAAACTCCGATAAATGCCGAATTTCCTAAAAAAAAGGACTCCGAAAAACACCCTGCGAATTAGAGCTGTGCACGGGCCGTATTTCCGAGCCCGAGCCCGGCCCGGGCCCGCTGACTTTGTCGAAGGCCCGCCCGAGCCCGATGGCAAAGGGCTGCGAGCCCGCCCGGCCCGGCCCGACGTACGAAAACACAATCCCGAGCCCGGCCCGGCCCGATGTTTTGTTTTCACAACGATGTTTTGTTTTCACAGCGAACCTTCAAAAAAGCCGGCCCGGCCCGGCCCGGCCCGGCCCGGCTTTTTGAAGGTTCGCTGTGAAAACAAAACATCGTTTTCCGGTAGTTTGGCATTTTATTGAGCATATAAAATATGATCAAACGACACACGATGAACAGTCTCTATTCCACAGATTACAAATTGTCGTGCAAAAACAGCAAGCAGTCCACCGATTCCGGTTTCAACGATGTGCGGCGCTTTTGCATTATGTAGCTCGCCGAACTGAAGTTAAGTGCGCGTCTTGCACTCGTCGCCGGAATTGCTAATATTTTTTGCCAGCCTGGCAAGCTTCGCATATCTCTGCTGCTTGTTTTTTCCACAAGACTAAAACTTCAGATGGACAGGACGGCGATTCCATAAAGAGATAATCGGAGAGCTCATCTTTTGTAACTGCTACATTCTCACCACTTAGAATAACAGAGAGCTGAGCTAGTTGGTACGTATTCATTCTAAAAAGAGACAGGGCGTGCAAACACGGACACAAGAAAGACATCAGGACACCACAAACGCCGACTAACAACCGAAGAGACGCACAACGGCTGAAAAGAAAGAAGGCACGAAAACTTATCTGAGCATGCCCATGCAACCGGCGAACCTATCTATCAATCCGGCACGCGTGGAGGTCTACGTGGAAGGTAACTGTTAAGGCATTTGATTTCATCTTTATGCAAGTTAATCGACGGTTGGCTCACGCATGCGCTATCACTATTCTCGATATGCCATGCTTCAATCATCAGGCGCGTTTCTTCATTTCTATGCCGGTACAACACTGCGCATTCATCGAATTTTGGAGTGCACTTACAGTCTCGACAGTGTAAAGATAGATTAGAAGGTGAGCCTCCTGTTAGCGATCTCTTATGTTCCAACAATCTCTGGTTAATGCATCGGCCCGTCTGTCCTACGTAGAAGCGGCCGCAGCTGAAAGGGACCTTATACGCCACACTCGTACGGCAATCAGTGAATTTGCTGGTGTGTTTTACGAAACAATTATCGGTCCGCTTCCTGCCTTTACTCCCTCATTCTTCCTCTGCACAGTGACACAAATCTTACCTAGCTTATTGGCAGCCGTGAAAACAACATTAACGCCGTATCTACTTCCTACTTTCTTTAGCCTGTGAGATATGCAATGAATGTACGGAATACCTACGACGCGTTTCTTCCGATCGCTTTCTGCAACAATGCTCGGACTTAACACAATAGACTTCTTTAAACGCTCAGCGACCGTGGCCAGTGCATCACGAGGATACCCTACATCTAAAAGACGCGTAACCTGTGCGCTAAAGCTATCACTCATTTCGTGCTCACACGACTTGGTGAGGGTTGACTTAAGGCAAGACATGGCGATGCCGTTTTTTACAACCTTCGAGTGCTTCGACGAAAAATTTAACAGCGGTTTGGAAGATCTAGGAGAATACTGCCAGCACACGTGGTTCTTCTGGAACGTTAAGGAAATGTCTAGAAATTGTATTCCATTATTTTGAGGCACCTCTTTAGTAAAGCTCAGCCCTCCTCCATTTAATTCAAATTTTTCGCTCACGGAAGTTACCACCTTTTCAAAGTCCTCATCACTACAAAAAATCAAGTAGTCGTCCACATAACGAAAAACCTTAATAACCGAATTACCTAAGGCGCCTTCCAAAAGATTGTCAATCTTGCTAAGGTATAAATCACTAAGAACCGGAGCAACCTTAGAACCAATACATATCCCTGATTTCTGCCAATAAACGCCTTCCTTCGAACCTACCAGCGTCGACTTTAAATACATGGAAAGGATTTCTAGAAATGCCCCGGTAGAAACACCACATTTATCGGTGAAAACCGTCTGGTGCCCTTGTTCGTTAATACATGTATTCTTTCTTGTGTCCGTGTTTGCACGCCCTGTCTCTTTTTAGAATTCTCACCACTGTCTTAATAATAATAATAATATTTGGGGTTTTACGTCCCAAAACCACGATATGATTATGAGAGACGCCGTAGTGGAGGGCTCCGGAAATTTCGACCATCTGGTGTTCTTTAACGTGCACCTAAATCTAAGTACACGGGCCTCTACCATTTCGCCTCCATCGAAATGCGACCGCCGCGGCCGGGATCGAACCCGCGACCTTTTCTCACCACTGTCGCTCCACTCGCTGAACAACTGCAATGGAAAGGAAAAGCGGAAAAGGCGCTGTATGCGTGCTGGAAAACAATTCCCGCTCATTCTCTATATTTCGGGCTTGAGTCGGGCTTTGCGCCGGGCCCGAGCCCGGCCCGATAAAACTCCAAGTAGCCCGAGCCCGGCCCGGGTCCGAGGTGAAAATACGTCGGCCCGCCCGAGCCCGGCCCGCGGGCCGGGTCGGGCTCGGGCTTTCGGGCTACCGGGAGCCCGTGCACACCTCTACTGCGAATTTCAAGAAAAATAAACTCCGAAAACACGGAGCCCTAGACACGAGCGACTAGGAATTTGTGCGTGATGCGTGGCTTAGGTTTTTAGAAGTGGTTGTTTGGTGTATGTGTATTAGTCCAGCCGGCAGTATACAGCAGAGCATCCAGATGACCTTACGCGCAGAAACAATGAACAGCTCTTGCGAAGATTACACTGTAAGAAATGCGTGTAAAATCACAGGTATTGTTACGGAAATTTTCTGTTCTCATACAGAAAATGTCTGTTTTACGCCCTTAACAAAAACACGTTCAGGAAAAATTTCACGTTCACGTTTATGTTATTTCAGCCGCGAGTTCCCAAACACCGAATTTTCGATCATGTTTGGTATCTTTGTTAAAAAAAAACACTGATTTGAAAAACAGTTGCCACCCTTGATCAGTCACTTCAGTCACTTCACCCTTGATCAGTCACTTGCCACCCTTGATGAGTCACAAGCGCCAAAAATGTTATTGTGCGCAAAATTAGGCCCCATTCCGAAGTCTCTATTTTATGCGGTCCTGCAGTCGTGCATTGGCGGCATTAAACAAAGGAGGGATTGCCTGAACGCAATCAGCGGCAATATCGGCGTGCTGGGTCTGTGATTCTCAACGCTCAGGCTATTCGCGCTCGAGTTTGGTAGTGAACATTTTTACTGACAGGAATGATACACTCGATGTTATCTTTTGGAAGTCTTGTTGCGGGCTTGTACTAATATTGGAAGGGCAGCGAAAATTAATCGTTGAGAGACTATGCGAAATCCTGAGTGGACGTATCGCTTTAGTTTCCACGAGTGCCCTTAAAACTGAAAGCCTCCCCCCCCCCCCCCCCCTCGACTAGTTTTGAGTGTTGTGATGCGCTTTCTAAGAACCGAAGGCATGTCTGCGTTTGCGTTAGTACTAAGCGCATGGTACTCTTTCGAAATATTCTGCGAACGACTGCCACTTCCCGATTTGCGACTTCTTTTTCACTGTGTGTGGTAAAGAGTACACAACGTGCCGAAGAGAGAGGATGCCAGTGAGGAGCACGGAAGAGCAGAATTGTTTGCAGAAAAATGAAAGTTGGAGAAATTTGGCTTTGTCCGCACCACAAACCCCGAGCGAATAAACGCGGGAACCTTTTAGGCGGAGGGAGTACGCGATTGGTTGGCTGTGAAGTACGTCAATAAGCGCGGGGTTTTCAAACTCGTTTCTCGTCCAAGTAAAGCTCAAAATATGTTGTACACTTTTGTTGGTATTGATTTTCTATTGATGCAGACACAAGTGAAATCTCGCGTTATGTCGAATTCGCGAGATTTAACATTGCGCGTTTTACTTTTCGGTCGAAATAGCGTTGCACGAGTCAACGCATAGCGAAAAGTCGGCGGCATTACCCGTTTATTGCGTTCGCTTGAGAAAAGGAACTAATCACACCCTTGCTCCTCGGTCGTTTCAAATGCTGTCCAACCGAATGCTATTCGACTCCGCTGCTAAAGTTGTGCTGCCACATGACGTTTTTCAATGGCATTGACTCGGCATTCGAGATTTTGAAGCCGCTTAGAAACGCGAGCACAGCCCGGCATGGGCGTCGGCAGGATTTTGTCTTTGGATGTACAAAGAGCAACTGCCCCTTTCGCACCCACCTGCCGACGCCCGTGCAGTCCGCATCGACCAATGCCTTCGCTTCGGCCCGTCCCGCTCAGTTGCGCCGCACGTCTGCTTCGGAACTGTGGCTGGTGACTTCGTTATCTACTGCAAACGTTGCCACTGCTTGCGCTCTTCTGCTGCTTCTATAACAAATAGCTCGGGTACTCGCTAATGGTTGCCTTCGAGATAACTGTAAGCCCATGCATTTACTGCGTGAGCACGGTCTTCCCACAGAATACACCAATGATGACAGCACTCTATTGTTGTGTTGTTTAAGTACTGTACAAACAGCTTATGTAGCCGCTCGTTCCGCTTCCTCCGAATATAGATAAAGGATCAGACAGGCACAGTCATAAATGTGCTTCACTTGTTTCGTGGAAGTCCCAACTGGTAATGAATCAATGGTAAGGAATTTTAACACCATTATATCACTACAATGCTGTATTTTAAAAGCTTCACATTTCCTTCACCTGTTCCAAAGTGTGAAGGGAATGTGGGATCAACGCAATGTGTACCATAAAGATAAATAAAGGAAATAGAGGCTTGACGCGTCGAGGACAAGGAGAGAGAATTAAAAAAAGCAGATCTTGCACGTCATGCAATGTGGTCGCTACCTAATAATGTTTCGTTTGAGTAATGCTGTTCATTGTTGTTGTGGTCTTTTCAGATGTGCATGTGTTAGCCCTACACATTCTGCATTTCTCAGGCAAGTGGCTTTGCCCAAAAATGTCAACAGCCCCTTTCAAGACTGCTACAAGAAATTCCGCGAAGTTGGCTCACTCTACAATCACTTCTGTCGTGAACACAAATGGGCTAGACATGGTGAACACGAAAGTTGTGTTGCCATCAGTGCAGCCTTGTGACTTTGTCTGCACTGTGGACAGCTGCATACAGGTTGTAAAGATTGCAAAGCTCGAGTAGCCCACCTTACACTTTACATTGTTCAAGGTACTAAAGTCACATGACCATTATGTAAGAGCGCATACGATTATAGGCATCTTTTTCTTCGCGTCGGTCATGTTATCACAGTACCAGAGTACCAGATGTGGAAGTACAGCAACTGGTACAACCCCCTACACATGATGCTGAACAAACTGAGATCAATGTATCCGAGGGAAGGAATACAAAAGGGAGAAGGCAGGGAGGTTAACCAGACAGCAGTCCGGTTGGCTATTCTACGCCGGGGGAAAGGGAGTGGAAAGATGGGAGAGACAGAGAGAGGGGGGAGCGAAAAAAAAAAAAGGAAATGATTAATAAATGCACTGACACGTATGTGGCGGTGGCGCTGTACAACAGTCACAAGCGTTCACGAAGGCCCGTAGTCCTTAAAAAGCACAAAGGTGGTATAACTGCATTGTGGGCCGAGGAGCGCTGGCGACGGTGCTCCAGCAGCATCTGCACGGAGAGCGGCCGATCGTCCAATCGTCGCATCGCATCAGAAAGCGTTCGTCTTTCAAAGGCAAATCGAGGGCAGCGGCATAGCAGATGATCGATGTCCTCCTCAGTACTGCAGACCTCGCATGCCGCACTGTCGGTCACTCCGATTAATGTTGTGTATGCCTCCGTGAAGGCAACCCGTTGAGGATCAATGATGTTCATATACGACGGCGCGAACGAGTCGCATGTGGTCGATGTCATGTATTTTCTATTTTTGGCACTGTATTTCTGTTGGAAAAACGCGCAAATATTTCGACTCGTTCTAGCAGGTCAAGCAAGTGCTGGCACCCTTCGGGGATACAATGATTTTTTTCTTGGCCTGTAATCTTTTAGTTTGTCTTGTCGTTCACGGTTTGCTTATGCTGTCACACTACCGCTCGTACATGCGGTCGTGCTTGAGCGCACAGTCTCGATTTCGTGGCGTGGCCGGTATCTGTTTGTTCCTCACAAACTGTTGTCTGTATTGTTTCACAACTTTCAAGTGACCGTTTTATTGCTGTTTATGGCCCACAGGTGTGCACGAAATTATAGCTGTTTACAGGCAGGTGCTGGTACATAAAAACGATGCTGATGTTGACATGCAGGCGCGCTTCTTTTTCTTGTCTGTGAGTCGCGATATTTGAGTGGCTTTCGGCGGCGATAAGGTGAAGATGGTTATGAGAGTTTCTTCTGCCGGTGAGGCACGAAGCACGCCCGAGATGGAACCTATGAGCGTCATCGGAGGTGATTCATATTTTTTTTTATAACTTCGTCTATCAGATTTACCGTTTTTGCGAAGTTCTTGCTGTCGTTGGCAAACCTAAGCAGCGAAATTAACAGTCCAAGAAACACTAGAGAAGCGTAACAACATGGTTTTTGTTTCGCGTTTAGAAGAGAATAAGCTATGTTGTATATCATTGCGCGACTTAATTGTCGGACACGGTTATTGACCACGTAAAAAATTGTTTTCCTGAGATAGTAAGCAAAAGTTGTTCGACACACAAAGCGACCGAACTCTTTTTTTTTATGTTCAGCTTTCTTATCGCATATCGTCTACAATACACCTTCTTACGGAAGTTGTAACCTCACGACAAAGATCTCGCCACGTCCTTTTCATGTAGCGTTAATTGAATGTTCGGGTTTTACAAGGCTGGTGCGGAACACAAATTAAGTGTATCATGTCGGTTACCCTGCTGCGAAGCGAGGGATTTCTCATCCGCATTATTACCACTATATCACCTGCAGCAATCACCGTGTTGAGCCGAGCTACGAGGCTAATTGTTAGATGAAACACATCACAATAAAATATAATAATAAACAGAAACGAAAACAACACAGGTGGCTACTCAGGAATGTTAGTTCACGAGTGGGGCTTAGATGTTTCGCACTCTTCCGGACAGGGCCGTACTTCACTGCTTATGTTTGTTGGCCAATCTGGCCATATCCGATTGTCATTTGACTGCGTGGTACATTGGAAATTGTGGATGTATTGCGGCACTTGCCGAATTAGAACCTGCAGCGTAACACAAACGGTGTACCTTGAAGAGTTCGCGACCGCAAACGCTCCGCGTTTGGTGATGCACGTCACATACTTATTCAGAGAGCAGTTTCCTTTTTCTGTATTTGTTAGACCAACCAAAAATGACACAGTGGTTTCACGTTGACCTTTCGCTGGCTGACATCGCAATAAAACGAAAGAAAATCCGCAGGTCGGTCTAAAACACGCAAAAAACGTTCGAGAACGCCACTAAGAATACTACTGCTAAGAATACTACGAAACATTATTCGCCCTATGTGACTTCTGAAGACTACACAATGGAATTGTGTGCCAAGAACAAAAAAGTACACTTAGTTTAACCTCAGCGCGCGCGTATTTGCGTGATTGTGCTTTCTGTGAGTCAATTTCCGTGCTTTCTTATTCTCCCGAAAAAGAATGCCCCACTTCCACTTAGAATGGCACACAATCCCGCGTATTGACGTGGTCTGAGGATTGCCTTTAGTTAACCGCGCATCCGATAACCCCGCATTTTTCGCCGTCATATTTCGCTCAAAACAAGGCGACATCTTTTTTGCTGACACATCGCGCTGTGCGGCACGGAGCACGCATGTTGGACATTGACACGCAAAAAAAAAAGAAAGAAAAAAAGCCACTCCGCCTGCAGTGCAGGTGTAAGCAGGACCCGCACTGGCTACGTGAAAGCGCGGCCATACCACCTTGTCGTCTGCTAATCCTCCTCGTGGTGTTTCACTCTCTAATCGCTGCGTGACGCTACCGTCTACGTACATTACGAATGAGCACCCTTACTACTGCTTGAAACACCCCATGGTTGACTTCCACGACACACTACTCCTGTAAGCACGGCACAGCAGCTGCATCACGCCAGAAACAAAGCAGCACCTGCAGGAAACAGAAGATGCAAATGTTCTACCACACGGGCGGTTCCCATCACGATATACTGAGAGCCCCAGCTCCCCCTATTCTACAGAATCGAGTTTCCACCCTTTTGCAGAAAACCGGAGTAACGACGCATTGCTTATACAGGGACGTAACTTAGGAGGGGGGGGGGTTGAGTGGGTTCTGCCAACCCCCGATATTTTTTCGTTCTTTAACTTTTCGGGTGATAGTCAAATATTTGCATGCCTTCACAGCGACCAAGAGTTGAAAAATTCCTGGGCATAGCCCTATTGCTATAGAAAGCGCTGTTTCAACTTATCCGCGGGGCGTCCAGTGCACGGCATGCGGACCGAACCGTGCTCCTCAGTTCCGGACTGTTAAGCCTAGCGAGAACACAGTGAAGGCACGGACTAAGCCAAACAGGAATGGCGCTGTCTCCGCATTCCACGACATCCGCGAAATTGACACGGCTTCACCCGTCAGATCAAGAAAGCCGCCATCATGTCCACATTGTGACTGTGGACACCGGCATCGTTAAAGGATAGCCAGCTGCAAGTGGTCATGGTATAGGACTACGAACTATACGAACCGATAGAGTCTCTAGATCCTGAAGTCATTGTCAGCTTCAGGAAAAAAGTTGAGAAGTTGCTGGTGACAAGGAAAATAACAGACGCTTCTGAGAGAAAATCGAGCGCCCGTGTAGAATGGGTGGATAGCAAAACGGCGCGTCGTCTGCTACAGTACTTCCGGTTCTAGGAACCGTCAAGGCTCAGCTCGTCGCTGCTCCAAGTTGTGTGCGGTTCAGTGTAATCGGGGAGGAGGCAAGATAACTGGTAACAACCGCGTCGCAGAAAGTACACGTTTTCTCCCCGATTACACTGAATGGCACACACCTTGAAACAGCGAAGAGCTAGGCATCGAACCGGAAGACGTCATTTTGCTACACAAGGCCGGAGACCTGTAGGTTGCAGGCACAGGAGAAAGCTGAAGCAGCCCCAAGAATGTGGCTGCCCATAGACGTACAGACTGTTAACTCTTTCCCTTCGTCTAGACAAAGCGAACGAAGCAAACGCTTCACTGACTTTGAGAAACACCAAAAAAGGTGCTACGAGAGAGCCTTGGATGCATTACGGAAAAGGAAAATAAAAGTAAATGGTTACTTGCTCAAAGGTGTGATTGGTTACTTCGTTCAAAAGCGTGTAGTGCACAAGCCAAGCGCACTACTGTCGGTTACAGCCTAAGAAAAAAACATAAGCTCCACCTACAGGACTACGATACGCCTACTATTCAGCTCCGTGAGAGGGCTATGCCAGCTCGTTTTTGTTCCAAGCGCATTTTGTCTCTGCTAATGTAAACACCAGGCATATTGGAAAATAAAGGTTCTTCGTTTCTGTCTAAAATATTATGTTTGAATCATGGATGAGCAATGATATCCGAGTCTCTGATACATTTTACCTGGACGTCTAAAATTTCGTCCTAAAACTAGCGACAAAAACATGTATCTGCAGGATAAAAAGAACTATCTTACACAGGCAGAACAGGCAGAAATCATTTATGTCACGAAATTTTCAACCGATTTACGCTTCTCTCAGTGCAGGTGTTTATGTGACTCATAAGGTAGGTACATAAAAAAATAAAGACAAGAACCCTACAAGATCATATGACCAAGTCTGTGCTATAGGTTTTGGCTGAAGGCGCTAAAAATGAACATGATACGCGTGGTACTTTACTTAAAAAACTAGACATCGCAAGCAATGCGTCACATGCGTTGTTGACATTGTATGCAGCATTCTGCTCTCCTGTAAAAGCCATACTCGATTTCCCAGAGCGGTGGATGTTTGTATGATCGGCTGCGTGAGCATGTTAATAGTGTGAAACATGGCCTGGAATGGCATTTGGGTACCCACACCACACAGATCAAGGGCGTGTATAAGATTTGAGGGATTCGCGACTATAGACAAGAATAGAATATGGAACGAGGGGAACCATCAAAGCATCAGAGTTGACGTTGCGGAACTAAATGCGTCAGTTTCTCTATATTGCTCTCCATGAGAAAGATGTGAAGATCGTTTGATTTCTCTAACGTAGCATTGGTATCATGAGTTATGACACGCTGAGTGCAGATTTCAATTTAATTGTCGCTTTCTTTCAACTTCATGATTACGTTTCTTTTCAATAGTTACAATTTTGTTTTTGTTGCAGCATTCTGCGAATTTCACAAAAGAACCCGCTTTGTAAAGAATAAACGACGAAGTGAACGCCGTGTTTGTTCATTTTCTTTTCTTGGTGTCCGAGTCTTACATTCGTACTACTAGTCAGAAGAAGTGAAAGACGCTGTAACACTAAAAAAAATGACAGTAAAAACTTATTGTCGGCAGTAGCGTTCAGACCGAACTGTATGCAAATAAAGCGGGCTACAAAGCAAGAGGCTTGGCAGCGTGGTATCAACAGTGCAAACTTTCGAGATACAGAAGACACGGTAGAGATGAATGCTCTTGAACACAGGGCTTCGCTGGAGCCAACAGTTTCGACTATTGGTCTTCTTCGAGGCTAGTAACTCAAGAAGACAAGACCATTTCTTTAAGAAGACAAGACCACATGTCGATACGTTGGCTTCAGCGACACTCTGTGTTCAAGAACATTCACCTCGTCAAGCCTTCATTTATACTGAAACGAGACCGTGGATAGTGCCGGCAGGCACCTCGTATGGAGGGTTAAGTGCTTTGCTACCTACACGCGCTGCTCTTTGTGTATGCCTACTATATTTCCTGAGCTGTTATTAAGTGTCGCAGCTATTAGGTGCAGCAGTTACCCGTCTAGGCACAGAGATCTGGTACCATTATACCAGGTAAACAATATTTAGAGAAAGCCAGCTAACCAACTACATCAAATAGGCAAGATTAAAATAATAAAGAAAACAAACTATGATGTTTCTAAAATAAAGTTTTTCCAATCCAAAAAATAAAGTTTTTCCAATCCAATCCAATGTTTCTAAAGACACTATGTCACTGCTTCAAGCACGACCAGGATGTGCGAGAAAGCCGAGGTCTAGTAGAAAACTTTCCGACGAGGAAAATTTATGCGCAGTTTGTGCTGAAATGTCGCAGGATATTAACCATGGTCTGGTAGGTTGTGACAGCGTCCACCCAGCCATAAATGTGAAGGTAGTCAGCCCATCCGACGTACGCAGTTTGAAAGGCAGTAGGGGAACGCATATGAATGCGCGACGGAGAGTATACGATACACATGGCGTACTGGTAACGTCACGGGAGTGAAAAACAAGAAGTGAAGTGAAAAGCGAAATTTTCTACTTTTTATTGTAGAATTTCACGCATAAAATTATTTTAATAATCTCAAAACGCTTTTTTAAAAGCAAACTTCGGCGACATGTGCCATCCCCACATTTCAAAAAGTGTACTTATATCACCATCCTCTTGAAGTTTCGAAAGAGGATGAAGCGATATTTTTTTTTCAAATACGAACATTATACTGCGCAGCAGAAGGTGTGAGCGCAATGTGAAAGGCAACCGTGAACACAGTTTGGCATAAACTTGTGCACAACTCTAACAAAGTGGCCACCACACGCAGTTTTAAAATGCCGCTTTCTCAGCATCACGACTGCTACGGGGATTGTTCTCGCAAATGTTGGAACGAGGCAAGCAGCAGCCATAAGGCAAAAAGAACGTAAAGTCTCGAGTTCCTGTGTGGGGTAAGAAATGGTTCATGAAGTTCTATTCAAATCTGAAAAGTTCTACACTGACGAGACTGACAGGCGCATAAACGTATGAATCGGATATATCTAAGCTGCATTTCTTTAAACTTTGGCGCACGAGCATATTTAAGGGCATGTGAATATTCGAAACTTTTCAATAACGAACCCGATATTGTCGTCTCTGACACGTCTTCCAGTCGAACTGTCGATTTTCGAAAATTTCAACATTTCTCGAACAATATTTTGAAAACATTGTGTCGTGGGCTCTAGACAATGAGACATAAAAGATAACAAAAAATGCGATAACTTTCATTTTATGCATAGCAGTCAAAACAGTTGACCGGGCGTTGCGTATAGTTCACCAGACTTCCCGGACTAAACAAGATCGCTGGTTATAAAATGTCCTTTAAATACGCCATTGGGCAGTACATATTTGTTGGTACCATTTACAGATGCGAAGCATGTGTCCTTTCATTATAATAAATATTTAATATTTCTAACGTAATTAGCATTAATACGTTTAACAGTAACACGCTACAGTAAAGCATCGTCTACACAATCAGTATACGTCGACTCAGAAGAAAAAATAAAAAAAGGTGGTTTCTCCTTCGAGTCGTCTTATGCGAATGCATACGGGACCCCGTGAGTTTTTAATCACTGATAGGCTTAATTGTAGATTATTCACAAGGTATTCCAAATATATTCTGTATCTGACCCGAACAGCAACTGGAAGAGTCGTATTAGATTTGGTATCAAACGTAATCGTACACAGTTCCCATGTTTAGAGCACATCCTTCACTTTATTTCCATAAGGACCCCTCTAGAGGTTCTTACATACGGGTGGATCTCCGTACATGATAGTGATGCTATACCACATGTTAATTGTGCGACAGGTAATGTGTTACACTTCGAAGAAATAATGTCGGGCGGATGACAGCGGCAGTGCTGTGAGAAAGGTCGTTCCATTAGGACGCGGCACGGGAAAAGAAGGAGGCGGAGAAGCTACATTTTAATTGTGGCTGCCGAAGCCGTGCATCGTACACGAGACGTTATGCTCAGTCACGCGCTCTGGGCCACCGCGAAATCAGCCAACTCCCCCACTCGCTGCTCCGTTACTTTGAAATCCACCCATTTCTCTCTGTCAGCGCAGCGTGCGTGTCCGTTTGACCTCGATTCCGTTATCTCTCACGGGGCTTCTCCGTTCAGGACGCCGTGAAGGGTGTGCGCGACGTATCGCGCACGCCACCTTCGGGTAGCCCGTTCGGAGAGACTCCGCAAGAATGAGCAGAAAACTTTCGCGTTTCGTTCTCATGAAATGGGAGACATACTGCTTGCGCGACTTCCCGGAGGTGTCAAAGGAGCACAGCGGGGTTACATCACCTCTTTTTGGATTGTCCTCCCCGGTGACTGGGAGGGGGGACGTCCGACATTGCGAGACCGCGGGCACGTAGGCAATATATGAATCGCTACTTTCCCGCGCTCCCTCATCACGGGCTAGCGGCCCGCAGCCTTCATCGGCATTCGTGTGCCGCTCTTGCGGGCCACACGCCATGGGAACCTCTCCGTGTCTCCGCTCGCCTCTCCCGTTCCTTGATAGGCCAACATCGCCTCGGGCGCGCGTATTACGACCGCCGCATTGAGACGTGACAGGCTACAGGCACGTGGAATTCATTAAAAGGTGACCGCGTCTCGTCATCTGCCTGCAATCACTCGCCGCTGTTGGCTTTTTTTAAATCAATAATCATTCCTCACATATTCTTCATGTACTAAGCGTGCTACGAACGGGACTGTTTGTCAAGGAAACTGGATGTTAGCGTATCTTCGGCCTGATATAACATGTTACAGGTTCTGGCATGTGATGCAGCGTTGTCTGCGTTGCCGCATGAAGGACAGGCGAAGAGTGGAGCGCACTTCTCACGCTTATGAGACGCATGTGCCGTTGTTTATCGAAGTGTCGCTGTTCCTGACGGGGAATCTACGGAACGGCCTATAATCGACAGTGAGGCCGAAAAAAATTCCCCGTGTCCGAAGTCTCACACGCGGCGGAATTTCTCAGGTGCTGTCAACAGTTACACCGAGCCGTACAAACATGCGATAACATAGTATGTTGCTTAGTGTATTGCTATGGGAACGACGAAAATGACTGCCTTTTGTTCCTTGTTTTGAAACACAGAGACAGTTAAAACCACCTATTCATCTTAGTTCGTATCTGGAATCTCCCGGCGCAAAAGCAGGGAGGGAGTCACATTTGCGGGGACGCGGTGTTTCTCAATTCGGGACGCCAAAGCATCAAGGTGAATACGCGCCACAAAATTAAATTCGTAGTGGGTTATTGAAAATACGTTACATATCGAATTCGATCATGATTTTAACTTCAGGTTGGCACCCTTCAAGCTGCGTTTGCGGATTCACATGAATCGCATGTCACGATAATATCGGTGCCCGCGCGTTTAGCTATGGGATCAAGACTTCGAATGGCAGCAGGCCGGGCCTTGGAACTGGTTCTGAATTTTGCAGAACACTGTTGAAACAGCACGTATGCACAAAACACACGTATAGAAGCACCCACCCACGCACGCATGCATGAACACACGGACATCGTTCTATTTATATCACTATAATGCATCATCAGGAGCCACCGATAAGAAATAATGTCTGATACTTTGGGAAGATTCCATCCAAAAAGCGATGATTATTAAAAAAAACTAAATGCATGGCTGTGACGACCAACGTAGTATTTAGTAAGCGGCGAGCAAGGGGTAAACACTGATGACGTCACAGGAAGTAGCGTGAAAGTGGAAAGTATCACACCATTCTGCCACAGAAGTAGCAGAGTTCTGATGCTGTTTCCTATGCTATCATACAGTAAACAAGTGAGAAAATGACAGTTCCCATCGTGAGTGGCCCCGTCCAAGCCCACCACGTCTACTCAACACACCCCTGTCATCCCTGGCTTTTCGCCCAAGGTCGGTCATCTGCGGACGCTCGCATTGCACGCGAAGAGGGCTATATTCTCAGGCGTTTACTGGCTGCAACAACTTTTATCGAGAGTGTATGAAAGCATTCGGAAGGCCAGCCTCCTGTCGAAAATTCGTCATTATGTACAACACGTGCAACATTACCATTTGAAGCTGAACATTTCTGCAGAGTTCCCCGACTGGTTGGGTTAATTGGCTAAACGTCGAGAAATAAACCCATTTTTTTTTTGTTGGAGCTTTTTGAAAGTCTTAATATTACAATTATATGCTATTCGAATGCTTCCTTTATTCCGCCACCTGCCGAAGATATAGCACTGGCGCACCTAGTCGCACGAAAATAGATCCGACTAGATATAAACCAATTCCATTGTGTTATCATTACGGAGAACATGTGCAACAATAGGGTTATGCTGATTCATCATCATAAGCCTGCCTTGTGGCCATTGCAGGACGAAGGACTCTCCCACTGATCACCAACCCACCCTGTCCTGCTGGAGCTGATTCCATTTCATGCCTCCGATTTTTAACCGCGGAGTTGTTGAAGCTCGCCGTAATTTGTCTATCGCAAACAGAAATGGCCATCATCATGAACCGGCACGCATTCTCTTCGTCCTCTTCTCCATCGTCTCCATCTTCTGCTTCGCTCCCAGAAGACGTGCGGCGATTTCTCCGGCGCGGGATACAACAACCTGATGGACGAGATAGCGAGTAAAGAGAGAGAGAGAGAGAGAAAGAAACATTTTTGGCATGGTGGTATTTGAACTCGCGTTCTTACGATCCGAAGTCGAGCATCATAACCACTCGGTTGTGCAGGCACGCTATCAGAGCAGAGCAGAACCTTGTATAGTATAGTACAGCAAGGGGGTGGGAAAGGAAAGGGGGGGTGAGGAGAAGAGATGTAAGGGTGAAGAGGAGGGAAAGGAGCAGAGAAGAGGGTAATGGAGAGCATAGAAAGAATGAGAAAGACAGAAATAGAGAGAAATGAAGTCGGGAAAAGAAAGAGAGAGAAAGAGATAGAAAGACAGAAAGAGCAAGAAAGAGAGAGAGAGTGAAACTGACGGTGACAAACAAAGACGAGAGTGAGAAAGGGAAGTGAGGGTGTGGAGGAGGAAAAGGAGGATGGGCGAGAGTAAAGCATAGCATAGGCAGAATGAGAAAGAGAGAAACAGAGAGAAAAAATGTAGCAATAATGAAAGAGGGTGAATCAAAGAGAGAAAAACAAAGGAAGAGAGATAGAAAAAAATATAAAAAGAAAGAGGAAGCAAGCGAGAAATAGAGAAAGAGAGTGAAACAAAAAGAAATAAGAAAGTTAGAAATAGCAAGAAAGTGAGCTAGATAAAGAGTGAGAAACAATCTATCTATCTATCTATCTATCTATCTATCTATCTATCTATCTATCTATCTATCTATCTATCTATCTATCTATCTATCTATCTATCTATCTATCTATCTATCTATCTAGCCGCCTACGTCTGGGCGCTCTCATGGTCGTCTCATGTTAAGGCAGGTAGCGCAAAGAGACACGGACACAAGCGAACAATAAGAGTTCCCACAAACTAGCCCAGTTATCCGTTCTCGTAACCATGGTCGTCTCCTGAACCTCGTATTCACCAAAATTGGCACAGGCGGAAATGAGTGCACGACGAACATGCTTCGCAGGTCATGACATGCATAATGTGTCTTCCCTGTCGCGTACATCATGAAATTTTTTCCATCAGTGACGTGCGACACATACCCGCATACCGCTGCCCGTGGTATAGGTGGGTATATGCCACAGATTATTCATATCAACCGAGACTTTGGAAATCTTAACGCGGTGGCGTGAAGGAACCCGTGTCGCGGAATACGTGGTGCTGGCGTCGGCGGCGTTGTCGATGGGTGAAAAATCATGAGGGAAGCAAGGAATAAAAAAAAGTTGATCGTAAGCTTGCACTAATCCGCGCAAAGCTCATACACAGCGAAGCTGATCGGTGCCATGCTTATTTATTGCTGTAACGAGGTTTAACTTGGCTTCAAACGACTTTCCGGGATAGCACGGACCTCTTACGCAGTGTACATTCATACTACTGCCCGGTACGAACCAGAGAGAACAGTCCTTAAATTCGCATTCAGCCGGGTTGTGCTAGCCGCGTATGTACGGCTCTCCCGTCTTGGCGTGTACGAATGGACCTCCGCGACAGCACACGACTTGTTCGTGATCAACTAGCGTCGGGTACGCCGATCTGCAGGAGCACGACAAGATTTCATTTGGTATAGACGGATCGCCTACAATAACGGGCACAAGCTTACCATACGCATTGGAACACGCTTCTACGACTTCGGGAGGCGGTTTCATGTCGAGCAAGAGGTAAACGTCATCAGAGACCACCGCTTCAATATTGCCAAATGGCTGTTCGTTTGTTTCAACAACCCGAACGCTTTTCATATCGGAGAAGGCGAATCGCGCATAATCGAATCCAGCTTTCATCGCCATATACGCAATCGTAGCAGTCGCAGTGAAACTGAAGAGCGAGTGCCACGTACTCATTTTACGTTGGTAACCGCCACGTGCATGCCGCCACGGCCAAGCCGAGTCGCTGTTTTACTTGAATCAGAGACAGACCAAAGGAGTTACTGTATACTTATTCACACTAGTATTCATCGTAGAAATCATCGTATCCTTCTTCTTCTTCTTTAAAGTCTTCCCTGACGGTACACGTCGACAACTCCTCGGGCATGTCATCGCCAGCAAAGACCTCGACCAATTCCTCTTGTTGTTGTTCTTCTCGCTGCTCTTGTTGCGCTTGCGGCGATCTTTTGGCGAGCAGTTCCACGACCAAGGGAGAATGGGGTTCGGCCGGCTCGTAGCCGAGTCGCCAGTTGCTCATTGCCGCATACAAATCTCTGTTGTCGTATCTCGGAGCAGGTGGGGGTACCCAAGCTGGATGCACGGACATCTTCACCACCAAGGCCTTGTGGTCACTGTGGTACACGGCGAGTGGTTTGTGCAGTTCTCTTATCGAGGCGTCGGTGCAAAACTAGGACGCCACTACCTGTACGTTGCGCAGAGGGAAAACGAGGTGCCGATTTTGCTCCTTTTTGATAGCAACGCCGAGCAGCTTTCATTTCCCCAGC
Organism: Rhipicephalus sanguineus; assembly: GCF_013339695.2. Lineage (NCBI taxonomy): Eukaryota > Metazoa > Arthropoda > Arachnida > Ixodida > Ixodidae > Rhipicephalus > Rhipicephalus sanguineus. Next base: position 101,868,497 of record NC_051176.1, on the reverse strand, counting down.
ACAGTGGCACATACCCGTTAAGATGATGATAGTTTTCTGCGATCGACTCACAAGGAACGACTTGCTAAACAGCTTCGCTGTTAAAAGCACGGCTAGAAACGAAATCGAACCCAGGCATTCTGCACGGCAGTCAAGTATTCTACCACAGAGCAACGCCAGTCCTTCAAGCTGCTTCAGAAAAAGACCCTATACAGGCGTCATATCGGGACAACGCCAATTTGGGTTGCTGTCTTGGCTATCCACTTTTATAACAATGTAATAAACATTACATATGTATGTAGTACACCTATGACTCAGCCAGCTATAGTCAAGCGTTTCTCGAATGCGCCGACGACCGCTACATATATGCGCGTCATCGCACCATAGCATGCACGTCATAGCGATAAAGCGGACGTCTCCGCTCTAACGTGAGTGCCGATATTACGTCAGACCACGGGCTACCCTTTATGCGCCAGTATAGTCGACGTGCCTGGCAAGCCCACGATATGGGCACAACGACTGAATTTACACAAAGACGTATTTCCACTTCGTTATGCTTAGTTTGAAGCCAGAAATACTCTTTGCTCTGTATATATGGTTTCATTTGTTTTTCATTTTTTGTGAACTGTATTTAAGTTCAACCCACTCCTGCATGGGCCCGAGAAGGGGCTGCAGTATTGTGAAATAAGTAAATGAATGAATAAATAAATGAATAAATAAATAAATAAATAAATAAATAAATAAATAAATAAATAAATAAATAAATAAATAAATAAATAAATAGGCATAGGCTGCTTCGCATGAACTTGATTGCCACACTGCGGGAATCTGCTGTATTTTTCCTTTTCATATCTACTAGGATATCCAAGTTATTGTCCTAGGAGATGCTAATTCAATGCGTTTCTAATTACGAAACACCGGGATAAGCCAAGCCAGATATAATGTAGTGCGCTGGAAATCTTACCGCCATCTTTAGGTATACATTAGAGGTGTGCACGGGCTCCGGGTAGCCCGAAAGCCCGAGCCCGACCCGGCCCGCGGGCCGGGCTCGGGCGGGCCGACGCATTTTCACCTCGGGCCCGGGCCGGGCTCGGGTTACTTGGAGTTTTATCGGGCCGGGCTCGGGCCCGGCGCAAAGCCTGACTCAAGCCCGAAATATAGAGAATGAGCGGGAATTGTTTTCCAGCACGCATACAGCGCCTTTTCCGCGACCGCCCTTTACCGCTTTTCCTTTCAATTCGCTGCTTTAAACAAAAGGGGAGCTCTCCGATTATCTCTCTATGGAATCGTCCGCCTGTCCATCTGAAGTTTTAGTCTTCTGGAAAAACAAGCAGCAGAGATATCCCAAGCTTGCCAGGCTGGCAAAAAAGATATTAGCAATTTCAGCGACGAGTGCAAGCAGCGAACGCAACTTCAGTTCGGCGGGCTACATAATGCAAAAGCGCCGCACTTCGTTGAAGCCGGAATCATTGGACTGCTTGCTGTTTTTACACGACAGTTTGTAATCTGTGTAGTAGAGACTGTTCGTCGTGTGTCGTTTGATCATATTCGATATGCTCAATAAAATATGCCAAATTACCGAAAAATGATGTTTTGTTTTCGCAGCGAACCTTCAGAAAGCCGGGCCGGGCCGTGCCGGGCCCGGCATTGTGTTTTCGTACGTCGGGCCGGGCCGGGCGGGCTCGCAGCCCTTTGCCGTCGGGCTCGGGCGGGCCTTGGGCAAAGTCAGCGGGCCCGGGCCGGGCTCGGGCTCGGAAATACGGCCCGTGCACAGCTCTAGTATACATAACACAAGAAACAGGCTGTGATTTCAGAACAGTTTACCGTGCCTACTTCAGACCACATCTTGCCTAAAATGAAGTTTTACGTGCTTGTTCTAGATGCCTGGAAGCCCCATTTCAAGCCCATAAAAAACCATTTAATACATAAGTCCGACAACCCGTTCAATACGCTTTAACGTTTAATAGATAAGTCCGACAATCCTTACGGCTCTTAATTATAGGAATCACGCGCTAAATGGAAGTCTCATGCACAACAACACACACAGAGGGCACACAAGTATACAGTCATACAGAACCATGTCCTGAAACAAAATTTTGAAAAAAATCCCGTTGTTGAAGGTATGCCCGGCAGCTCACGCGCTGTGTTCAACGTGAGCTCAATGCAGATTGCAGAGTACACCAGGAACATATCTCCTGGCGCTGATTACGAGACCCACATCACGTAATCTATACAGAATGCGGACGGACGGCAGTCAGCCTGCTCGAGGCGCCGCATTTCAGGCACGCGGGGATTTCCCTGGTGTATTAATTATTTTAGTTGCTCAGGTCTGTCACGTAAGGTAACAGCGGAAACTTGCTCGATTGAGCGAAAACCTGCTCGAAACTTGATCCGGCAAGTTGTGCATATGAAGAGCAGAATATATTGCCATTGTGAAAGTGTAGGTATCAACTAAGTTTACCGCTTTCGATGCATCGTTCCTTGGCGCGCACGAGTTCTCATATGCGACGACAAATGTGCTATTTAACGCATGACTTTATTTATCGGCCTGTGTGGTATCTCTTCCAAATGGAAACATCCGGGTCACAAGTTACATGTCCCAACAAGTTAACCACCAGGGCTCTCATGAAATTCCGATGACCAGCTGTTAACAAACATGGACGACCTACAAGAACAGACAGCGCCGCAGAAGAGAGAAAGCAGCACCACGAGGAATGAGGCTACATCAAGTCCCACTGTGTTTTGGCTCTAGATTTGCATTTACCTCGCGCTAGTAAGCTTGAGGACGCTGGTTGCATTGCCGGCCACGGCGGCCGCATTTCTATGTGGCATAAATCCAAGAACACAATAGTAATAATAACTGCTCGTGTTTTACATGCCAGAACCACGACATGATGATGAGGCACAACATAGTGGGGGACTCCGGAATAATTTCGGCCACCTGGGATTCCTTAACGTGCACCTAAATCTAAGCACACTGGTGTTCGTTGCATTTCGCTCACGTCTAAAGGTGACCGGAAATGAAATCCGCGTCCTCGAGTTGCCACGGCGGTCATAAATGCAAGAACAACCGTGTGATTAGAGTTAGGTACACGTTAAACAACCCCAGGTGGTGAGAATAAATCTGCAGTCTCACATCAAAGCGTGCATGCCGTATATCGTGGTTTCACCAAGAAAAACTCAATGCGCTATTGTTCGCATTTACCTTCAACAATACCGGCAAATGCGAACGCCGTGACAATACAAATGAACATATAAAAAAACATGGCTGATCCCTCCGTCATAGGAATCGGTATAACAAGAAAGTGAAACGTGTCTTCACAGAAGTAGTCCTTATTGTGCAGTGATATATGAGAGCTCTATTGGTTTGGCAGCTATAGCACTGTTTGACGTGGATTCACCCACGCTGACGCCTCGTGGCACATCTCCATCGCGACGACTAATGCCCATGATCATGGTTTAACCGTTGTGGTAGCTGAAGTTTTTAGCATATGCCTGGACACAGCGCATTGTGAATCCCGCGCAAAGATGACGTACAAGCACGTATTAAACACTGGTACTCGATATACACTTTATCAAAGCGTTCAGCAGAGAAGTTTCTCTCCGCTATTAAGAGAGACGCAGCACGTTGTGCGCTCCCGAGTAATAGGATTACCTACGCCTGTGCTCATGCAGACGGGAAGCAGAGGTTCGTAGCTTGAGCCGCGAACGCCCACAGGCGTTCCACGTCCCGCTGGCCTCTGTCTCGCTCCACCAAGACACGATATTCACGCGTCGACATCGTTGCCTTTCTGCAGCGCTAACAGCAGCAGTTTTATTAGTCGGTGCTATCGCACTCCAAGCAGTCGGCGGCGAAACACCGTTGGTGCATGTGGAAGCTGCACTACTCCGACAACGAGCCGTCACACACTAACACGAAACGAGAGGCAAAGAACGTAACTGCGTCTATGGCGACTCCACAGTGCTAGCGCGGCCAGTGCTTTAACCATGGCCTCCGAGATTGCGCGCCAGCACGCAGTCTCGGCGGTCATGCTTTAACTGCGTCGTCGCCGAATCGTTCTCTATCGGCGCTAGTAAGTGTCATGCCGCATTACTTCCTTTCAGAGCTCACAGACGGCGGTGCCGCCCCGCCCTGCCCTGCCTAGCCCCGCCAACAGAGAGCACCGTGCGAGAAAGGATGTGTGAGAGATATAAGGCGCATTTTTGGAGTGTCGCGCATATGCCTCGGTAGCTTAGTAGGTAGAGCGGCTGCCGCTTATCGTCGCGGACCAAGAGGTCGTAGGTTCGATTACCAGCGAGAGTACTTCTTAAAGTTTTCTCATTCGTTAGTGTTCATTTATTAACGTCATATCCATGACGGAAATACGTCACCAAATTCTTGGTTGACCATGGCATAAAACACTTTCGTGTTAACCTTAGCCGTCCTACACAATATTATCGGTATAGGTTTCCGATGCAACGTTTTAGTAGTACATCGTTGCGATTTTATTGCAAGCGTCCACGCTTGCTTCCTTCTGCGCATTCACGCTGAAACCAGTAGAGGTGCCGATGGTGACAAGTGGTATCGGCAACAATATATCGATAAGCCTGCTAAAATTCTTTTTTATTTCGTATAAGCACTGCTTGATCGCATACGAGGGAGACGGTGATAACCGATTACACTCTAAGAAAAAAGAGAGTCAAAAGAGGGTCATGGAACCGTGACTCTCTTCGGGCGTCCATGTGACCCCTTTTGGAAGGTACAGGCAGAGAAAAAGAGTTAGCAGTTCGGAAGGAGTCACTGGACGCCCCTGAAGCGCGTTTCGATTGGCTTCCGTCATGAAAGAGCCGCCGTATACGCCATACATATCGCGCGCTTGCCCTTTGGCGCCGTTGTGGCGCGTTGCTCGCCAACGGAGACGGGGTTGGCGCCGGGGTGACGCGCCGCTTCTGCCTTCTCTCTCAGTCGTCTCAGTCTCCCGTCTCCTCGTCTATGCTATTGGAATGCGTTGCGTTGGTTGCGCGGGCGGCGCGGGTTGCGTGTCTTGAAGTTTCATTGGTTTCATTAAATGTTCTCTGGTTTCATCAGGTTTCATCAGTTCATGTTCATGCGCGTTTTCGATGGTGGGTGTTGACGCCGGCTCCGCGCACGAAGTGACGCTTGCAGGGCGGAATATTCATGGAGCTGCGGATACGGACAACGGGCGCCAGTTAACGGTGAGTGTACTGCTTTCGTAGGCACTAATTATACAGCTTTAGCTGGCCGTCTGCAGCAGCTCTGCGGAAGTTATCTGCCAGCCATTTCCAACAGCAGCCCGTGTCCGCGGGGCTGTTGCGGATGCCCAACTAAAGCTGTCGGTTAACGAGTTGCCACCGTTATGCGCGTTGCTGTACAAGCTCCCATAAAGTGAGCGATGGAAACAATAATCGAGGGTCATTTCTTGCTGATCGCACGTCGTGTCTGCACTACTCAAGGTGCAAGATGTCGTTTTGAGATGCACATTAGTTCACTTACACTTCATAATAACATTTCCATCGACCTTGAGGGTGCTGCGTGCTTCCGCGCGTGGGAACGTGAAAAAAAAAAAAAAAAGTCTGTGTACAGAACGCTCAGACGCGCTATATTAATGGTTTTTGTTGGCTTAAAGACGGTAGCTTGAGGTGCAGATATGGTACGGTGGCTTCCAGAACGTATGCGATAGTCATTCAAGTTGGACACGTCTCGCCGTAAAATAAGGCGAAAATGCTAGACTTTAGACGGCGCCCGTTGTTGCGGCCGTCGCCGTGCACTTTTTTCCTTCGTTTCTGTTTGCTGTTTTCATGGTTTGCCAACAGCTGCGATGACGCTATAACGGAATCAAGTGAGTGTACGTGATTGTGGGAGTTATGTGTGCTAATTCTAGCATATGACATGCCTGATCTCGACGTAGACGGCGTCCGCACGTGCTGGGTGTCGTTCGGGCCCTCGTACTCGCATGTGTTTATCTGAGTATGGGTTACGTTTGTAAAACATGCGGTCAGTAACCGCTCATGGCGTGCCCCTGACTGCCGGATGAGGTGTTTGTGTGTCGGGGTAAGCCGGCGCAAAACCGTGTTTATTCTGAAACCAAATTTTGAAGCGATTTCTCAGAAAAAAAGTGCTTTCATTCGTATATAGCCAGTCCCTATTGCGAGACGAGGTTCCCGCTGCCTTTTACGTGAAAATTTGTTTTCGTTCCTTCATTGTGTCTATGTGAACCACTTATTTTGTAGGTTTTGCAAACCATTACTGCAATTTCATTTTCTCACCATAATATCACGTTCTGCTTTTCAGATACCGTTGTTCATGGTGCTCACGCTGAACAGGAGCGACAACCTAGCAAGCCACAAGTCTGAGACCTCCAGCCGTCACCACTTTTTGATTTATTCTTAATCATAAGGAATAAAGATTGAAACATGATGCCCATTTCTGCAGATTATTTTGCACTATGTGACACTATGCACATCAGTCACACATTTTAGTTGGCTATACTCATAGAAGCATGTAAACGAGAAATACCCAAACTTCTTAATTGGAAATGAAATACCATCTTTTCGCGCTTTTTATATAACTTTGCTGGAAAATATGTGTTGTTTTGGCGATTTTTATTAAAATAATGCTAAAACTGAACTATTCCCTTTTTGCAGTCGCTGGGCAGAACGGCAAGTATTATTGGACATGCTTAAAATGAATACTCCATTATTTTCAACAATAGTCGCGCAAAAGTAGAGCAAGGGTCAAATGAGTAGCTTAAAATACTCGTGGAGTCGCTTGACGCTTAGGTGTGGGTCACTTGGCCCCCGTAGGAGTGCTATCGGCAAGAGTCGTCTGACTCCCTATAAGTGGTAACGTGATCCTCCCGATGAGAGTCTTAGCACTCTTCCTAGAGGGTCAGGGGACTCTCCTAGAGCGAGCCGACCCTGACCCACCAAGGGAGTCACCGTGACTATTTAAAGAGAGTCCTATACGTGGCAAGTCAGAACTCTCCGAAAAGAGTCACGCATACTCTTTTTTTTCTTAGAGTGTAGGACAGATAATCTAAACCGCACTATACACTTTCTAGAAGGCATGTTATTATTCATATTAAAAAGCATATTTGACATTTTATGAAAACGAACATACATGTCAATAAGAAAAATACTTTACTGACACTCATCCCTGCTGACACGATTGGCCAGAGAAGCTGCTGAACGCCATGGCAAAAGGTATCGCCGTTTAGTGTCTTGACGGCGTTGGTGCTTGCGTTCGGATTTTTGGGCGGAAACTACCGGGTTTCGCTTCGCGAGTCTGCTGGGTCTTGCCTATCTAGGCACATGCGCTCGGCAACGTGTCTAAACAGGAGTTATCTAAGACATGAACGACATTCCATTGCCTTGCTTCTGCTGCTGTTTCGGCTCTTTTGTTCACGTGTTGCAGTAAGAGGGATGTTTGCGTATGCGTATGGTAAATACAACTTATATACATACGTACACTCACGTAGTCTTGTATAGGTGGATAGCAAAACGGCGCATCGTCTGCTACAGCACTTCCGGTTCAAGGAACCTTCAAGGCTCAGCTCTTCGCTGCTTCAAGTTGTTTGCGGTTCAGTGTAGTCGGGGAGGAGGCAAGATAACTGGTAACAACCGCGTCGCAGAAAGCAAGCGTTTTATCCCCGATTACACTGAACGGCACACACCTTGAAACAGCGAAGAGCTAGACATCGAACCGGAAGACGTCATTTTGCTATCCACCTATTCCGTATCACACGCTCGACCCATGCACATACAGTTTTTTCATTTCCTCTTGTGTGTGTGTCCTGTACTTATCCCTCGTGTACCCGCGCGGTGGTCTGGTGGTTATGGTGATCGACTGCTGACCCGAAGTTTAGGGGGTTTAAATGCGACCACCGCGGTGGTCGCATTTCGATGGAGGCGAAATGCTAGAGGTCCGTGTACTTAGATCTAGGTGCACGTTAAAGAACCCCAGCTGGTCGAAATTTTCGGAGCTCTCCACTACGACGTCCCTTCTAATCACATCGTGGTTTTGAAACGTAAAATCCCAACAGTTATTATTGTTCGTCGTGTTTCATCTTGTACATGTTTGGTCCCTATATACTGAACACGTGTCTATGGCTGCTAAAATATGACACATAATTATGCTACGTAACCGCACTGCACCTGCCCGCCGTTGTTAAAGGGACACTAAAGGCGAATAACACTTTATATCAGAGTAAAAGCTTAATGCATGACAACGTCTAAAACGGCAATATTATCAACAGCAGTGCCCTACTTACCGAGAAATTAAGCTAAATGTATCACACGATGAGCGCCACGAGTGGGACATTTTGGAAGTGACCTCGATGACGTGTGAGAGACTGAACACAATTAATCGCTAGTAATCAAACTAGCTGCAATAAAAAAAGGAACCTTCCGTGCATCAAGAAACGTAATAAAATGCTGCTTGTTCGTTTCTGTTTGATTCATGGAAAAAAGAATCTCTTTGGTGTTGCCATGGGGAACGGCGCGCGTGGTTCAAAAGTTCCGTTTTCGCCGAACTGTGCTTCGCCCGGCGCCCTGCTTCGCTCATGCGGTCGCGTCTCAGTGGTAGTTTCGGTATCGCGTACTGCCGCGTCTGTTTTGCGCGCTCGTGAAAGTTGCTCTGACAGACAGTTCGACAAAATACCGCATGCATGTGATATTGCCGGATGCCCGAATGGTGCACGCCGCCAATGCACGCCGCCGCGCAGTAAAGGCGGACAACGTTGGGCACGGCAACAGTGACGTGCGAAATACCGCTTTCAGGCGGGTGATTTGAAGTGCGCTAAAGCGATGCGGACCACTAAAACGTGATTTTATTTCAAAATAAGCACTTCTTTGGCATAAAAGCAGCACTACGAGGTTTCTGGACCGCTATTTTAACAATCAACGTCAACTTAATATTTGCCTTTAGTGTCCCTTTAAATACGCGCACAGTGGGCTTAAACTGCGAATTCTACCCCTCCACCGGGAAGGGGGAGAATACCGGGTGACGGATCGGCCTATATATATTGTGCTGACGGAGCACAACGGACGACAGCCCGAAAGATTTTCAGCCAACGTACAAGTAACAGCTTCGCTCTAAAAAAAAAGAAAACACTAATCATTGCGTCAAACCAGGTGTTAGTGGTTTCGATATCGTCGCATTCAGTCTGCGCCACGCCAGCGAAACACTTGAGCGGCGTTTAATGGTGCCTGTTTGCGCTGGTACGTAACTTGGTTCAAGTGTTAATGGCACCGCATGGCTGCATAGCTTTGTACCTCCGAAACAAAATTCTGTTTCTTCTTCCAAGCTTAAATGGAAGATTTGCGTTTATTTTCGCTAGTTCGCGCACGTCTGACTTTCGACAGAAAATGCAGAATTGCTCCTGCAGTGGACTGTCCACCAACATGATTGTTTGGGATACGGTTTGTGAATGCGCCTCTTGTATGGCTATATGAACAGCTTATACGCGCTTCTTTCTCTGAGAGCGTACAAGAAAAGTAGACCGGTATAGTCCTCGTGCGCTCAGTTGATGGCGCCACCGCTCTCCCGAGTGCGCAGCGCCAATGCGGCCACTTCGCGCATTTTGTCCCTGTTCTCCTCCCGGCGCGTACCTCGAAGTTGTGTGTGGCGAACGTCGATGCGTGAAAATGTGAACGCAAAACAAGCCCTGCTTGCTTTTTTGCGGCTACGGACGCATAGCAAACGTTCAGGAATACTTCAAACAAAGTAGTTCGCTTCGGCGTGGCGACTTGTACGCCGCTAATCACGCTTACTGCGTGAGGTAAGAACTCCAAGTGCCGTCGGTTCGTCGAAAATATTCGGAAAATGCGTCGCACAAATAAAAAGCGTGGAGTGCGACGAGCGTTTAGAAGCGAGTAAACTTTTTTCTTGGCGTACGATAGAGAATACTTTTTATCGGCAGCCTCGCGCGTCGCTTGTCCTCTGACCGGCGCGCATTAGCAGAAAGCGGGGATAGTTGAAATGACATATTAGCAACGATAAAAAGATAGAGACCGCATGAAGTTCCCGTCTTTTAGTTTTCTAGCGTTGTTGGTACATCAAACACTTTGCTAAATTATATTTTTGAACATGTGCAACTGTGTTTTTTGTCTAGGTCGTGCGATCATGAAGCCGATCCTGAGGCCCCTCAGATACAGTCGTGCACAGCCGACAAATTGGGCACTGCAGAGGAGTGTCTTGCGCCGCAATCGTTGCCACAAATCTCCGTTCGGGCGAACAGTAAATAAGAGGATCAAGGGAACCAACAATGTGTCAATATTACCTGGGGCAGTAGCGCAGGCAGAACTTTTTTTTTCGGTGGGGGTTAAATCATACTTTATGTATCTTCGTCCGTGCGCGTTTCAATGTGTGCGTGTATGATAATATACATACACATGCAAAATTTTAAAAAGATTCGGGAGTAAGGGCGAGGAAGGGTGTCAATAGCCAGTGACTTGGATAGAAATTGAAAGAAACTGTGCCAAGACAGGACCAGTTTGCTTATCGGGCGCGCCGAACGGCTGCGATCCAACGTTTTTGCCGATCAGCCTCGTACGAATTCCATGGAAAATGATAAAATTGCACATTCGGCAGTTTCCCGGCCGTGTTCTTGTAGCTCTTATGACATGCGAACTCGCAAGAGCAGATAGAAGTCGACTTTTTTCGGCGCGTACACACGCTTGCGCTGCTAGGGGTCATTGCCAACCTGCTGCGGCCAAGCGCGGCGGTACGGAGGGAACAGGGACATTTTGCCAGCAGCCGCCGCAGTGGCGCTGCATATCCGATTTGAAACAGCAGCGCACGAGGCCTATAGCCACGTTACGTATAATCATGAGCATTGAGGTTTAGGTGCACGTTAAAGATTTGCAGGTAGTCAACACTAATCCGGAGTTCCTCACTACAGCACACGAACACATTGAAACTTGAGGAGCACTGAACGAATGCAAACAAATCGGAAACGTGGTGCAATGCTGTCATTAATATTTGTGTCGTGCAAGAACACAACGCCACCCGCAGTAGTGCTCCACGAACGTACACGCATATTATAACTTGTACATGCAACCTTCCATATACATGTACGATGTGCGCCCCTTGACTCTTGCAGTGACCTGTCTAATTACTACCACTTTCTTCTAATACTTCGACTACGACATGTCATGCTGGGAACGCCGCATATGGGTCCTCGCAGCCGCCAATACGCAATTGTGGATAATTGATGACAAAGAGCGGTCATGGCCAAGGCCAGTGGAGCCTCTACTTGCAACCATCGATTATTGATATCAAATTGCTAGAGTGATCATCGCTCGATTCCAAACCCATAATGCCACTGCGAAAAGCCGCGCATTATGCGGGCGCTGTCGCAACCTTACCGTCGCTAATGAGCCAGGTAGAAAGGAGCGTGGGAAGAAACTTGCACGTGTGGCGATGCCATCGATTTTTCCTTGGTAGTCAAGAACCGATGGTGGTACAGTTGTTCTGGACGAACAGGCCGTTAATGAATGAATGACAGAATGAATGAATGAATGAATGTATTGTTTTATTTTTGCAGAAAAGTAAAAAAAAATTCATGCGAAGCCTAGAAAAAGTCATGTGGCTTGACAACTTGGAAAATCACGTCATTCCAAACGTATGTAAATAAAGCGAGCAGTTAGCTTAAAATTTTAGTCTACCTACATCTGTGATGGAGCCTCAAGCAATACTATAATATACAAGCAAGGGTCTAATGTATATTCTAGAAGCGGTTAATGGTAATGAAGTTGTGTAGTGTTATAATTTAGGTTTTGAAAGATTAAGCATTTTTGAGGTTAAGGATGTGAGTTTAGACATCTAGGATGGGCGACAAGTTGAAGTTATGCCCGACTAATAAGAACTTTTCTTCAATTATTATCCAGCTTTCGTAATTTATTCGCAATAGAGATGTGCATTGTTTTGTGACAAATAATAACCATGTCTAAAAACGATTCAAAGTTGCTTTTTAGAAGAAGGCTGAAGGCAGATCGAATAGAACTAAAGTAATATCATCACCAAGTAATAAAACGGGCACATATGACAGTTTCATTAAGACAATTGATATAAATGTTCAGTAGCACTGGGCGCCGCACCGAACACTGAGCCCTGAGGAATGCCTACCTCTAAAAATCGACAGCGTGATCCACTTATTGCTTCGGGCTCTGCATCCGAGAAACTGGCAGAATAATCAGGACCAACTCTGCTTCATGACTGATTGATTGATTGATTGATTGATTGATTGATTGATTGATTGATTGATTGATTGATTGATTGATTGATTGATTGATTGATTGATTGATTGATTCTTTGTACGTGCACCTTTGTGAACCAGAGCCTTCGTGTGGCGTGTGTGGTAGGAATACGCGCAACGTGGCCGGTTCTCACAATCGCCAACCTTGGGCTCAACAACAAAACACTAGAGTGTCTTGATAACAGATAGAATATAACCCGTGGTAAAGAAAAGACACTGTCATTCATTGCACCACTTGTTGCTCAAAGCAGTTGGTGACGCGACAACGGGGACAGCAGGGTGACGACGACGATGATGATGGCAACAACGAGGATCACAAGAGGACGACACTTTGTAGAGTGGAATCAACGCCGATGATTCAAATGCTGCGCACAAAGCAGCTGCTCCGAATGACAGCGCTTGACCTTGCATGAACTGCCAGTCTCGTTTAACAGTTAACTATGACCACATTTATATCCGCGAGACTAAAGTCTACAAATCTCTTCTCCAGTTTTTTTTTTTTTTTTTCAAGTATACAAAATCACAACTCAGCGTCTCTCTGCCTATGTCTGCCTATGTATGCGCAAATGCTTGCCATGATTAACAATGCAGAAATGGTCACGACCAATAAACAGCCGACGACGACGTTGATCTAACAGGCACTGGAGCATCCCAAAAGGAGCCCAATCCCTACGGGTCTCCCGCTTCCTAATGACAGCTACTTCAGTCTCCCCTACATCTCCTTTTTCTGTACACGAGTATGGTTTTGCTGTCACCACCCTCCTGTTCTTTTTTTTTTTTGCTTTTATTGTTACCGCACGCGGTCACTCCTAGCTTCGTTGGGTCCAGCTGTTTTTGTTGTCAAACGCTGCCCCGGCAATTTCTCTACACGTACGCTGCATGCCCTATGTGCACGACCGCCGGAGGCTGTAGCGCGTCCCTCCCGTCCAGATGCAGCGGCGGACCGTCTTTGAGACAGTTGCAGTTTGCGGACAGACACAAATGCCGATCCTTCAGAAAAACAAGCATACGTAAGTGCAGCAAAGCGGCACGCGTGGTGCCGATCGACAAAGGTCCTTCAAACGAATGAATGGCGTGAACATGCGCTGCAGCTGGGGGAATCAGCTTAAAAGAAGAATAAAATGCTCGACCCCCTCCTCCCTCCATTTTTTTTTTTTTTGTGGTCTCTTTTAAGTGTCATTGTGGTGGCCCTCTTACCGCCTTCAACTCCGCGTTTGTTGATCCCCCCGGAACTACATCGTAACCAGCGTAACCCCGGCCAGGGGATGCGCTTCGCACCCCGCAAGAGAAGTTTTCAGGAGAAACTGGCGGCAGCGCCCCTGGCGGGCGCCCAGGCTGTCGACGCGGAGAGGGCCATGGCGGCGCGGCGCAGGGATACGGCAGTGAGCCCACTGCCCCATTCTGATATTTTGACACTTTAAAAAATCAGGCACAGTTCGCCCACTCCAGCACTGTCAAGCTGAATTATGCAGGCAGGTCCCGTCAGACACGTGTCTTTCTATTGACTAACCGGAGGTGTCAGCAGAAGCTCAGTGTGTGCGGAGGTGCCGTCACATCTGAGTTTAGTAACGCCTTCCGAAATTCACTCTGCGCATCTGCCATCGCACACAGGAAGCTATCTTGGATGGTAAATGCAATAGACTATAAGAGAAACGCTGTTTTCGGGCGAAAGGCTTCCTTTATCGCTTGAACCCGGCCTCAGAAACGGCCTTCCTGTGCATTGTGCGATGCCCGCGTGTGCTGCCTGCACGAAATAAAGCTACTCAGAAGTACCTACGACAACGCCTTCTTTTTTATCGTCTTGATTTTCGCCTTGCCCTCCACGCAGCAAGGACGAAGATGTTTTTCGAGGCCGCAGCCAACCGGTAGAGTTTCTGAGAAGCGCCAAAATTGACAAGTGTTTTTTTAACGTCGCAACAACAAAGCCCTTCCAGTTACTCGAAAAAATATTCCTTGGAAGATGTGCGCATCAGCAGCGCTCGATATGAACGGCTGTGACAGTTAGCGATAGGAATATGAATAAATAGGTAAGTACGCAAATGAATAATTAAATACAAACATATATATATATATATATATATATATATATATATATATATATATATATATATATATATATATATATATATATATATATATATATATATATACACGGTGGTCGAACTTGAGTATAATGATAATCGTATGAATAACGCGACGCGCGGTTTTCTGCTTTGGCGACCACACTTTTCACGAACAGTTCCAATGATCGAATGCGTATTTAGCAAAACTTCTGCCACGATAATTGCATGTCTTTATTCCTGAACTTCTAGTTTGAAACGTCGAGTTGTCTTCAGATGCAATCGTCTTAGCGTTAAATTTAAAATATACGTATATGCCATAATCTTTATAGCGAAAAAATTTTGTTTTAAACATATTTCATGACCAGGGGCGTAGCCACGTTAGGGCACACCGGGCCCGTCCCCCCCCCCGAAATTTTTTTTTGCCATAGCATACAGAGCAGAAAATGACACTCGACCACATCTGCCTGCTCGTCCCCACTACAGATCAAGGAGGTGCCCCCCCCCGAAAAAAATTTCTGCCTACGCCCCTGTTCATGACTATAATTTGTCGGGGGAACCGCGTCTGTCGAAGATCATATAAACAACCCTTACAAAGAGGTTTTGTACTGCCAGTTATCACCCTGATTTAAAAAAAAATACTGTTGGTCCTTGAAACTTTGAAACTTTGAAAGCCACGGTGAATTCAATGAAGCCAAAGACGGTATATTTATTTATATGCAGAAGGCTAAAGAAAAACGAAAGGGGACGAAAAAACTACCTGCCGCTGATGCAATTCGAACTTGCGCCATAGCGTCACTCAGTGTGCGATGCTTTTACCACTTTAATTACCCCGACGCCGTTTTCCAATTCACTTTCGTAGGTATTTTTGCGTGTGTAATAGATGTTTTCTCTGGGAGTGTTATTCAGTGCCGCGTTTCCCGGCTATGCAGGCGCACGTAGAACATCCTAGCTACCGCAGGCGGCAGCTCATCCATAAACTTTGAGTCTACTTTATTTATTTATGTAATGATACTTCAAATGCCGTTTTTCAGAGGCCTAAGTATATAAAATAGCTTCGACAAGACGTTTAAAGTGAACACGCTGGCGACCTGCTCGTAATAGGGCCTATAAAAGACACAAAGCCGGTAGATTTCTTGTGTCTGGATTCCAAATTCGAAAGTTTATCCCTGGATAGGTAGTAAGATTGGAGCGAAAAAAAAATGAAAGTCAGCTAACTTGTCCGCCTCGGTCGTATAGTGGTTACGGTGCTCGGCTGCTGACCCGAAGGCCACGCGTTCGATCCCGGCCGCGGCGGTCGCATTTCGATGGAGACGAAATGCTAGATGCCTGTGTACTGTGTTATGTCAGTGCACGCTGAAGAACACCAGATGGTCGAAATTTCCGAAGCCCTCCACTACGGTGCGCATCATAATTATATCGTGCTTTTATCACGTAAAAACGCATATATTATTAAATTCAATTAACCTTACTGCGCGCTTCAGAATAAATTCAGTACCCGTAGATTAGCTATATACATTGGCGGTGATCTCACATTCCCCATGCGCACTCTAGATTTAGACGCCCTATAGTGTTAGACAAGCTAAATTTCGTAAGGATGGAACAGCAATTAAGACGCTAGCTGCTGAGCAACCAGCCAAAAACGCAGTTTGATCATCTTATATAGCATGATAATGTTACGTAGTACTGTAATGACTGGGGAGCAAACAATGAAACATTGTCTTTATTCGTACTTTTGCCTGAAATGAAAATGAAACAAATAATGTTTTGCTCGTGTTCAACGATATATGAGCCATGTTCCACCGTTCGTGGTAATACCTCACTGAAGATTTGCAGTCTCTGACGTTAGTAAGCGGAAGAAAGATGACCCAGTCTTCTGCAAAGAGATGAATGTTAGATCAAGTGTGGCACTGAAAGTCATTTAAACTTAAATTGAGAACAACAGTCGGTCAGATACTGCAATCTAATTGCTGTAGTATGGACTTACGCCGCAATTTTTATGAATGAACGTTTTTATTTCTGCAGAGACACGCAGAAAAGTTTGAATTTACTATGGGCAGTGAGTCACCTCGATTTCCTACACATACCACGTAATGTGTCGTCACGAGCACACGCTCAATTTTATAATGTGGCTGCCTGCATTACAAGAAAGGAGGCAAAAACGATTCATTCACCATAGCTGACGAACTGTGATATATCTAGCATCAAACGTATAACCCGTGGAACACGGCAGCGCTTGCAATAAAGACCTAGCAATAATGGGAACACTGACGCGAAATGAAGCCACGATTATTAAACCCCGTCAATTTAGCTGCACTTTAATGGAAAACTTTTTTTTTATTTCTTGCTTACGGTGTACACACCGGCAAACCGAAATATGTGAATGAGACATTGCTCGTTTATCTCGTTTATCATGTTGTTAGTATTAGTATCATTAGTGCCACCGCGATGGAAATGCATTCTGCTGAAGGTTAATTTCGCTAGGAATAAAAGAGCACGAGTTTTTTTCTTTCATCGGAACATCACCTGCAGTGTCGGGTATTGTGCGTAAATCTCAAATGTGTTATACAAGTAATTTAGGTTTTATACCTCTGTCCTTAAGAAAATATCACTACCGTGATTTTCTAAATGTGAAATAGAAGCCTATGAGTGCATAAAAATAAGACCATACAGCAAAAACACTGTAACTAAGACAAGTCGAAATCTACTACGATGTACATTGGCGTCCCCAGCGAGGTTGCATTTGATTGGGCTGCATAGGTCAGCATTTATGAGCTAACGATATTTTGACGCCAAATACATCCAAGCCGTAATCTCTTGTCGCATATCTCGGCATTAATGCTCGATTCCTCTAATATGCCGTGAAGTGAACGCAGGTAATTAGAGAACTCCGGCTATAAAGCGGTCGAATACATACAAAATGTGTACAATAATCTACAACAGATGCTATATATAAGTACATTGCATGCATGCAGTGTTCATGCATGCAATGTTCTTGCATGCAATGCAATAACCCAAAGAACTTTATCATTTGACCTGTGTCTTGGGCCCTTTAGCCTGCCTCACAAAACAGAGGCGCGCGATGAAAGTTTTATTCACACATTTAGACAGTATCGGTCAGCTCGACAAAATTTAGTTGCACGTTGAAACCACGCAATGAGAGACACTGCCAGCGCACGTCCCCACCCAAGAGAAAAAACTCCGTCTGTTTTTTTTTTATTATACTATCTTAACATTTTACGTCATTTTCTCTCTCTCTTTTCCTGTCTTTCAGCCCCCAATCCCCTTCCCCACGCAGAGTAGCAAGTCAGCGATTTCCATACGCCGGCTAGATCCTCTGCTTTTCAATAAACAGTTCTCTCTCAACGAACAATTACTATCTGCAGTTTATAATTAGTAAATATTCTTATTCTATATAAACCACTGCAAAAACAAGTTTAATTAAAAAGTGAATTATGTAAATGTAGTCTAGAGAGTATGCAACAATGGAGTTTCTTTCGAACTTTTAAGTAAATAAGGAAATGATCATTGCATCTTTTTTTGCTAAATAGTAACCAGTGCTTACACACCGCTCCGAATCTGTGTCAAGTTTTATTTGAGAGCGTAACAGAAAAAGTAATTAACTTCTCATCATTTGCATTAAAGGCAAAGATGAGAAAACACAGTCACTAAATACACAGGTTATTTGTCCGACTATATAATAGTATTATTTTCTAAACTTTTATTATTATTTTCTGGGTTGAGTTGCTCGATTCATTCATAAAAAGTATATGGCGATTGTAGCAAACACAAGCTCGAAGATGGTGGCAGTGAAAAATGTGATGTTAACAGCAAAACAAAACGGCATGCTCTCTACTGTCAGATTTATTTACTGCCACGATTTTCGTCGAAACACTTGGCATGCTGTTCATTTTTTAAAATATATTACTTCTGGACATGGTGGTGGCAGTACACCGACAAACAGTATTTAACAACCGCCAAAAAAACAAAAACAGCTGAAATCCTGATATTGTTTCACTGATTTGAGAACGAATACTGAACGTTGCCTTTATGAATGAACATCATTGCAATCTTTTTCCGTTTAATCTAAGAACCAATGATGTACGTATGTGCGTGCCGATGATCACGCGCGCTGCCGCAGCAATTAAATTATTTCACGGCTCTTTGTATTCTTCGGTGGCCTGTTCAGTCGGCCCACTCACAGCCCAGCGGGTTCACACTTCGGGGATTGCCCAATCGGTTCGCTACCTCGTGGCTGCTCTTTCAGCCTCCGTGTGAGTGACTCTGGAAAAGCTGCCTCTTCTCTCCACACTCTACTGGGAACGCACGCGAGGACGCCGGTGGTCGCGGCCTGTTGCGAAATGAAAGCACGCCGCTCGCGAAGTCCGTGGGATTTTGAGGACTGCGCAGGCGCCGCGGGCCAAATTCAGTCACGTGTTGCTGCTGTCAGCGTCCTGCAGTACTCTCCTTCATCTCTTCCGCCGCTGCCATGGCAGGTTCTAAAGGAGCACATGGGTCGGCGGTAAAGCCCGTCTTAGTCAGATTGAGAAATTGTGGGTCATGGGCCTAATAAACCTGTGACGTATTTAGTAGCTCGAAAAACTTCAAAGAAAAAATACAAACTTGGAACAAACAAAGCGCTAGGCAAAAGCGCGATAACGCTTTGTCATGTCCCCTTTTTTTTTCTTTTCTTTTTTTTTGCTATCAAGTTTTTTTCGAACTAGTTGCAGTAAATTCCCCAGCACGTGTACCCCAACTACATTCGTTATTCAGTACAATCAACCGTTTCCCTACCACTGTTTCGTGCCCATACACGAGCAAGAATATTCTAGTGCACTGAGCACAATTCAATAAAACCCAGAGGGTCATGTTTATCTCGTTCTACCACAAGTCGGCTGAAAGACGTTTCACTTATTGCCATATATGAGGCCACGGTTGCAGCCCCTTTTATGGCTCTTTGTGGCTCAAAAAGCTCGGGGGAAGCCAACTCCCTCGACTTTTATTTTTCGACGCATGACACAGGAGTTGCCAGCGATCTGTCCATTGTTGAGATAGTCATTGATGTGTTTTTTTAGCGCCGAAATTAGTTTGGTTAGAGCGACAACTCGTGATAAACAACCGTCCCCTTGAATCAGTAGAACAGTGTGTCGATCTAGGCCAAATATTAACAGGGCACCCCACTCATGTTGAGAAGATGCACCGAAGAATAAAGATGGGTTGGTGCGCATACGGCAGGCATTTTAAACTCAAGACCGGTAACTTACCTCCGTCACTGAAACGGCAAGTATACAACCATGGCGTTTTGCTACACGAGATAGTCAGAACATGGGAATGGCTACCCCGAGATTGGAAGCGCGTACGGGGATGGCCATGGGTTAGGTGGAGCAATGAAATAAAAAAAAAAATGTAGGCACAAAATGGAATCGACCCCAGCAGGACAGGGTGGGTTGGAGGTCATTGGGAGAGGCCTTCGTCCTGCAGAGGACATAGGAAAGTATTTCAGTAAGACAGATAACTGGGCAAGTTGGTATGGATCCATAAGCGCTCGTGTGTCTCTTGCTTGTCCTTGTCTTTTGTGCGCGTTAAAAAAGTTTAAATTATGGACATAGGAAAGGTTAGTGATGTTGATGATGATGAGTTACTAACTACCAAAATGGCAGTGTGTCTGATATTTATATTGCGCCTGATCCATAGATAGTGTTACAGCACCGCGCCAAGGTGTACTGCGTGTCGACGGCTCTGTCAATTCCACGGAAACAGCCTTGCCCGTTGATTCTTCAGATGTCGTGTAAATGATGCGATGACGAAACAGATATATGAAACAAACTGTTTCGCTGGGGGTTTGTTTGGTAAAAGAGATACCTCCTGCTTGCTTTTTGTCGCCGTAACAGCATCTCCCGGAGTGGTCGAAATCCAAACACGGCCATGCTGTCCCGGGTATGTTCAGACATCTGTCGATAAAAATGCCGGGCGAAGAAGGAAAGCCTCAGCCCCTGATCAACGCTTCAACGAGGTCATCATATAGCGCAAGGATACACAGAAGAAGATACAGAAACACACGCCAGAGGCCCCTCTTGCAACTTTGCTCGAAAGGCAGCAAGATATACTTTATGTACTTTCTCGATGCACACGTGCACCAGCTACAACGAACAAACCGCAGGGGGCGTTTACCAAAGCCGACAAGACGATTTGAATGAATAAGAAATAAAATGTTCAGCTTTTTCAATGCAGCAATGCAGCACTTCACGCATACATTATTATTCTTTTATTTGATGTAAAACTATTTTAAAAGTTCACCTCTGGCTTTCTCCTTCCTTCTGAAAAGGAACGTCGCATCCTAAAATCGTGTCAGAGCTGACGAGAGCAAGATCTTTGCTGAAAGATGTGCTGTCAATTTCGTCTTCCAAGTTATGAGTGGTCTCCCTGGTTTAACTATTAACTGAGCGCCGGCCAGTTTGTCCCACATGGAAATTTCCACAAGTCATGGAGGTTTCATACACTACCGGAGTGGCGTACTGCACGTAAGCTAGGCCTGCTCCAATTTTTAGCCTGTATACCGCTGGTTAAAACCGCTGGCTGTACCGCTGGACCGCTGGCTGTACCACTGGCTGCCTATGATGTGTTGACACAGTTGGACTGGCACTTCGGGAGCGCAGAACACCACAGGTATTAAAGCACCCATTAAAATCCCCCAACCCTCACCACACCAACGAGCTTTGGTATAGAGCGTTGGCTACACTCTTAATCAGGTCCTGGCTACGTGCTGGCTATATCCAGGAAACTAGACGAAAAATGTCCAGTTTTTTTTTTGCTATATCTAGCACATTAAGCGGGACCTGATTAAGAGTGTAGTGCCAACCTCGACGATCAGCTAAGGCTGTTCACGAGGGCCCAGGACGTGGCCCGAGCTCAAGGCGTCCTAGTATAAGGACGCCTCGCCTGAGCTACCCTCTCAAACAAATGCGCTTATTCTCACTGACCTTGGGGGTACCTATGGGCACAACTTCCTGCCTCTGGCTGCTTCACTCACTGGTTTTTGCCTCACTTGCTGGGGCGCCCTCCGGCGCAGAAATTCGCCACTTACTTTAGGACTAAACAAACATTGCCCGTTTTTGACGCCTAGTTGACTGATTGATAGAACTTACGTTGTACTCTCCTTGTAAATGCATTATCTCTCGAGTGCTGACCCCCAGTGCCACGTGTGGCAATGACGCTTGTCGCAAGTTAGAAGTGAGCGGAGTCGTTGCATGGCGAAAGCGTTTTTATTGCTCGCGCTGAATAGCAGCAGCAAGCCTTGCCTAAATTTATAAACTACCGGGTGTTATCAACAGCGATTTCAAAAGCAAAAAAGAAAGGTTCTTCACGGGGTCAATTATTGTTTAAATAATTGCCAAACTCAGAGAACCTTTTTTAAAACGCACTCGGTCAATCGCAATTAATAATTATTCACATATTTAAAAACTTTGCAAACATGCGTACCTCGAAAGCAGGCATCAAACCATTTCCAGCACGACAATGTTTGAAGTAACAATACGTCCCTGTACGTATGTCTTCCTTCAATAAAATCGACGGCTTGTCAAATAAAAGTGTGTTTTTTTTTCGGATTTCCAATGGTCATATTATTAGTACTGTAACCCCACCCGTAAACTATAGTACAATTCCTTGCAGCTAAAAATAATGCGTTGTCAGGCACATCATAAAACATGTAGGTCTCCAGTGGCAGCAGAGAATGCGTAACCTATGTTCTTGTTCCGTTAGAAGAATTTTCTGATTCCATCCGAGTTTAACAAATAATAATAATAATATCTGGGGTTTAACGTCCCAAAACCACGATATGATTATGAGAGACGCCGTAGTGGAGGGCTCCGGAAATTTCGACCACCTGGGGTTCTTTAACGTGCACCTAAATCTAAGTACACGGGCCTCAAACATTTTCGCCTCCATCGAAAATGCAGCCGCCGCGGCCGGGATTCGATCCCGCGACCTTCGGGTCAGCAGTCGAGCGCCATAACCACTAGACCACCGTGGCGGGGCCGAGTTTAACAAAGGGATTACGAATGTGAAGCATGTTTCAGAAACTTTAACAAAAACCTACTCCACTGAAGTTGCCGCACGCTTCACTCACTAAGAACTCTCTCGAACGTATATCTTGCTTTTGCGTCTGCGCACTAAAAAAAAACGAAGCAGGGGGCTCTTATCTATGCGCTTATCGAAGCCCCGTCGATCGCTCTGCTCACAGTTCTTTAAAACCTTCTTTGCTTCTGGGCTGACTACTTTTAGTCTCCTGCAGTATTTTTCTCCTGAAGACTCGCCTTTTCGTTTCTTTGTTGTATTCGGTTCTTCTCGAAGCGAACATGTTGGACATCATCGAGGGGGCTGCAGAGATGTGGTGTACCAATTCCTGCGAGACGGGAAAAGAATTTTTCCTGCAAGGATTCGCCGGGCCTTCCTGGGCACCGCCACACCGTCACGGCAAAATGACGAGTGGGTGAGTGTGATGTTTCGATCTCAGCCGTGGTGCAAGCTTCTCGATTTTGCCGAATGGCTAAAGGTCTTTGCCTTCACACACGACACGGACTTGCCAGCTGAGAAATAGCTAAGGTACTTCAAACGCGTCCTTCAGGAAACCGTGTCGGTTCTGTTTTTGGGACAGGTTGGGGAGTCCCGAAAGAAGGACGTTTGTATAGCTGCAGGTTTACAAGGTGGTGAGTGGTGAAGTGGTGAAAGTTTCCCAGAAGGCTTCACCAAGGTACTCGAGGAGGGTGCTAAGTAAGGTTCAGATTACAACACCAGATCCCAGCCCGTGGGCTGACAGCAATGAACAAGGGACGCGCTAGAAAAATATATTCCGAACAACGCGAAAGGTGTCTTCGTCGTAGCATTGCATGGAGTGCCTCCAGAAATGTCTGACCAAACGACATTAGTGAGCTGTGTTCTTTGCAGCGCTTGACTGCTTACTTCAATAGGTAACAACCTGTGTCTACTAAGGCAGTTTTTTATTTAATGAATACGTACTATCTGCGATTGAACCTAACATACTGCTCTTAAGAAAAGAAAGCCTTCTCTGCCAATATAAAGAGAGCCTCCTTCAGATCTTGGGAACCGAAAGATCTGTCGAACCTTGCGAAGTGCTTAGATAAAAGCTCATGCAGTTCCTTGACTGCGTTTTTAGTGAGAAACGCACAGGTTGGACATCCTTTTGAGAGCCATTGTTAGTGAGTGTGACATGTTGCAACCGTGAGGGACCAGGCTTGTGTTCAAGCGCCTAAAACAACTTTCTGCTAATTACTGCTTCCTTATACTCTGATGTTATCAGCAAAATTTTCTAGCAGTACCAGATATTAGGTAACGTTTCTTTTTCTGCCGAGATTGAAGACCTACATAATTTATAATGTGCCTCACGATGCGTTCTTTTCAGATGGAAAGAGAGGGAGACAGAGAGAAAGGTTAAGTGAAAGGCAGGGAGGTTAACCAGATTCAGATGGAATAGATGCACTGATGTCAACTGGAATGTCTTTATTTTGCTTTTTTGTTTAAGATACTATTGA
The DNA here is from genome assembly GCF_013339695.2 of Rhipicephalus sanguineus. Lineage (NCBI taxonomy): Eukaryota > Metazoa > Arthropoda > Arachnida > Ixodida > Ixodidae > Rhipicephalus > Rhipicephalus sanguineus. The sequence continues at coordinate 101,844,653 of NC_051176.1, read as the reverse complement.
TACAGTCATTGAAGACCTGAAATCTGCATGTGTGTATACATACAATTGTGCTAAGCAATTTTTGTTTTGTTTTGTTTCGCGATATTTTCCTGTCGGCAAATAGAAAATTCACGCATGCTTTCAAAGTACGCATGCGTGTAACGCTCGTAGATAGGTGAAATATTTTACCAGTAATGATTCAAATGTGCTCATTAGAGGGAAATAAGTTTTTCATTATTTTAAGATTCATGGCAATGTCCTCGCCTTTCTCTTTGACCTCCTCGTTGGCAACAGCCATCAGCAGTGAGCCATCCGCTCACTCTAATCTTATGAAAGCAGCAGTTCCTAATAGGCTGCGCACTCTAGGAATCTTCTGCGCACTAGATAGAGGTCACTTGAAGCAATCGGTAAACTAGGTTTTTAAGAGCCCAGTTCACTGATTCATTTTAAAATCTCATTCGGGCCTAACGTCGATAATTGAAACGCATTAGAACAGTTCAACAGGAGGCAGAGCTTCCGGGGGCAGGAAGTTGTACACTGTCTGCACAAGATGAACCTCAGTTTGAAAAAAAAAAAAGAAGAAAAAGAACAGAGCAAGCAAAAAAAAAAAAAAAGCTGGCGTAGTGGTATCGCCATGCCGTGGCATACCTTTGCCAGGTGTCACCACTGGCATCAGCGCGCATTTTTACCGGTGGTAGTAAAGGTGGTAAAGGGATCTGGCACCAGCGCCCCCAGTGGTCTCACCCCCAGTGGTATTACTATGACGTTTATGTGCGACGATCGGGTGTGATCGGCTTGGATCGTGTGTGCGTGTGCGTGTGCTATGTATATCTGTGTGCATTTCCCTTTCTTATATTTCTGCAGCACCCGTTCCGAAATGCAGGGGTAGCAAAGCAGACTTTTCCTTTCTAGTTATCATCTCTGTCTTTGTTTTTCTACTGAAAATTAACGTATGTAGTGACAGATCATAATTGATGCGGCTACTCCCTTTGCCGCAAGAGACTTTCGTATATATATATATATTTTTCTTTTTAGCACACACGGACACAAGCCCTATAGTCAAGCACAAGCGCGTGTGAAAATGCATGCAGTTTGTTTGTCCACCAAAATTCACGCATAGGCACCACCGCTCTTGTATTCTGCTTCGCGTACAAAACACCGTATAAGCTGCCATCGGACAAATCTGTCGGGTAACGCAGGAATATTCCGCGCCGGCCTCCCAACTGCACATTTGTGCAGGCACATTAGCTTGGGTTCCACAGTGGCGACGGCTGGCAAAAGTTTCATTTTCATCGCGGCATATGCCGAGGGCCAAGCTATCCATGAGGAGGCAAGCTGGCGACTACGTGTTGACGTCACGTAATGGGCGGATGCAAGAGTCACGTCCGTGGTTTTAATTGCTGCATCAGTAAAAGACATAATGCCCTAACTAAGGCGCTAAGTTGGTAAAATAGTAATAAATATAATAAAGGTGAGCGTACAACTACTTTCAGGCGCAAGCCGAGGGAAAGTCAAAGACTTTATTAGAAAATGCTACTTACACTATACATAAGCCCTGGCGTTTTCAGCGCTAGGGAGGAGTTCAGCCGTATACATTTAGGGGCTACTCAAACGAATGCCCGTAACTGCCTCCCAGGGCAAACAGAGTAGCTGGCCGTTACTTCAGTGATTACGACAACGAAGCCATGAAATTGACTACATAATCTGACTGTGCTGACAGATGGAACGCTGCGTACGTATACGCCAAGATCATGCACGGGCTGGGGCACACAGAGCTTTTCCTTTCAGATAACTTCTTTTTGCAAGAAGTCATTACAACAATGCGACTCATGCCGCAGAAATTGTCTGAATGTCGCTATGTTCGCACACTTCAGCACAGGTCATACCTAGTAACCTGACCTGCTTATTTGAAAAGCCCAGCCATCACCGAAAGAAAATGTGTACTCGCCACGATAACCTGATCCCGCAACCGTTCATGTAAGTATCTGCCCGACTTATACCTTTCTCCCTGCTTGTGCAGCAGTTATCCCGAAGCTGAACGATTGCATCTGAAAAAAAAAAAAAAAGAGCTAGACGACAATCTCTCGGCGATAATCCTCTGCGTTTTCGATAAGTGTATATATAAGGAGGCTCGTTTTAATCATTCGCAGATGCTAGTTTAGTAACCGCACACGTTGGTAACCGAAAAGGTAAGATTATATGCAGCCGAATCCCCACAATCTTTAAAGCGGTGGGAGAAATCGCCCTCAGTGACGAACCCAGCAAATACTTCCTGCATGACGACGTGCCATCCACGAGGCGTCGTGATCCTGCGGCGAAACCTTGTGGGACGTGCATTCGGCTCAGCTGATTCAGAGAACACTCTGTATTTTTTCTTCGCAATCAGTAATGTAATGGTTCGTCAGGGACAGCCGACTCTTCCTCCTTGTTTCTCTGCGCACAACGAGGCCCATTGCCGCAGTAAAGGAAACAGCAGGGCAAACGAGGCGCTGGTTGTTCTCCTTGCATCCGCAATGGCCTCAAATGGTAGTATAATCGTTCGAGTGAAGAAATAAAAGTGATTCTTTGAAGCCGGCGACTGGCCAGCTGCAGCCTGTGTTACATGGTCGCTGCAGGATAAACCCAGCGTGGTAACTGCGTAGTATGACGTGGGATTAGCGCCATATGACAAAAACAATTTTTTTTATTGCACTACTACCAACCTAGCTACATAGGTTAATACGACCGTTCAGCAAAGTAATAGCACTTCAGCCGTTCTCAGTTCACATTGGCACCACCACAGGATACACTGTGTCATCCAGCATCTATCTATCTATCTATCTATCTATCTATCTATCTATCTATCTATCTATCTATCTATCTATCTATCTATCTATCTATCTATCTATCTATCTATCTATCTATCTATCTCGAAGAAAAGTGAAAGTGGTAAAAGAATAGGCCTTTGTAATTCGTCAGCCTCGGCTTACTAATAATTGTCAGTGAAGTTTTCTACTGATCACAGCATACCCTCTTCTAGGAAGAAAGTGCAGAAGTTTTAAAAGCGCATATTGTTGATATTCTGATGATTCTGGACGTGTGAAATGAACGTGTGAAACGTTCCGTGCGTCCGACGCACAGAACGAAACTTCAATAGGGATGTTAGAAGCATCCGTGATGTTACCGCCGTATTCGAATGCCGAGCTCACAGCACGTTTAGTGCGGTAATCTTTGTTTCTGATTATATACAATCGCGTCCCAGTCGTCGAGTGCATATATATATATATATATATATATATATATATATATATATATATATATATATATATATATATATATATATATATATATATAAAAGTTCACAAAGAAATTTTATGCGTTATTGTGAAAGTACTTAGCTTTCTGCATTTTTTTTCCGTCTCTTGGCACAGTGAAACACTTCAAAAAGAGGAAGACAACAACGCGGCAGGTGCTGAAAGAAATAACGCCCAGTATGAAAGAATGACGTATGCAACTAAAGATTAACAAAACGAAAGTATGGTAAAACGCGGCTTTGATGATGTGTAGGTACGGAATATACCAAACGAATTTTGACGCATATAGCGGTATATGTCATCAGAGGCTTTGACCGTTGACTGTCACATAACTGGCTCATTACGCACTTGCCATAATGAGCTCTGACGCGACGACTGCGTGATTGCGAGAACATCAAAATGACTGAAAGCGTCAGCTTTCCTCAACTTGTTTGCAAAAGATCAAAAAAGAAACTCGTGTTTTCGTTCTCTATAGCTATAAAAATAATGGAAGGGTCGTTATGGCTGCTGTTGTGGCGGCCTTTTCGCCGAAATATGAACGCTATGCAGCGTCGCCGTCGGAAAACAGTCATGTTCGCAGTCCGCCGTACTGTACAACGGAGTCTGTATTTTTTATTCTCGATTTTTTTTTATAGCGAGGAGAGCAATGGGCGCTCTTCTAATGAGACTTCACCTAGTATTTCGTCATATAAGCTACAAAAAGAATAAACAAGAATGGCGCTACGTAAAGAAAGTACATATGTGATGCAGAAGGGAGGGTGGGGGGGAGGAGGAGAAGGATACGCATGCATTAGGTACAGCTAATTAGTCGGGATCGTGTCAGTCTTTTCCTCTTGACCACTGGGTGAATCATGGGTTGCGTCACAAGAAAAGGCACGTCTCAGAGTGGGGACACGCGTTTTCGCGCGTAAGCTGTTCCTTGATTATTACTTTTCATAAAAAGAGAAGGAGAATAGCGAGATCGGTTGGCCAGGATATTAGACAGATAAGCCAATTATAACTAGAAGTTGTCGCTGACCATTTATAGTGTAATGCCTGCTTGCCTCTCCAAAAGAGCCTTGTAATCATTCTATTCGATCTCTTCTCTCTCGTAAGTGAGCCGCACCCCCCCCCCTCTCCTTTTCTATAATAACGCCAAATGACCATCGTAGAGATTGACTCCCCATCCCCAAGTCGCTAATCGGCACAGAGTGCTATCTGTGGTCAGACAAGCACGCCAGGTTAATTTAAGCGCTCATGATTCATTTACCTCGCATCACTTTTCCTCCAGCAGTAGGACTATGAGGGTGTGATATTAGACAAATTGCGTAATACTGAATAAGCGTTCATCAATAATAGCCTTCTTCTGTCATGCGGAATGACGACTGCTCCTACGTGAGGTGCCGTCTATTCCTCGTTTATATTAATGCAATAATATCTCTTACGGAGTAACCATGTTACGTAATTACATCAATTATCCACATAATAAACGAGATAACATGTTGAAATGGCCGTGTCAGTGTGAATAGGTGTAATGTGAATTAGAAGGAAGCCGTAAGCCTGTTTGGCAGCGCTAACATGTACAGTCGGCGTCAAAAGATTAGAGACCACTAGGTCTGAGAAAACTTAAAATTTCTCAGCAATTTGTGACTATTCGGTCAAGCTGTACTGTGCACGTTTTAGAACGTGCTTCAGAAGAGGCCAAAAATATAAATTCAATACTGCCCGCCGAAGCAGTGGGAATGTTCAGCTTTTTCTTGTGTGTCGTGGTCTCCAAACTTTTGACGCTGACTGTACATACATTCCAGCTTTCTCGGAAAACTGGCGTACTTGATCGGTATAAAAAAAGGAACAGGAGATACCCGCAGGGTGTGAGTGAATGAAAGATACGGCGCGCCAAATGTCACGTTAACGACCGAGCGCCCGCACTCGATCATCGCTCTCATCTGCTCGAGCAGCGCACAGGTGAAAGATTGCCGCAGTCGATAGTCGACGGGGGAGGCTGGTTGGTTGCCCAGAACTTGATCGGCATATCACACCGGCCCGTGCAACCTTGGCCCCAATAAGAGCAAATTTGGAGCGATGGCAGGGCTGTCGCAAGTTGACACATGCGTTCAACGAACGAAGTTGCCATATGGAGGCCTGACAGACTGAAACGCGAGATCAGTCTTGTTTAACAGCGAAGCTGTTTAGCAAATCACAAAAAAAAACTATCATCATACAAAACTATCCTCATACAAAAAACTATCATCATCATAAACTGGTGTGTGCCACAGAAATTGGGTAAATCCCATTACTCACCACCGGCTCACTTAAAAAGTCACAGCTATCGCCACAAGGGCGAAGCAATGAATGAGATAGCAAGAAATTGGAATGCCACAGGAATCACGGCAAGCAGCTAGAAACTTGCTGCGCACTGCTCAAGCACAAAAGACGCAGGAAAAGAAAACACACAAAGCGAGTGCGAACTAGCAACTGTCCCAACTCGACACTTGCAGCGCGCTGCTCAAACACAAAGAAGGACGCACGAAAATAACGCACAGGTATACACAGGACGAGCGCGAACTGTCCCAGTTGTTACTGCAACTCGCCACTACTTCCTAGCTCTCCTAGCTAGCAGCTCACTCCTTTCGCAAACGCGGCCGCTGCTGCGAGCAAAGTGACCTTCGTGCGGTCTGTAGCTTCAACGCAAACTTTGCGGTGAAAGCACAAGACGCACAAAACTCCCCCTCAAGAGGTAAGCGCGCGAGCACGGTCGACCACGCCCTGTACGTCAAAGTACAAGTCGGAGGCGCACATCCCAACTCCGGCGAAACACTAGAGAGTTTTAGAATTGGGGACCTACAAAATTTGCGAGCTGCTAGGGCGCATGCGCAGAAAACAAGTCACTCTCGGACTCTTGCACTCGCGTTCTCCCAAGACCCTGTAGTGCCCTCCTTTGGGCGGCAAACAATACCGAAGAGCGCGCGACCTCAAGAGAACAAAATAAAGACGGCGCTTGGTAGTGGCACGTGAAGCCACGGATCGAGTTCCCTGCTGGCGTCGATTCTGATCACCAAAATAAAACTTCATTTGGGTTTATTTGGTACATATCCCTGAGGCTAAAGTTACAGCGCAAATGCACTTCTTTGCCCTTCTTGCTTATTCTTTACTTCTTTGTCCCTTCACCCATCTGAATATGATTTCATGTTTTCGCGTATATAACAACCCTATCATCCTTATTACACGTTTTGGTTTAGAGCTATCGTTGCATGCGCATGTGCGGTAAGGTTGCCTTGGGCTTATATATGCATTGTCGCATGAAAGAATAAAGCACTTGTTAGTCAGCGCTGGTGTCGTACGTTTCTTTTCTTCGTGGGTGTCTTGTACGTTTGCGCTGTAATTCTCGTCAGGATTCTCACCGCAGGATTCTCGTCACGGTGTAAGATATATACTGTGATTCTACTTCAGCCGTCTCGTTTGTTCCCTCCTGTGGCATAAGCCTACAAGTGCCAAAGCGTTCCCACTAGTTCGTGCCACCACGAGCCACGGGACGCTCTTCTTTTTCCCTAACCCACTGGCCACAAGTAGCGCGGCGTTACAACCGCAAAATGGAAAACTAGCGTGGGTCGCCAGCGATACGACGCAAACGCAGCGCCGGCTCGCGTTTTGCATAATTTTAATTTCGCCACGTTAGGCGCACCATGCCTTTCACCCAACGCCGCCTGCGTTTGTATTCTCGCGTTAGTATCCTTCAGAACGAATGAAGCATGGCGTAATTCTTTAAGGTAGCGCGCTGCAGAGCGAGGGGTCGCAGGTTCGAATCCCTGGTCGCGCGCTTTTGAATTTCTTTCTTCTGATTTATATTTCTTTGTGCATTTTATGTTATATAACTACATATACATATAGGGAACATGACGGCGACGGCGACTGCAAAAATCCGCCGAGAGTGTCCATGTAGTTGATATCGCAATAAAAGAAGGCAACAGTTAGCCCAACAAATGGCTACGAAGAAACAGGTATGCGCCACATACATTGGGTAAATCCCACTACTCACCACTGGTCCACTAAAAATGAGGAAGGCAACAGTTAGCCCAACAAATGGCTGCGAAGCGACGGAAGTGAGCCGAAGACCCCGAGTACGTACAACTAGAGAATACTAGGGAACGGAAAAGGCAACGGCGGTTGCGTGAAACCCCGAAGCGATAGAAGTCCTACGCCAACGACTACGTGCCCGTAGATCTATGAGAGGTGAGAACGCTTGGTTTCAGCGCGAGTTTCTGTCTCTCGAGTTTGGACATCCGTGTCGTGTCTGTGACTGTGTGTGCGTTAACTCACCTCTCTGCGCTAAGAATCATCGTAGAAACAACCTAGCATCACCTAGCTAAAGCCTAGCAACAACCTAGAAGCAACCTTTAAGCAACCTGCATCACATAGCTAACGCCTGGAAACAACTTCGAAGCAACCAGATTAGTCTTTAGAATCGTCCAGTTTCGCTGTTTCATGCCTTGCGCGGCTTAACGCAAGCTTCGCCATTTTTTTTTTTTTTAGTATAACGACTGCTATGAGCGATGCTCGCTATAACCGTGTCATGTCACTATGAATCTCGCCGTTTTTAACACTTATTTCATGGTACTGATTTATATACTTACGGTTCAGGCGTGCATCATCTAGAGATAGGTCTGTCATGAACCTTGCAGTCAAACCCGAAGGACCCCCCGCCCAGAGAAGAAGCCCGAGCGCGAAGGCCATTTCACACAACTTGCTCCTAAAACCTCAAGCAGTCATAGCCCCCTCTTGCCAGGTGTGGGGCAGTCATAGCCCCACACCTGGCAAGAGTGAGGCAATGTATTGTCATTTTTCAGCTTCAGAGCTGCGGAACACTGACCGAGTGCAGACAGAAAAAGCAACGAACTGCTTCCCAGTTTATTTTCTTCTCTTCTACGTTAATTCCAGTATTACTAAAAGCACCTCAGCATTTTAGCTGTTAACGATGATGCCTTCCACGCATGCAACTCGAATTCAGCAACGAGTCAGAGCATGAAAAAGTGCGGAGCGGTTCATCGCTTAAGAACAGTCGTTTAAGAATAGTCGTTCGATTCTATTCTATTCCGCAAGCTCAGCTGTTTAGTGATGTAAGGGAACATATAGAAGATTTCGGACCTGTCGCCTACCAGAATGCTTCGTTGCGTCTGTTGATGTATATCTTTCTGTATGTTTAGGTGCTACCTTTCTTCTACACTGGTCGAATGCAACAGTGAAACCCTTTACAAAAGGATTAGCTCACTATCGTGCCTGTTTTAGGTGGCTTGTTTTATTCCACTTTTGACAGGTAAATGGATGGCTGTGCTGACAATACTTCTGTTGCAAATAAAAGAGGAATTTATATACTTCGATTATTTTCTTATTTTACCGAGGGGGTTTAGGAATGAATAAAGAGAATATATTGCGAACAATGTGCTTGGCGCTTTCTATGTTTGTGCACGGATAAGGGTTACCCATTACATAATAATAATTGTTGGGGTTTAACGTCCCAAAACCACCATATGATTAAGAGGGACGCCGTAGTAGAGGGCTCCGGAAATTTTGACCTCCTGGGGTTCTTTAAGTGCACCTAGATATAAGTACACGGGCCTCAAGTATTTTCGCCTCCATAGAAAATGCGACCGCTGCGGCCGGGATTCGATCCCGCGACCTTCGGGTCAGCAGTCGAGCACTACACATGACATGTCAGTAGAGTTGGGCTTGCAGTACTTAAATCTCCTCATTACGTTTAATGAAGCTCCACTCTGCTCGACCTATTATCGCCTAAGTAAAAAAAAAACTGTTATCAATTATAATTCGTTTCTAAGATATTGAAAAGGGGAATTACCGTTACAATTGATTCAAGTCGACTTGCAGCAATCTTCTGCGCAACGAGTAGCCTGTAGTGTACCAGGTCAGTCTACTGCACAGCAGCGATTTTCCCGAAGGCACGATTGTGTCTGTAGCTAAAAGCCTTTTTTTGTGAGGTGAAACAGCCTCGAGAGTCCACAGGCTGCTTTGAGCAACGACCTCTGGTGCGCCCTGTACCAATGCCACATATGCACAACGTCTCAAGAAGGCAGCACGGAAGAGTGGCGTTGTGCAGTTATTTTCAGCGCGGCACAAGAACTGCCCAGAATGTATCACGTGGTCGAAGAATCGCAAACGCGCACGAGCCTGTGTTAGACGGCATGCCACGCTTTTTTGCTGGCTGTTCTATCGCCGTGGTTTATTTGTTATTCGTGCCTTGCGGCATGTGCCATATTGGTCAAGTGGGTCGTTATTTGAATGACCGTGTAATAGAACACCAGGCAGCAGTGAGTGCTTTAGTGGCGCTAGTGGGCACCTGGCTGTTCACTGCTGCAGCTGCTCGTGTACCGCGTAGTTTCACAGTACTCCTATGTTCAGGCGGATCTAGAGACAGGCTGACAAAGAAATATGCGATGCGTCTTGTGTTAAAAAAATACATAAAAAAAACGCGTGATAGGTATGTAAGTATCCCGTCGCTGGCTCTCAACAATAAAGTATGCTCCTATACGGAAAGCAATCTGCGCATTGAACTATTCAGATAGCTGTTGCGTCAATGTGGTAGCAAATGCAATAAAAAAAGGGTGGGCAGGGCGAATGAGAATGAAAGTTGCTACTTTGCGTCGGGGCTCTGCGCATCCCACGAGTTGTTTGCATTACCGAAGTAAATTTTCAGTTCAAGTTTGGCGCGGTGACCTGTCTGCCTCTTTGTCTCGCCTCGCGCCTTATTTCGCGATAATTAGATATCTGCGAAGTCTCAACTTCGCACCACCTAGCCAATCTCGCAGTTTAGGTAGAGGTGTTTAGTGAAAAGGCTAAGACAATGTGAGGTAGTTTTCTCAGTTCGAGGCAAACTTTTAACGCCTTGTGCATACGGATCACTCGTGGTAACCTTCTCTAAAAAAACGAAAAAGAACGGATGCGACTAAATACAACGAGCATCCTTCACTAGCTGCATCGTGGGAGTCGTCTGTAATATTCCTCTGAGCTACGGCCGCTCTTACGTGGGGCACAGCGCACGCTGCCTCAAAGATCGCCTCTGACAGCTACCTAGCGCTGCATTGCAGGTCATGTCAAAGCGCATCCCAAATTTCAATCAAGTCATCATCACCAGGAGGCATGTGGACCAATGCGGCCCTACATGCGTCATTTCAAGACCCTGTCAATCCCTTGACAAGGAAATATACCTGCAAGATTAACATGCGGGATTTGATCTTTCTTTCCCTCATTCTTTATTTTTTTTTCAAGGAAAATGTTAACCTTCATCGTTGGATACGTCGCTGTACGAATCGAGGTGTAATGAAGTCCCGTCACTTGGAACAAACCCTAAGAACGGCTTCGTTTTCGGTGCAACAAAATATGCCAGGGAAAGCACTGGCATCCCAGTTAGTTTAGTACGACTCGAGGTGAAGACAGGTTTCGAGGATCTGATAGCTGCAAGGCCAGCGTATTTCGCGGCACACTGCGAGAACCCGATGGCACATGAGTTGCGGCAAGACGATACGAATTTCACGGCCGGCTTCGAATTCAACATTTGCTCCTTGGTCACGCAAGCAAGAAAATAAGAAATAGCTGGACAAACACAAATAGTGTACGCGCATTCATGTAATCAACACCGACTCGCCGAATGATGTCATTTCCATAAGCATTATTTAATTCTGTTCAGCGGAAAACACGCAATGCATGACGTGCAATACTGTCACGCAACACTGCACAACATGCACGTATCATTGGGTCCCCCGCAATTGTGTGCGTCATATTCACTTTGTGGTACGTTGTGTCATGTAAAATCCCGTGACTTTATTATTCTTTTTTGTATTGCAGATTCAAGGGTCCCTTACATGGACATTTAGCAGGTACGGTTTTTACTTGTTGCTACGGTGGTTATGGTGGTGCCTCCATTCCTATGACGATGCCGACACTACATGTGTTTGGTATTTTTAATATGCTCCGGAAACATTCGCGTAGCCAGAGGGAAAACTCGGAAGGTTCTCCCCCAAAATAAATGTCTGGCTACGCCCTTGTCCAGAAATGTGAATTCTTCACCCCGCGCAAACATGAAAGAAGTTGTAGCGCAAATTTTTATAGCTATTTATTGCGCAGATAGACCACTACCGACTCTTAACAAAGTTTAGCAGAAGTGGCATTCGGTTGAGTTGGTTAAGCTGCAGCTTGTGTAGCAGCGCAAGGCAGACAAGGACAAATACGGTAAGAAGCAACGAGACAGGGCCTGTCCCGATGCTTCTTACGATTTCTCTCTTTGTCTGTCTCTTTTGACTGGTTACCCAAGATGAAGCTGCCACCCCAGCAAACACCAAGCGCGCCTTTAATTAGTATACTATACGCTGCAAATGAATGCCATCATTTCGCAAATCAGTACAGGGGCGTAGCCAAGGGGGGGGGGGGGGGTCCAACCCCCCCCCCCCCCCCAAAAAAAAATTTTCAGTTTTGCTTGTGTATATATACACGCACTCATACAAACGCACGCACGAACATACATAAGTATGGTTGAACCCCCCCCCCCCCCCCGAAAAAAATTTCTGGCTACGCCCCTGAATCAGTACTTGGGAAGTGCGCAAGATGAAGTAAAAAAGGTTCATGAAAGGGAAATCCTGTCATCCACTAGTTTGTTTCGCGAAGCTACAAAGAAGATCCACACGTATTTCTCAGAAAGAAAGCTACCCGATGAGGGGCTAAACGGCCGGGATTCGATCCCACGACCTTCGCGTCTGCAGTTGAGCACCTTAACCACTATACCTGGCGACAACTTTCTGTGGCAGCACAGTCAAAGCTACGAGGGCGGAGCTTCTGCACATGTGTTACTACGCCAAGTAGTCCGTTTGCGGGCGATTGTCTACGGGCGCAGGAAAACGTGAAATCGACACCAGAAAGCCAGAAACAACAAAAAACGAAAATTCTTCACGGGATAAGCCTTCTTGCTTAAAATGCGAAAAGTCTTGAACACAATACCTATTTCTTTTCTTTTTATGTTTTCGTTTATGCTACGTAGTCTACAAAAGTTAACGTTCCCGGACTACATGCAGCAGCGTAGTAAGAAAGGTGTGTGCTTCGGTTCCGTAGCCTTGGCTGTGCTGCCACAGAAAGTTGTCGCCAGGTATAGACCACCGTGGCGGGTCTCAAGTTGCAATCTGCTGTCTTCCTAGTTAGTTCAGAGTCACGACACGTGAAAGGCGCTGGTGCGGGTTGGAAACTCGAACCAGGACAAGTTTTTCGTCAACCGGGAAAGCTTTTGTAGCATCGTGCTAATGACGGGTGGATGAAGTCATTTCGCTTACATGTGCTACCATAGTCCCGCCACGGTGGTCTAGTGGTTATGGCGCTCGACTACTGACCCGAAGGTCGCGGGATCGAATCCCGGCCGCGGCGGCTGCATTTTCGATGGAGGCGAAAATGTTTGAGGCCCGTGTACTTAGATTTAGGTGCACGTTAAAGAACCCCAGGTGGTCGAAATTTCCGGAGCCCTCCACTACGGCGTCTCTCATAATCATATCGTGGTTTTGGGACGTTAAACCCCAGATATTATTATATTACATGTACTACCATAACTTATTGCTGCGATTTCAAAGCGCGCGCCTAATAAAAACGTGGCATCTTGACGCACGTCACTAAAGTCAGTGGAGCGGCTATCACGTGGTATGTGCGAGACGATGCTGTGGGGATGGTTGTAGTAGATCTTTGATTTTATTTTTAATTTTTTGCTTAACCGATACCTAGCACCTAAACTTAGCGTCACACGCAAATCGCCGAGGAAACTGAAGAACGTAGTGGTACGTTACGTATCTGTGTGTGGTATGTGCCGCTTTTTTTTTTCTTCTTTTTTTCTGGCGTCTTTGTATAATATAGACGTGTATACGTTGTATTTCGCGCGTATTGAAGAGCCAAGGAGTAGCCGGCGCCATATTTTAGCGCTAACACGTTTTTCTATTGTACGAATAGTAAGAAGCAATAACGCGAGGGGCATATAGCGAACTCAAGCGGGCCGAGGTGCTTTGGGCGCCTAGACACACCTGCGTACTTTATTTCTAAAATTCATTAAGTAGGTCGTTTTAGAAACGATTGCAGAGGTCCAACCTTATCCGTTTTCAAACGCGGAGGAGCGCCCAGTGTCAACGGAAAAGAGTGGGTTACGGGAGGGCGCACCTAGCTTTCGGCTTGACCTACCGAAAGTCTTGGTCAACTCTCGCCTGACCCACCCTTGGTATCGGTAGCGCGGAGACGAGCACCAGCTTATTCTTATTTAATTTTTTTTTGTACTGAACCATGGGCACCGGAAAAAGAAATCATTATGACATATGCAATCAATCAAAATCACCTTAACGAGTGCTGCAGGGGCTCAATCATCATGCTGTTTTGCTGCTCATGTACGTACAGCCTTGCAATTTTTTAATGATATCGCACGAGCGTCCACCCCAGGATAGGGTAGTTTCTAATATTGGCGGGAAGCAACGAGATCAGCGATACGACGATCAGCATCACACCGGCTTTCTGAACAAACGGTAGCACAGTTGAGGCTGATATTGTGCATGCATCTCCAAGCGAACAACGTAGCAGACAGCGCTCGCACAATGAGTTTGCTCTCTACGCACCATGCAGAAAATCTCGTTACTTCTCGCCTATGTTAGGCGTTACCATGTCCAGGAGTCAGCGCTCGTGCTGCATTATTTTAAAAAGTGCAAGGGTGTACATTCAGAGAGCCGCGCCTCTTTCGCCACTCTCTGACGCATCATGAAGGTGTATTCAAAGTGCGCTGCAGAAGGCACAGCTGTTCCAGCTCACAACTTTCCGTAGATTTTCCGACAGAGAGGACTTGTTTACTGGAACCACCAGTACGTGGCACATACTTTTGAGCAGAGTGTTATGCTTTGAATGCCGGCTGACTTTTATTGTGGAATACCCAACATGCCTCTTAAAGCCAGCAATAAAACATAACTGGAGAAACATCATTATTAATGATCGTGTTGCCTAAAATTAAATTCTTGGGTTTTACGGGCCAAACCCTCGAAATGACTGAGGCACTCCGTAGTGGGGGACGTCGCAGTAATTTTGACCACTGGGTTCTTTAACGTGCCCCTAAATGTTGTTGCATTTCGCCCAGGTCAAACGAAAGGTCTGGCACCTTTTTCGAGCCGGCCACGTCTTCGTAGCTTCGCAGCTTCACAAACAGAGGCATTGAATACTAACCATCTTCAGTGGTGTAATAATAATAAAAAACTAATGATTTTCGACAAAAAGGAAGGTTCCTTTAGCGGAATGACACTCGACAGAATGGGCAACAGTCGTTGAGAACCAAGACGAAGAAGAGAAGCTCGTTACATGCATATTATGACTCCTAAATAAGTAAAAAAATTTCGTGCTTCTTCGTATTGTCTTATAAGCAAGCCGTAGGTATTGCTGACAGCGAGAACAGCTCGTTGAACGTCGTCAACCCAACGCGACAAGCTGGCGGCAATCGATCGTTTGTCTACTCGAAGCATCCGCTGTTGCGCGACCATTTTGCAAAGGCTTGGCTGCACCTTCTGCTGGGTGAGTGCAGGGCGGACGTGCACACAACCTGCCCTCTAGCTAGCAAGAAAGAAAACGTAATTCCGAGGGCGACAATTTCGACAGAAAACGAATACGAAAGTGTTGCTGTTATATTGTGAACTCGTTCAGTAACTGCCTCCACATGTGAGAGACTCATATATTCTGCCTCGTGTGATAGCGAAGTTCGTTTCCTTATTTACGTATGAGATAGCGCGCGCAATGGAATGTGCCAGTTGACAAGCGTCGGACACTTGAAACAAACGTCTCGCAGATATGCGCGCGCGCGCACACACACACACACACACAAAGAAAAAGAAGATACATGCCGGGAGGGGGTGCGTGATAATAAAACGCGGATGCTTTCTTGGTAGTGCCACCAAGGACGCCGCAAGATTCGAACAAAAAAAACACGATTATCCGCAAAAGTTTGCAGTCTATGCAGGATTTTCTTTCAAAATGCAAGCTTCCTTCCAGAAGTCATGCGTGCGATCAAGACGGGACAGGGAGCGCGACGAGGCCAGTGTGCCAGCGGCTACAGGAACCCGGAGTTCGTCAGTTACCGCCCCTTGCGCTTCCGATTGGCGAACAGGAAAAGAAATTTTTAAAAAGAAGGGGGCGGATGAAATCCCGGAAAGGAGTCAGCTACTGCAGGGGGCATTCTTTGTCCGCTTCCGGTCGAAAAGTTTACCGGCAGCCCCCAGAAGGTTCGCAACAGATACGTAAAATAACCTGGAAGAACATCTGGCCGTCGCATCGTTCTTCGTCGCGTTTTCTTCAATTTTGCACTGCGGATACCATCGGAACAGCATTGCCCCTACAAATACTCGGTGAGGCAAGTTGGGCTTTTTTTTTCTTTTTTTTTTCATTCTTACGGCAGCTTGATCTGAGGTGCTGTGCAGCACACACCATCACCTCTGGTCATTGCGACCACGGTGAAGGTCATTGACATTCTCTGTGTGGACGGTATCGGTTTCATTTTTTTTTTCTTTTCGTTTTTGTTGCGAGCTCGATCCACTTGTTCAGTCTGCGAATGCGGGCGCCATTTCGCCTGCACCCGCCTATGCTTGCCGATGGTTAGGCTCAGCATGTTGCATAATTTGGCGCACTGCGCACGGACGTAAGACAGCGTTGATGTTCAGTCTCCATGCGATGTACTACAAACTTCTTACTCGTACCTTCGGTTATGGCCAGGAATACAGGCGGTCGATGCGGCTTCCCTTCGAGTGCGCTCTCCAAACAAATCTGGAATTCTGAAGTCTCAGATTTTGCAGTGTTCCTAATCATAGGCCAGTCGGAGGGGGTGGCCGTCGTCTTTTGCTTGGTCATATCTATACCTTGGACCTGAAACGCTAACACCGTCTTACGCAAAAAAAAGGAATAATAAAAAAATTCGCGGCCTACGCCGCAGTGATATCACGCATGATCATGCCACACGCTATTTCATTGTGCCCGTGTGCGCTACCAGCCGCGCAGTCATTCTACAAAAGTCTGATTGTGACCGCATACAGGTGCCCCAAAAGTAAAACGTAGCACGCGAGCTGTGGCCAAAGTACGCAAAACTGCGTGCCAGCGCGCTCTATCAGAGAGGACGTTCTTTATTTATAAACGGAAATGTGCCAGAAGATAGTACCATCATCTCCGTTTATAAATAAAGAACCACTTCTCTGGTAGAGCGCGCTGGCACGCAGTTTCGCGTAGTTTGGCCACAGCTTGCATGCTCCGTTTTACGTTTGGGGCGCCTGTACACTTGATACCATTTCAGCCGAACGAATTTTCCACCCATAGGACTGCATGTTTTGAAGAATTGGTGTTGTTTTGCAGTCTTCTTAATGTGTGGATTTTTGTAAATATATTTGTACGGTTTCAGAAGCAGGAAATCATACAGATATACTCATTCGAGGTCTGTATGTATTCCAAAATTATTAGGCCTACTTGATTTGATTGAAGTGCGTTATTAGACCACTACTTTTGTTTAGTGAGCGTCTATTTTCCAAATACGTTTTAGGGTCGTAATTGCTTACTGTAGTTTGCAGGTAAGTGCCGCAGTTAGCCGTAGTGCCTATATACAGGCATGCGGTGTGCGACAGTATGTACACAGGCGTCCACTGTTAAAGGGAACATCGGAGCGTGTGGCGGCAGCTCGGCGCCACCGCCGGCCAGCGGCTGCAACGAGTTTCGCGCAGGCGCAGTGCGTGCTGTTAGTCGTGCTCTTTCGTCGTCTGCTGCCCTCTGCTTCCGCGCTGCGAATCGTCGCGAAGCGAACAGCTGACGCGACGAAAGAGCACCGGGCACGGCGCTCACTGCGTCTGCGCGAATCTCGTTGCAGCCGCTGGCCGGCGGTGGCGCCGAGCTGCCGCCACACGCTCCGATGTTCCCTTTAACAGTGGACGCCTGTGTACTTACATGGCGCATGATGTTGCCTGTACGTCTCCATTCTGTTGTTGTCCACTGGTGCTAAACTACATCCAAGTGCTGGTGAAATGCAAAAATGAATTAAGTTGGTACATTGCGCTACAACGGCAGCTGTTCTTTATTTTTTTTTCTTTCTTAAAGGGGCCCTGCAACACCTTTCTTAGTTATATTGGAATAGTCTCATTATTGACGTATGACTCTTCACGAGTCATATGCCGCAAAAATTTTTCGAATCCGTCAAGTCTAAGTGGTGTTACCAAATTATAGAGATCACGTTCCGCAGCTTTCACCCTCAACTCAACGCCGCGAGCGCGCGGAACTGCCTAGGCAGCGAGTCGACGGGGGGAGCGCAGAGAGGCGAGGCTCCGCCCAAGAGCGCCGGCGGAGTTTCTTTCTTCATTTTTTTCTCTCTGACGTCTGGGCGCAACCACGTGGTCTGTGCCGCCACTTCCGGTCGGCTTGCGTCGTTCTCGTCGAGCGGAGTCGATCACTCTGTGTATCGCGCGTGCTTGAAAACTGCGCGTCGGTTTGGTAATGTTGGGTGTGCACCTCGAACGCCGTAGTGTTTTCATCGCTCTGCCAACCATGGAAGCAAACCTGCGCTCTCGTTTGGAACGAATGACAGCTGAGATCGGTTTCGGCCCATACTCCGATACACCGCCTCGTAAGACGGCACTGGCAGACGACCCCGAAGCGCCGCCATTACGGACGCCAGCATTGTTATCGGAGACACGCTGCGCCCGTGCCTCGGTCGGTCGTGAGAACGTGCCGACGATTCAGTTCTCAGCTGACGAGGCAACACTCGAACGGCTGCCACTCTCAACGGCAACCGGCGATGGTCAAAAGCACAGAAATATTCACGTTTTCGGCACTGCGCATGGCGAAGAAAACGGAACCACGCAACTACGAGCAGACGAGCTGTCGGTGAGACCGGAAGTGCTAATATTAATGTTTGATCGGTGTTTTTAACGCGATAACATAATATAAACATACATATTATCTACTTATTGAACTCAAAATTAACAACGAAAGTAATAATGAGGGTGTTATCGTGATTATAACATCAGCCAATGGTGGAACTGCCGACAATCGCGTCATATTTTGCGGACTAATACATCATTTGTCGAGAGAAGAGGGAGCGATTTTCAGCTGACTTTGAGAATTTATTGTAAATTCCAGGCCGTGCGCATCGCTATAATATTTGGCTCGCGTGTTCTCGGGAGCCTCCACTACCGATCGGCAGCGCTTTTTGAGCATGCTCGAAAAGTGTTGCAGGGCCCCTTTAAATACTCGGTTACTTATCTTTCTTTTATTATACACTCTTGCAATTTTTGTAATAACAGCGTGCGAGCATCGACCGAGCACGCTGTTATTACACGACGAGGTGAGCGACGGCATGGGCAAATGCACAAAGCATTTTCCGGTGCTAACATCGACTGATGCGCTGGTCGAACCAGGAGGATGCGCGAGCGGCAAAGGTTACATGCGAATAGATGGAGTGAAAATAACTACTGCTAGCTTCTTAGCGCAGTAGGAGAGGTGGGACTCGCCAAGCTGCCATTATTCAGCTTTTATCCTGCCATCCTCGTTGTTTACGTATGCTGTGTACTTGTGGAAAAATAAGCTCAGATTCAAATATCAAAAAAGACGCGAATGGTACAGGCATATCGACTGTTGCTTTAGCGTCGATAGTTATTCTAAATTCTACCCTGAAGTAATAATATGGATTACAAGCTAGTTAGAGCCAACGCGCTGTAGAATAGATGCAGTGCATTAAGATGGTGTGTAATATCTATTTCTTCTTTGTATTGCTGCAACCCGAGCTTGTACCTGAGAAAGGGCACGAATAAAAATATAAATGAGCACGCGTGAGCTATCGCATAAAAAAGTGCACATGCAATGATTACGAATAAGCTGGCCTTCCAAATGTTTTAGCGTCGGTGATAACAAAGCTAAGTACGTCTGCACTCCCGAAATGAACAGTGTAGAAGGCAGCATTCGGGCAGCGAGTCGTCTTGCGTAAAACTGTCGTTCATCTCGTGTATTCTGCAGCCGTTTTAAGGCATTGACACGCCGTGCATACGCTCGCGCTATATTAAAAAAATGGCAAGGCTGTTGCATCAGTTGCTTTAACGCGTTTACAACAGTTGCTTACCTCATTTTACTGAAGAGAGCACTCGATATAAGAATTAGACACACAGAATGTTATGTGCCATGGTAAGATGTCCAAATAAAAAAATAATTAAGTGCTGGTTTTTTTATGTATGCGTGCGCGTGATTTCCTTGGTGCCATTTATCTGTTCATTTGACAATCAAATGTTGCGGAAAACCCTGACGAAATCCACAATTATTTCCATAATCATCAAATCAATATAGAGCGACAGTGTGAGCAAAAGGTATACTTTATTTAATACCACGCTTATCTATGGCACTGGTATGAAAGCTACTGCTGGCGTTTTCAATACGGCATTACGGGATTACCTACATATTTTTTTAATTGAGATGCGTGCATTTGTTTCCGTGCCCGTGCGTCCCGAGCAGTACCTTGCGCATTCTTAATTGCCTCGTCCGTCGCTCTCAAGTTTTTTTTTTGTTTTTGTTTTTTGTATGCTCGGCTGACGTGACCACATTGACGCAGATGTATGATGTCGTTGATTCCGTCTGCCAATGCTGTCGCCGGCACGCCTTCGCACAATGCGATTCGCTTCAGCGACGGCGGCAGCTTAACTACCAAGAAGTCGCGATGCGCCTGAATAGCGACGAAATCGAATTCCACCGATATCCTCGCCAAAACGCGTTCCGATGTGGTGACGTCCCGGCCAACCCGTGCCCAGTTTTCTTGTGCTGCTGCATGAAATAGCGTGTTTGAATTATTTCTGTGCTTTCTCTGAGAGCTCAAACGCAAGCGCCGAGAATAGAAATCGATCGAATCGGTGGTCTGCAAGTTAAGCAAAACCTCAAAACCACCGCGGTGGCTGTTCAGGCCGTACTTTACGGGAGCTGGGAAAAAAAAACGTTGCGATTACTTTTCTCCACTGGAATGCAACCTCATATCCAGCGTAGAAACATTTTATGGGGCAAACGCACATGATTGGATTTAAGCGATTATGTAGATCGTGTACAACTGAACTCGATGTATGCATTCGCCTTATTTTTTGCACGCGAGATTTAACCTCATGAATGGACATCGCAAGTCCCAACGTTCATTTTTGTTATTATAACATTAAAAGAGAGGTTGGCACCGGCTGCTCTTAGAATGGCTACTCCACTTTCGTCAGGGTCGTCCAGGTGATGCTGGAGGAGCTCGCGGTCCTGGTGTTAGATTGAACTCCAAAGGGCTCTGACCTCAAGATTACTGAGAACTTTTGGAGAGCCATGAAAGCAAACCTAGCACGAATGAATATGAACACGGCAACACTCGACCACACTTGCCGAACCGTTAAAAATATCAATGTGGCCATCTGCACCAGATACCTGGTTACGTAGATAGCCTGTTTCAATCTGTTCATTCCCGCATGTGATTTGAAAGTGGAATAAACGTGATTTCATTCATTCATTCACGCATGGTGAGTATAATAGCTCTGCATGGAGCAATGACACGCCGCTGACTTTAGCTCGTTCGCGTAAACAAATATTCTTGCCTTTAGGTTAATTTACCTTGGTTATCTTCAAAATATGTCACAATTTCTGCCCCCCCCCTCCTTTTTTTTATGAATAAAACGTGTTAGTTGGCCGGACGTGATGAAAGTCGATCGCTCTTTCAGATCGCCGAACTGCGGCATGGCCACCACGGAAATCACAGCGCTAACAAACATCGGACAGTGACAGGCGCCGCGCGTGTATCAAGCAAATGCTTCCCGCAAGAGCTGCTTGGCGTTGATAAAGAGTTGCTGCGAGCTCGGAAACCGCCCCTATCACCGACGGTTGGAAGAAGCGCTTCTTCTCTGGGGCCGACGATTAGGCAGTTGTAAAAAAACGTATCGCATGACCGCCGCAAATGATGTTTGCGCTTGTCATGTAGTACGCGCTGCCGCCGCTAGCCCTCGGAGATGTGATTCGGCCACCACTCGCGCGTTCCTTTTAGTTTCTGGGGCACCTGTGCATCATCTCCTGCATCATTTTATCCTTTGCACAAGTACTGTTTGCAGGGGAGGACAGGTTAGTTCATATGGGAAGAAGTACGCGACATGTATACATAAAAGAACGGGGATATGTTACAGGAGCCACTTAACGCAGTTTGGCATCTAAAGGCCTAAAAAAGGACAATATGGAGGCCGACCAGCGAGCACGCTTCGCTGTCTTTGTCTTCTTCCTTCAGCACTGTATCCACATCATTCAGTACGATCAATCCCCACCAAACAAGGAGCAATCCTGGCGATCTAGGCGCAGGCAAAAAAGTGGAAGATGATACTGAGCCGGAACGCTTGCACAATGACTTGTCCGCAACAGCCCTGGTCTGAAAACGTGTCCAGCAGTTCTATGAGGCACTCAGCAGATTTTTTTTTTTTTTACTGCTCTATAGGCACCATGATTAGGCCGGTCCGGTTAGGCAGTGCAGAAGCGAAGAAACCCAGGGATCCTTGTGTGCTCGGACGGCATATCGAAGATGTTGAGGGCTCACACCATCATTGCAGAGAAACGAGCAGACATACTTGGAAGGCAGGAATGAACGAAATACGACGCCTGCGTCTGAACGCTTTCGACCTGAGCTATAAATAACGCGGGTTTCAAATTATTGCAGGTGTAATGTCAACAAGCGACCCGACTAGTTGGATCTATTAGTGAAGATAGCCAGCATAGCGCATGCTGGTGGTCGGTCACAATATGTCACATGGACGCCCGTACCGGTGAGGGCGAAATTTCCAGACCATTCGCATAAATACCAGACATACGTTTTATTTCTGTAACTGAGTGTTTGTCTCGGCTTTAGAAAGGGTGCCGCTGGCATACACAACAACCCACTCTTCGAAGACACACTTGTGTTGGTAAAGAATAGCGCCTAACCTGACGCCTCTAGCGTCCGTATGTGTCTCAGACGGTGGCTTGGTGCCGACGGATCGAAATATCGTATAGTATTGGAGGCGAAGTGATGAGGCTTCGAATTTCTTGAAATGCTTCATAGGGTTGGTATATGCCTAAAAACAAGAACATGAAGGCGGGTCAGCGAGCACGCCTCTACGTCTTCCTTCACGAGCACATAATCCATTGCCTTACGTACAATACATAATCGGCTGGACCTCGTTCGTTTCTCACAATTCTGCCAACGCAGTAGAATCTAGAAATATCCAGCCTATCTCGGAATGGTGAAAGTGTATACTACGCTAGGAATACGAATGGCATTGATATTACAGGAGTAATGATAGTAGGTAAGTGGTTGTTTATTTGTTAAAATATACACACAATACGGAGGGGATGAACAAAATATGTTACCGTTTGCCGCTTTATAACTGCCTAGCGAGAGGAGCTGTCAACTGAACGGCAGTTGGCGTGGGAGGAGACGTGTGAAGGACAGGGAGAGGAGGAGAGAGAAAGAGATAGATTTGATGGGGTATATATGCATATATATGTACAGGGAAGCGAGTCGGAACATAAATCATAGTTCCCTTGTAGACTTACTTCTTCTGGTCAGGTCGAGAAGAGATGCGGTCTCAAACGGTGCACGCAAACACCATAGCGTATCGCACTAAAGCAAGAGTTGAAAGCGGGTTTCACTGCGTGGTTCTTAGCTCCACTCAGCGGCGGAACGCAATTCGCCAGAAACAGGTTCCGGCTTGTTTCTAATTAAGAGGACTGCGCCACATTAGAACCCTTTGGCATAAGTGATGGTGTGACGCACCAAAAAAGAAAGAAAACAGCACAATACTTTCGTGTTCATGTAATCGCGGCTAAGAATACATGGGGAAAGCCATCACGACTTCGCGCATTGATGTCGCGATAATGGCCGTGGCCGCCAACGCTGCCGGTGTCACGACCGTTTTCATGAGCGTGTGTGCACAGGCGGAGCTATACATGGCATTCAATGTAACAGCGTGGAGCCCTTCGTGCTGATGTCGGCGACATAAAAATGGCCACTCCATCAGCGCAGAGTTCGAATGTGCAGTGGGATCGCTCGCAACATCGGCACGGAATTACTGCGCATTCGGATATCAAGTTTTCATCTTTTTTTAAGAATGTGTTTCTCAGTGTAATCCCTGTTTCCGGCGTGCTGTCTGCGTAATCATCATGCCTCATTACCCATAAACCAGAGCCCACCAGCCTCAAAACCAGGCCAGCCGTACGCATACCCTCGCACCCGGTCCACTGGCCATTTAGCCGCCAGTTTGTTTTGGGCTGCCAAAGTGCGTATGCCTGCAGCTGATAGGCATTGAAAGCGTCAGTTTTGGGAATCCAAGTTGCGGAGTGTACCGGGTCATGAGGCTTAAAACTGCTAGCAGTCGTATGGGCTACATAGCATCGTGTTTTGGAGGAAAACTAACCAGCGCACGTGTGTAACGAGCACGACTGGCGGAAGCGAATTGCGCCAGTGCGACGTTTTCAGCAAGGTGCTCCGCTGGAGTAGGTGGGGTGTCGACATGATGGAAAGTAGCGCAAAAAAGAGTGCATAAAAAGGGCGCAAGGATAAGGCGTCGCACTCGCGATGAATCTGTATTACATAAGCAGGTAGTAGTATGACTAAATTAAGCAAACTGTTAAATATGTCTTGTTGGTGTAGCTTCATCTTTGTTGCGTTTATGTAAGCACTGTTGCACGTCAAGTTAGCGAGGAAAAAAAAAACACGGGACGCGCACAGGAAGCAACGCGTGAGTTGCGTTACACTCTTCGTATGTGTAGTGTTATTCTTTCTGATTTAAGGTGCAACAGTGCCTGCCACAGCGCAAGATAAAGATAACATCTTGGAATAAACGCAATTTCATCGCAACCACAGTGAATCGATGAACTCAAGTTCACTTTGATGCAATGATAGCGACGGAGTTCTGGTGCGCTTGACGCCGTGTCCTGCGCGTCTCTCTCTCTCTCTCTCTCTCTCTCTCTCTCTCTATATATATATATATATATATATATATATATATATATATATATATATATATATATATATATATATATATATATATATAAAATACAAATTTGCAATGTTTTGCTATTATATTGCATTTGCACTGCCCACGGTTGTCGGACGCCGTTTCATTCAAACATAAGACATCGTCATGTGCAATCGACACACAATTTTTCTCAATGAAAGCTAGAGTGGTTGAGCGAATGTATGAACCAGTTACTGAGCGAACGCGCTGTGGTAATCTCTGCGAAGTAGTTTCCAGAGTCGCTAAATGGTATTTCTCGCCTTTGGCAACTTGCTGATTCGCTGTTTCGACTGAGGCAACGTCGTTTCTATTCGCCGCGAGATCGGACTATATGTGGCAGCCCCGTCGCCGCGTTTGTGTGGATAGGCGGTCGGCGGCGCGTATACAAACGTACGCAGCGGCGCTTCGCCGTAGGCGGTTTGAGTCGATTGTCGGGAATAAAGCGCGTTGACTGCATGCAGCCTATTTGTGATGTATACGCCCTCCACTGACAAATTAATGCACTAAAGCGACCGAACGTTCCTATTAGGTGTGAGTGAAGCGCAATCTGCAAATCATTGCGGTGGTGGCCTTCGGTCACATTCGTGTTTTGCACTGTGCTCGATGTTTTTTCTTGCTTTATTTGCACGTGTTTAAATTGTTTTCCCTATATACCACAATATAAATAGTGTTGCGCGACTGAGCCAATTAAGTATTTACTTCTTGCTCTAGTGGCTACAAAAAAGGAGAGCCTGTATTTCTGCGTAATTAGATGAAGTAGAACATTGTGCACTCCGCTTTTCTGTTTGCATGAATACGCGTGCCGCTATAGAAATGCGTGGCTTCAGGCCTTTTTTTACCGCTAACCGGCCTCTACCGACGCTAGTTCATGCTCTGCGGGACCACAAGGATTTCAAAATCGCCAACACTTCACGAGATGGTGTCGCTAAAAATCTGCATTCACACCTCGACATTTAGTACTTTTTCTTTTCGTTTAGGACGACGCAAATGCACTATGTGATGTGCTTGAACGACAAAGTGGTACCCACATTGAAATGATTTTGTGCGAATGTGCGGTACGATGGTTTGATCTAGCGCCATACCGACACGTGCATGCACTCGCTTATTAGAGTGCATACAAGTCTCGTAAGGCGAAATGCTTATGTATATCATGTAGGCATACGTACAAGCTTTTGATACTGTGCTAGCACAACGGAATAAGCTGTAATTTGAGGACGTGCATGATGTACGCACACGTGCGAACACGGTGTGGCTAGCAGACGACGCAAGGAGCCATCCCCACCACAGGGCTTCGTCCGCTCGCCGCTAGGCGCCGACTCTGCTCGATCTCGCGGCCAATAAAACGATATACTTCAGTATCGCGCTTAGCTCCTTCAAAGAGCACTGCACTTTACTACGTTAATCTGATCACGCGTAGTGCCTCTTTGATTGCGGTGATTGTCATGGTTCATGAGATTAAATGTATGAGTTTCTTACTTGACCTTAAATCCCGTTAACGACATCATGCGGATTGAATTACTTAATTTGATTTATTTTTATTTCCAAGCAGGCTCCACAGAACACTTCTATTGCAGGTCGTTTAGAAAGCGGAAATATTTGGTATTTAATTCTATATTTGAAGGTCGCTTTTCTCGAATATTCTTGTTCGATTCTGAAATATCGCTGCTCGAGTACCGCAACTGAATGGCCTTTCAGTGAGCAGATTATCCGAAGTACGGTTGAGCCACAAACGTCCGTCGTCTGATTTCGCGAGTGTGCGTATGGCCAACTGGGTTTTCTTCTGGTGCGTGCGAGTCCAAGTGAACGTGACTAGGTCTGCTATTGGTGAGCCTCACTACAAGTGAATCTAAATACGCTGCGATCCTGCATGGAATTCGCTTATTAACACGAAAGCGTTTTATGCCGGTGTCCACCAAGAATTGAAGCAAGCGCGTCTTTTCCGTCCCGAATGTGACCTCAATAGAAGGGCACGTGGGTAGATCAGAAATTCGGAAAAGTAGTTTACTGAAATACCCGACCTGGGAATCGAGCGCATGCATTCTGCGTGCCGGTACAGATTTGTAACGCAGAGCAACATCACTGCTTGAAACTGCTTTAAAAAAAAACCTACATGGGCATCATGTCGGGTGAGGAGTCACGTTGACGGATGCAGTATTTCGGGGCAGGAGCGCTGAATCGCGCCAGGCGTCGCTCCACACTCCATGTGAAATGTGACGAGTGGGTAGCTTAAAGCTTCCCACCCATTCATTACAAAGGGGTGACTCCATGACTCATAATCAGACAGAGCATGAACAAATCGCGCGGCTACGTAGGTGCGAGAATGGTCTTACAGACGCGTAGTGGGTACTTCTCAGCTTGGCGAAACGGTGAATATGGCGCAGTGGGTACTTCGCAACTGTACTTGCAGTAGGCGCCCTATGGATAGCTTACAACGGCCAACGTCCCGCGCACAGGGGTTTTCATGACTGCGTTGGGCCAGCGAGACACGAGCCAGTGGGAAGCGCAACGCTTTCAATATATAGTCCAACACAGCCGCAACTATTTCTATGGAGGCACGTTTCACTTTCGTGATAAGAACGAGAGTCCCATGAAAGAGGAATCAACAATCATTTTTTGCCTACCTATGAGTCAGCAGTGGACGTGTGCTTTTAGGAGATCCACTGGAAGTATCCACTCACGCTGGCTCGCGAGATAAACTGCAGAAACCAAGGTGAGCGGCGGTATTTGCGTAAACTAGATCGGGAGAGAAAAGGCGGTCAACCCGTTCGGGAATCATTCGGCGTCATCTCCATGGCGACGTACATCACGTTTTCTTCACTCCTTCAAGTTCATTGCCGCGCATCTAGAATCCAAGACGGCGCACAAGAGAAATCACAATAATTTACGTTCGTCTAACGCCGCAGTAATACGCACGCGTTCAAGGATCATAAAAACCAAAGGCCGTTTGAATTCGTATGTGCGTAACTTGCTCTTATGCGCAAGGTTGTGAAATTCAATCAATGAATATCTCGAAATTTAATAGTATTTGATTGCAGCGGTCGATAAAAGCGAGTGCGTGACAGTGGTGTAGGACGAACTGAATCACTTTTAGGCGGGCAAGTACGTACAGTAAGTTCTCTACAGTGAAGCATAGCGGCTTTCCCGCCTCTAGCGCATTGTCTAAACTGGGAACGTAAACACAGCAATTCGTTCGAACCCGAAACCCCGCAGTCCCAAGCCACCTCCAAGAACACTTGGCACTACGCAGCTTTCACACCCATTCGTCGCCTTAACTCTTGTAATTCGTAGGGAAGACCCAAGTTACCGGGAGAGGCGGTGACTACAGCTTACGCCGCGGACAACGCGGTAAACAACACCCGCAGGTGACCACGTAGTACGTTGGCCTGCGCGCGTTCCTTAGGAGAAGCGAGGAATGCCCGAGTTGACACGTCGGCTTTCTGGCGAGACGGCCGTGCTGCAACCGAGGGCCAATTCTGTCTGACGCTGCGTTCCCATCGGCCCGACGACGCGAACGCGACGTCGACGACGGGACTTTCCGCGTCTTGGAGAGGGCGCCCGACGACACTCTTCTCGCGAGATGTTTCCGACCACTCCCCGAAGTTCGGCTTCTCTGCCACTCAAACCAGCCCTCGCCGCGCAATGAAAGAAATGTGAGAGAGTAAAAAACAAGAAAAAGGAAAAAAAGCGTGCGCACACTCCTCCTCACTCGCGCGCGCGTAGACGCTTTCTCTTCGCAAACGGCGCGAGCCCATTCATGCACGCAGAAGCAAAAATATATAAATGAAACAGAACGTTGTAATGATGATTTGGTGAATACCTTACGAACAATCGGGAACGATTTTTTTTTTCCCGATTCTGGCATTTATGAAATAAGGCAAGAAAGCTTCAAAAGCCGAGATGAATGCTAGCGGAGCAAAATGCCTCTGGACACTCCGTAATCCCTCCTCCTCTTTCTCTCTCAACGCACGCGAAAGCGTCGCTCGCGCCGGTGAGCTTTTGCTGAGGGGGAAGCAGCAGCCACCGTATAGGTGGGGGTGGGAGCACGGTGAAGGTCCTTCGGCGAGCGGCCGCAAACGGGCCTAGCTAGCGCTGGCGGCGTCGCCGATATGCGATAACCTCCTCCGCCCCTTTCCCACGAAACAAGCAGCGACCAGGCTCGTCTCGACAGAAGTCCTCTCCGATCGAAAGCCCTTCGCAGCGCGTGCGGATGATTTTCTTTCTCGCTTTCGATCAACCGCGAGGAGGAGAGAGCTGGAAACCAAAGGCAAACAAAAATCCGTCATGCTCCTCTCTCGGATCTGAAAGCCCCGCACAGACGTACGCGCGATCCCTCCTTCCACACCTCCTTTTACTGATGTTAGTCACCGTACTGCTCTTTCTCTTTCCCTCCGCTTTTTTCCTTCACCCTTACCTGTCCGCTTTCCTTCCGTTTTGTCACTCAAGAAGGGGCGGTGTGGGGGGGAAGGGTTCTAGCCTGTGGCTTTTGCTTTACTTTTTCTCTCTGTTGGTTCTTGCCCTTTTTCTCGTCGCTTGTCGTCGGGAAACGGTATTTAAGAAAGGCAGTCAGCTCCTGGTCTTCCAATAACCCCCCACGAGACAGCCCGAGTACCGCCTCTATAGCACGGACAGAAGTGCAAACCCTTCGGCGTCGTCGGCGAGCTTGTGTACCCTCGGACTGCTTGCGACTTCTGAGCGCAGCCCCGGCGTTTGCACGTCGCCGCACGTGTGCCTGCCCCCACCAGTGACTGTCGCTTGTGATGCTCGCCTCGGCCTGTCGTCGAGACTTGAGGATTTACCCTTGCCCAAACGCCTGAGAGGAACACCTACAAGCTTCTACAGTGCGCGACTCACTTCGAGCCGTCTTCGCGCGCAGTATATATTATATATATTTATATATATATAATAGTACTGTTTCCTCATTAGCCCCACGTGCGGCTAGTATCTTCAGCTGCTGACACCGGTCTATCGGTAAGCGGGTGCTGTTTGTTACTGATGCACAATGCAGTGAACAAGGTTTGACTTATTCTGGCATGTACACTGCATTCGTGTGTGCTCTTTCGTTAAGTCGTGGGAATGTCATTCGCTGACTCGTGGTCTTCACGCGAGACCTACTGGGGCAATCTGCGAAAGCAACAGCCCGGTGAATGCAATACGGTTCTGTGTTCTTTTCAATACTTTTCTTTGACGAAGCAGCCCAAGGGCGCTGACTTCTCCTCTTATTTTAACGTAAGGGAGCCTCTGCTGTGCTATTTGGTCAAACTAAAGTGTCGTGCCTAATTTCCTTATTTCTAAACCAATTCTTAAATGCAGGACTCGTGTTGAAGAGTTAACTGAAGCATTTTGTTAGGAGAACCAAGTTATTTCCAGTGTTTGCAGGCAACAGCATCATGATCTTGCGTGAAATTGGCGTCTCAATATTATCGCAGAAACTCATATTATCGCCGTACTGTTTGTACTTTCCTACTCGTATGTCCGTCCTCTTATATCGCTCTATTTTATGTGCGCTTGGTAGAGCCCAACACGGGCAGCGTCCCCCTCATTCATTAAAATGAGAACAACGAAAACAACCGATCTCTAACAAAAACTGTTTCGTGGTTCATGTTACTTGTGCAAGATCAAACAGTACAGAAAATGAAGCCACTGTTCAAAATAAGTGCATCAGCGCTTCGTGTTTGCACTTGGTAAATCTGTGGTCAATCGTTTGGGGTGCTCTGTTTTGTCTAATTTTGTGCCGGTAGTACGAGCAACGATTCCACGAACATTGAGCTCGCCTATATGCATTACTTGCGATTATTTGTCGTTTCATTAGCGTTTCACTCCAGCGTAAAAGTCAGTTTCTCTGCAAGCTTGTGAGATATTATTTCGGAATATTGTTTATCAAGAAACTGTAGGAGGTAGAAAAATTGCAGCTGCGCCAGCACGCATTCATCGCTAGCCTCAAAGTGGTGAAATCGTGCTGCTCGCCGCCGCGAATCCATAAAAACAGAAAAAATCAGCTCCTATAACTTCATGCTTATATACTCTTGCATTGCATGCGAGTCCGAGGTGGTGGTGTGGTTGAAGGAGTTTTCGTCTCGGCACTGAATTGTCGGGTGCCTTCAGGAATACCACCAATGCGCACCACAAAGCCGTGGTCTGGCTGAAGCACATAGACGAAATTTGTACTTTGTCAAACAGGGGTGAAGCTGACGGAGAGGTGTTTAAAAGGACGCCAGTTCAAATGTCAAACCTCGCTATATACAGTGAGGTTAAGTTCACTCAGATCAGCTGACGGCTATGCGGGGCACTGCGTGACGAAACTGCTCGTCGCCCCCCCCCCCCTATACAACGTCACGATCGGTGCCTTATCGCGAGCTGACATCTCCCGCGAGACGGATGCGCAGGGACCAGTATATAATCGAGTCAGGAAGTGTGTTCGGAAAGCTGCCGCAGACGGGTTGGTTGCGTGTACGCGGTGAGGTAAGAAAACAAGGGCGAAGGGAAAACACTGATGCCAAACGCCGTCGAAGTGCAGCAAAGCAGTATATACCTGCCCGGTATTTATACGGCCTTATCGAGGTCTCGTATCCGATCGGCCGCTGCAGCGCGCCCGTGACCGTGGGGGGGACGCGTGTATTGAATCGCTCTTCGAAATCGCGCTCCCTCGCACAGCGACTCGGCGATATTGGCGAAACGAGGAATCGTGCGACCCTCAACGATGCAACTTTCGATTTCGTGTGGATTATATGCGTTGCAAAAGCTCGCGTACGCAACCCACTGCGTGTTTCGGCTTATATCCGTTAACGTAAAACTCGACTCTCGCAAGCTCTACACTCTCTGTTCCTTGCTTTCGGCATATCCGGACGATGTATGAAATTTGGATTTCCGGCAACAGGTGTTTCACGCTTGCGTAACGAGAAAAGCAAAATTAATGGCGATATCCGAAAACGCGAAAGGCAGCTAGCAGACTTAGGAAAATAAAACGGCGCGTGTCGCACTTTCACCAGTATCATTTTACGCAAGCAATGACACTCTTCCCCGATGAATGTTATGCAGCTGAACCGTTTCAGAGGGCACTCCACGACATTTCTCGAAATTTGAGTGCAGTAGTCTAATTCACCGGCATCAACTTTGCCAAATTTGACGACTGTTTGGCATCGACTTCTCTCACCACTGCAGCGCAAAATTTGGGTAATTATTTACCGACAATATTTTCTTAATATCCACTGCTACATATTAAGATTCTTTCAGAACGGCGATGCGCCCATTCTTAAGGGTTCGTCACGAGGCAGTGGAACCTCGACTTTGCACAATGGAGAACTTGGCTGCACTAGCGCTATACATCTCCAACGTTTTCGGGAAACAAGCACGCGGTGCATTTGTGAATAAGCTATGAGCAGCCGCAACCGAACTGTTCAGAACATAGGTACGTGTCTAAGTAAAACGCGAGTCATCAAACAATACTGCGCTGCTGTAGCCGGGAGCGAAGACAGTCAGACTCAAGTTGTCAGGTGCCCGCGTCTGCACCAATCATAGACTGTCGCACTTTATCTGCGGGCTCTGTAAAGCATCCGGTCAACAAAAGAAACACCTTTTGCGCTTGCTTCGTTTTTCTGCGCGGAAGCTATCGAGTCCGCAATGACCGGCGGTTCGCTGCCCCACCAAGGCCGCCGGCACGGTTAATTACGCTCGCAGGACAGGCAGCGTCCATCCGCAACGAATATAGACAGCGCGACGTTCGGGTCGGTTACAAGTATAGGGGAGCGCAGAAAAGAAGTCCCCTCGGACCTTTCGCGTTAGGGGCGTCACGGATAGATCAGCAATATATGAACTGCCGACGCATACGGCGAAGGCCAGAAATGATTAGCACTCTTTCCTCTTCAATGGGCATCCCGTGAGGTCGATCGGTGGCCTTCCATTCGACGACAGCCGGTGATCATCGTTAGCACGATCTGCTCCCGTGTGCGTGCCCTAGTGTCTGCGGTTCGCGTTTGCGTCCTTGCGGAGGCGTTACAGCCCCGCCCAACTACCCACTGAAACATTTAAAGGCAGGATAGCGGCAGCTTTCTGTAAATGTTATGACACGACATGGGCAGAAACCCTACGAGTCAGAGACTGCTCATTTTTGAAAAGTGTAGTTGCCTGATTGGCTACTGGGGCATGTCGTGCTATACTACTTGAGAATAACGGTGTGATGTGCACCGGTTACATACACGCTCGAAACACTCAAGGTCTCGCTCGACAGATTATATGAGGCGCATACGTGATTGCACAGCTTCTGTAAAGCAGAGGTTTTATCGAATCTAGGAAAGCAGCGCCTTCGCAAATGTTTCCGATAACGCCAGTGGGAATGCTTCTGTGCTTCCATTCGGACTTGTAGGTCACGTTTATGCGCAGCTAGCTTCGAATTTGATACGCTGTCCTGCGCACGCCGACCGTCGCATACCAGCTGATTGTTTGCCGCTCTTTGGCGCAGGATTCATTTTGCGCAAACAGCCATGGCTCCCCGGACCGAGACTGCAACCATCGTGGCGACCGAGGCTCGCTCCAAGGTGGACCTCGAGCCGGCCACCACCAATGAAGAAGAGATAATGGAGCAGATGCCAACGAAGCCGCAGCCCATGGAGATCATCTGGATGAACGTCTTCAAGATCCTCGTCATCCACGTGATGGCCCTGTACGGTCTCTACGTGGCGGCATTCCATGCCAAGTGGATGACACTTCACTTTAGTAAGTTAATTTCACCATTCTTTTAAGCTGACTCAAAATTAGCCTTTAGGTAATGCGCCATCATTCCTCTTTCATTCAACTGAGCCACGCCGTTGCCAACTTTCGAATGGTGAAACAGTCGTATGGCATTTCCCATTACATGAGTGTTGATGTATTAAGCACCTCATTAAGCAACATATGTCCTGTTTTATTCTTTTTGTTTTTGTTTGTTGGTTTGTTTTTTCTCCTCCGTTTTTAATTTCTTCGTGAGCGTTGCACTACCCCAATGTTTAAGCACTCATGCAAGTTTGTGTCGTGTGCGCGCGTAGCTCTGCACTTTAGAGATGGTAGCGTTTTATGCATTGCAACTTCTGTCGACTACGTCCATCCGGGTCTTAAGCGCCGCGATGCCTTCGATGCGTACGTACACTAATTCGTCCGTTGGGACGATCTTATATGCCACTGCAACTCGTTGTGCTTCACGCTGAGGACGGCAGCTCGCAGAAGCCTGCTTGCCTCAGCAGACCTCTGCGCCGTCGTCCGTACTGTATATTCATTGCCTGTACGATGCCCTTTAGTTACATCACAAGCCCTTTAGTTACATCACAAGCGATAGCTCTGAATAATTTATTGCACCACACAAGTGGAAAGTACAGCAGACAAGAGATTTAATGGTTGCGAGAGCGCGAAAGTAATGCGCCAATTACCGCAACGCCAACTAGGACGACCTTAGGTGCTGGAAACGCGGCTCACGACAGGCCAGAGTTAAATTTTGCTCAGTCTCCATGACGACCTCCATGGAGGCACTGTGTAAACGCGCCCCCCTTTTCAAAAGCCTCGAAATTTCTATATACGACAACTACGCTTTGTGTCGTGTTACATTTAGTTATTTTGTTGCCCTTGCCACGCGGGGAGATCAAACCGCAATGTTTGCAGTTGGTGTCGGTCACGTGTGTGTGTGTAAGGTCGCTGAAACATCCCTCTTACTTCAGGCGCGCACTTTTGCGCATGCAAACGTCCTTCAAAAACCCTCGAGGCCGCCGTATACGCTTCACGCATACGCACGATGAAGCACCGTGAAAACGACGGCCATGAAAACCGTACACTCGCTGTTTGCGGAGCTCCTGCAGTCGCACCGTTTCTACCGTGTTATTGCAAGAAGAGCAATTTAGCAGCGCCTTACAATTCAGAGAAAATATGTATATATATGCTAGAAAGGGCGTATGCAAAATCCCAGTGATGGCGTGACCGAGTTAGGTACGGAACACATTGCCATCACGGCGTTGTCATGTCTACAGTTGTATCTGACGTATCGTCAGCTTTCGCGACAATTGGAGCTGTCTTTTTAATTTGACCTTACTGTTTTCCAAAAATGTGTATTTAATTGTTACGGAAGCTCAAACGTTCTAGAAGAATCTTTCAGCCTAGTTAAAGAATGAGACTTACAGGCTTTCCATTCGCTATTGCTGAATTGCTTAACTAACTAATCTGCTATCGCCCCGCCACGGTGGTCTACTGGTTATGGCGCTCAACTGCTGACCCGAAGGTCGTGGGATTGAATCCCGGCCACGACGGCTGCATTTTCGATGGAGGCGAAAATATTTGACGCCCGTGTACCTAGATTTATGTGCACGTTAAAGAACCCCAGGTGGTCGAAATTTCCGGAGCCCTCCCCTACGGCGTCCCTCATAATCATATCGTGGTTTTGGGACGTTAAACCCCAGAGATTATTATTATTATTATTATTATTATTATTATTATTATTATTATTATTATTATTATTATTATTATTATTATTAATCTGCTATCGTTAACCTCCGCTATGGTGAGAGGTGAGAGCAATCGGAGAAACCACAGAAGTGCTGCTACGTTATGCCGCTCGGATACCGTTTGGCAATTCTTGTTCGAGCCACTCTTATGGCCACCATGAAATTAGAGCGGGCCCAAAGCGCCCTTCCTACAGATTAACGATAAGTCACAAGCTACGTTTAAACATTCGCAAATTGAGAGAATTACCGCTTACTTGCATGCAGAGAACGAGCTAACCGAAGAAACTCTTCCCAATCTCCAGTGTTCAACGATGCTAGCACTAAATTTCAAGCGCTGCCATCAGTTGCACTGCGGATTGAGGATGACCTAGCGTAAACGCGGCTGGGCCTCTCACCTCAGTCATCCTGCTGAAAGAGCGATGTACGCTGAGTACGATGTCGCAGGTTCCATTTTTAGCCGCTTTCTTAAAGCAACAGGATACTTGCGGCCGAATACTGACGAGCGCTGAGGTACCCGCAAGGAAAAGAAAAGTCCTTTGACTTCTTTTTCGCTAGTCCTGACTTGCCACGTATATGACTCTCTTTAAAGAGACACGTGAACTCTCTTTGGAGATCATTGCACTGTCGCCGGCGATTCGTGGCACCCAAAAGGGAGTTAAGGTGTCTCTTTAAGGAGTCATATACGTAGCAAGTCAGGGCACACCGAAAAGTCACAAACTCTTTTGTTTTTCTTATTGTAATGGGATACTACTGCACGCCAAATATACGCTGGGTGGTAAAATTATTTGGTAAGCCTCGAACTACGGTGACTCGCCATATTCGCGCTGTCGGTATGTGAGACTTACAATATCAACAGACCATCAACACGACGGAAGTAAAGCAAATGCACCTCTAAGCTGTACCTGTGGTATAGTATGACCCTCTAAACGAACATGTGCATGCTGTCAGTGAAGTTTTCAAGCGGTATGTTTTTCCAAAAATTACTATAAACTTAAGGCGAATCGTTTGATCCTCTGCTCGTTCGATGTCGCTCCTCAGTTCCGCATCTTTTTTGCCACGGGCTTAAAAATCCAGCGAGCGAACGTATTCGGTTTCCGCGCTATTTCTGTCGAAGCTAGTGGCAAGTACACAGGGAAATTACGCAGCGCCGTCGTCCTCAATCCCACATCGCCGATACTTTCCTCTGAGAGTGCAAATGCCCGGTCAGGTGACCCGCGCACTTCAACCTTACTCTCGGTTTATTCTTTCCCTCCTACGACGGGTCTCTGCCGTAAACGGGCGTTGACGCTACAGCGCGCGAAGAGCAAGCGTTCACTCGGAAAGGAGAAAATGTCGACACCTTGTTTCCGCCTCGTTTGTCAGATGCAAGTCATTCCTAGGCATCGCGACAGCGTCAAAGACAGCGTTTGCCGCTTTCGGCGGCTCCGTTTTGTGATAGACTCGACCACTCGTCCCACGGATGGTGGGAACGGGTCGTGTCGCGTCCCTCTGACATAGCGAGGTAATCCCCGCGATTTGCATCGGCTTCCTGCCTTCTTACCAAGAGCGCGTCTGGGATGGGGACTTCTCTATAGGACTCCACCAAGAGCTCCACCCAGTAATGCTGCAGCAGCTTACAGAATTAGATAACTTATACCTTCTGGTACGGGCATATGTTTCCTGTCGCACCCATCGGCTCTTCTTCTCTCTTCCTGAATTTCCGGCCGTTGTAATGGTTGAACGCCGTTGTAAAGCGCAAAGGAAAATTCATTCCCGAAGATCGAAATTCCAGACTCCAGCGATACGCTGTCGTGGATGGCGCACTTCACCAGCGCTACTGCACAAGAGGCAGAGAAAGACAAACGACATACTGCAGACCATACTTTAGGCCAATAAGTGCAGCTCCCTTCGAAATAGCTAGTGTGGCTCTGCAGATGAATTATTTTGACATTCCTGCGGGGCACGACCTCCCCACCATCGGGTGAAAGTTTGTGTCCCGCAGATCGAGAATCAACAATCGAGAAATTTGTTTTTATCAGCTGCACTGTACATTTCATCTATCTTTGTGTATAAGGGGGGGGGGTGTAACAAGCGAACATATAGAATATGTTATTTTTTTTACAACACCCCCTACCT
The DNA here is from genome assembly GCF_013339695.2 of Rhipicephalus sanguineus. NCBI lineage: Eukaryota > Metazoa > Arthropoda > Arachnida > Ixodida > Ixodidae > Rhipicephalus > Rhipicephalus sanguineus. The sequence continues at coordinate 101,807,765 of NC_051176.1, read as the reverse complement.
ATTCCGCGGCATAGTGAGAGATATTGGTGTTTACGTCGTCCTTGAAGTGTATTGCGTCTCTGACGTTTTTGTCACGACGCTATATGATGTAAGTGCCCCGCCATATGATCGTCTTGCCAAAATTGCCTGATCTTTCCCCTCCCTGATCGAATATAGGCGGAAAATTTAACGATGAGGAATAAAGACACGGATCATTCTCTTTTTTTTTACAAGGCCATACTTTCGCTTGTTGCTTGGTTGATACTTGTCCGCGGGGCTTGCCTTGAATGCGCGTTATTTGTCAAAGATGGGCGCGCGTTTATCGTCTCTGCGTGTGTCGTCAACGACCAACCGTTCCGTGTTACGTTCGTGGGCGTGCTAACACTTCAAATGATCGTCAATGTCCTCTTGCACGTTGTGCGCTGCCGGCTTCTTTCTAGGTTAACGAAGAGGAAAGCACACGCGATAGGCGTGCCATAACATCCGTTATCTCAAAGCGAATAATACTGCTTTTAACGTTATACTTCTGAGCACTATAGCCGGGCTGAATAGAGCGAACGCTCTTGAAGTAGTTATTTTAGGACCAACTTCAAACATTGCTCAAAGCATTAGTGACTAACAACAAAAAAAAAAACAAAGAGGGGGGGGGGGGGTTGCGTGTATAAGACATGCACCTAGTTGAGCGTTCATTTTAAATGCATTCTCACCGGATCGTTTTTACCCAGAGGAGTTACCTCTCCGTCTTAGCGCTACAGTTCCTAGCAAGTGCGACTTCCGCATGCGCGGTATACGTTATCCGCGCACAAATGACGTTCGTATGGAGTTTCATCAGTATGACGGTGCGAAAGGTACAACGGGAATGCTATTCTAGAACATTGAATCTGAATTATAATCCGGTAATGAGAAAACATCGTTTTATTGTTGTTCTTTGAACTGCAAACTCAGTAGCAAGCATGATCCCTTAGGTAAATTTCGGTAGTCCGTTTTTTTTTTTTTAATTTTAATTCACAAGGTACATTAAAGCATGCTCACAAATTTAAAGCGACCTAGCAGAAACACGCGATAGACTGTACTGAGGAAAGGATACACACGAAAGGTAGCTAAGAAGCAGCACTGTTAATCCCAAGTGCATGCCTATCGCATATCGAATGCGTTAAACATTCTTTCACAGTATGTTTTTTTTTTTCAGCTAAGTAGTAGTAAAAGAAAGGCTGATTGCGTAAGATATTTGTATAATCTAACCATTTTATTCAAACGTGAACAGTACTATGTGCAGGCATAGAGCAAGCCTAGAGTGCACAAGGTGATTGATATTTTGATTGCTGAATTTTCCCGAGGACTCCTATCCATGTAACTACTTCCTTACTGTTATAAGCGGTAAGCTTGACACTCAAATATTGGTGCATCAGGTCGACGTGGAGTACGTACGGGTTACCCATTCCTTGTCCTTTTTGCGTGTGTGTGTGTGTGGGGGGGGGGGGGATCTTAGCATCTACTACGTGTGTAAGTCTCTGTATAGTAAACACGGAGCGCCGGAAAAGCAAAAATCAACCCAACCGATAAGTAGAACGGCGAAAGCGAACAAGCGGTGCCGGCCTCACGTACGCCGCACGTGGGACGTGTTCAGTGAAAGCAGACTTAGTATGCATGAATGCTCGCCCGCGGTTGGTCTGTGCGTCAGCCGGAGCGCTGCGTAAAGCGCGGAGCATCACAACAAGGAAGGATGCGCCGCTAGTGAGCGTTCTCTGGAGGTCCCTCATTTCTTCATGTGCGTCACAACTCTTTTGTTTCCAGCATACCGTCGCTGTAGCGGCGAACGGCGGAATTCATCACGTTTCACCACGCAGAATAGTAGATGCGTGCCACCGATAACTACAATCGAGCACTCAATGGGTCCTTTCCCATTCAACTGTGCATCTCCTTTTTCTACTGTTTTAACGCTCTCTGTCTCTTGCTCGTTTAGTGCAATATATATATATATATATATATATAATATAATTTCAAGCTAGCGCAGGCGATCACTCCATTAGTTTTCGATTTTGGTTTCTGAAGTTCAGGTGTCTTCCAGGTGGTTTCAAAGTTGCGCTTGCGTCGAGCAGTGAAAGCTCTCGTCACCCAACCGGAACCGATAGAGCGCCTTTAGTGTCTACAGCTTATTTCCCTCCGTGCGGCGCCAAGAATGTGAACCTCACGGAAGGATCAGTCACTACCGCACGACGTACGAGCCATCCTCCCTTCAACAAAACACCCCTGAACGGCTCCGCCTATGCATGGCTCAAGCTGCAAAGAGTTGCACCGACAGGGTGCAGGTCGAAGCTGCCCGAGTCTTCGAAACACGTTTGCGCATGCACAATGACGAGATGCGCGTCGAATGCACTGACCTTTCGACACTTCCGCTGTACACTGTCCATGGGCGCTTCCGCGGGTCGATGCTGCCACATAGGAGAGTGAGTACATTCCAGAAATACAAGAGCTTGGCTTCTTGCCGCCCATCGGGCCTTTCCCGCAATCGTTGTTGAACTGTGACGGAAACGACAGCGCAAGCAAGCTGCCATTATCCACCAACGCGAGCTATTTGAACAAGTCATTCGCTAGGCTTTTAGGCTGTCACCTATGACAAAAATAGGGTGCGGAGGAATGCCACCCTTTTGTTATTGTTGCTCCAAGCCAAACCCCACACCCCTCCTCCTTCCGACATCACCCCCTTTTTTTCGTGGCCCGCGAATTTCCGCTTGCTACTGTCCCGCACCCCTCTTGTACTCACTTTCCGAGGCCCGAAACCGCAGTACTGTCAGCTCCGGAAGAAAATTATTATACTCAGAAGATACCGACGACAGGTATTTGCAAGTTTCGTTTTCGACAATAGAAAATTCTTTAGCGAGTCAGTTTTGACATTCCACACGTTTTAACGCTTTACGCCGACCAAACTTTTTTTTATTTTTTTTATAGTTCTCGCTCTTTTTGTAGTAGGGCCCCGCCACGATGGTCTAGTGCTTATGGCGCTGGACTGCTGACCCGAAGGTCGCAGGATCGAATCCCAGCCGCGGCGGCTGCATTTTTGATGGAGGCGGAAATGTTTGAGGCCCATGTACTTAGATTTAGGTGCACGTTAAAGAACCCAGGGTGGTCGAAATTTCCGGAGCCCTCCACTACGGCGTCACTCATAAGCATATCGTGGTTTTGGGACGTTAAATCCCAGACATTATTGTTAGCCTTCCACCAGGCTCGGCATACCGGCACTAATTATGTCACGGAGAGCAGCGTCATAGCTGGAAGCAGATTGCTTCAACATCCTAGCGTTGTCCTTTCTGTTAACTCTACCCTTGCCCATTGGTCCATCTATCGTTCAGTTTAAGGCTTTCAACTATGGAGAAAGAGTATCGATTCAGCGAGCTTCCTCTTGTATGAGCAGCAAGCAGGTGGGGTCTAATTAAATGATTTTGGTATATATAGCAAAATGGTTGGTATACCATCCAGCGACGAAAATGACTGGGTCGAATTCCAGCGGTACAGGACGTCGCAAGGTCAAGACATTGCCGTTGCTTTTCGAGCGAGATTCCTCCTCGGGAATCCGTTTTTCGGAAAGAATTAATCGAAAGATGGCTTCATGGTCCGCGACCTTCATCCTGCGCTTCGCGCGATTGGAAAGGCGGCCTTGACCGATGTGCCCGCGGTAGTGGAAAACCAGGCGGGGTGGGAAAAAGTTTGCCCTCCCTTTCACAGATAGTCTCTTTCACATATACACATATGAATCGTAAGGGGCCCGTGCGGCAACGCCGTAACCAGCAGCCTATATACGGGCACATCGCCAGCAGACCTCTGCGCGCAAGTATTTCTCTACTCTTTCGCCACCACTAGATACCCGCCGGGGGCTTTATGCCAAAGTCAGTCGACGAAGGGTGCTGTCTGTCACATGTAGGCGTCCATGTGATGTCGCGGCTTCCGTCGTGACATGTTGCGGCTTCCGTCGTGACATGTTGCGGCCAAGTCGATTGTGGACGCAAATTCATGCATAAACGTGATTAACTGGCTTCGAGCATATTTACCGCAGGCCACTCTGTGCAAGGGTCTATGCTGCTCGGGTTGAGCCGCTCACACTGAGTGGCGATCAGAGCCAAAGCACGCTATTCTTGAATGATTCGTGCTCTGACCACACGATGTTGCGTGAAGAAATGATCGCCTAATTTAAAAAAAAAAGCCTACAAAAATGCGAAACATGATTGGGTTCTTTTCCATAACCGAGTTTCCGAGAATGTATTTTGAGTGAGCGAACAAGAGGGGCGTTGCTCTCTGATTGCTGGTATATGTTGCCTTTGTTCACCTTACGTGAGCGCATGATCTGAGCTCTGTTTTAAATCCTGTTGTCCTTTTTTCTTTTCTTTTTTTGCAGCCATCTTCTACATTGTTTGCTCTGGTCTGAGTGTGACCGCTGGTGCCCATCGCTTATGGAGCCATCGTTCCTACAAGGCCAAGCTACCACTTCGGGTCATTCTCATGCTCTTTAACTGTATGGCTGGACAGGTAGGGAATATATATAATTATTTGTAATTTTATGCGATAAATCTTACGCAAACGACACGTAATTTGGTTTGTTATAACTCGATGCCCATGATTCGTGCTTGTCGCTGGGTTGTGACGGTGAAGGAGGTTGCAGGAAGACTGGTAAATACGGAAATTATTATTTGGTGAGCTTGAGCGCAGAAAATGAATACTCAAAGTACATACAATACAAGCTGTACACTGATAGTGCCGAGCCCTGTCGTCGGCGGTCGATAATCTAATCGTCGGCAGATCGTGAAGCGATATTTAGAGCAAAGTAACACGAGGATGAGAAGGGAGGACACAACACGTGCGCTAGTGTTCGGCGGAACGCGTAGTCTTTTATACATGAATTATAGAAAATTCTAGCGTTAACGCTGGGGTTCGCGTTAGCTCCAGAATAGACTCGACTACTGCGCGAAGTCTTATCAGAATAGCCTCCAGAATAGACTCATGCGCGAAATCTTGCCCGAATAGCCTAAAACAATCGAGAAGCTTCCTAAACATATAGTGACGCGGCCTGCGCCGAGCGGTGGTAAGTTTTTGTGAGTGAAGCCTGATCACATCAGAATAAATTAGCGCGCGTGGCAATATGATCCTATGAAGGCCATCTTGTTTCGAGTAATTTGTTGCGACATTATAGGAAGAGAAAGGCCATTTCATGCAGCAAAGTGTGCCGTTCTTTCCTCTTTCTCTTATTTTTTTTTACTTCGAAAAGATCTGCGAGACTGGCAACCGGCAGCCCGCTTCACGCGACAAGGCTGTGGTTGGCGCAACTTGCTCGACGCTTATCGTCGAGGGCGTCGGCGTGAACGGACGTTGAAGCCTTTGCACGTTCCGTTAGGTCATGTTACTTGTCTCCAGTTTTCTTATCGAATGGAGAGAAAAAAGAGGAAATAACGCCGATCTTGGGGGGGGGGGGGGAGGCTTTGCAGAGAATGTGAGCCATTTATATATATCTCGTGTATCCTGTAGAGAGGAGGAAAAATGCTGATAATCGGCAGGATTTTCCAACCAACGGGTTTCCGTCAAAGGAAGTGAACGTTGACTTTGCAGTAGCGCTTTTATAAAAGAGGAAACCTGTGGTGTCGGCGCATAAGCGGTTACGTTTTTTCACTTTGCGAGATGCCAGAGATTATATTTACTCTTACTGAAGGCCGTAGCGCAGCCGCCCGTGTACCGGCAACTTCAGAAGAAGTGAGCGCTCAGACGATGAATAAAAAAACAGGCAGACCAAGCCAGTATCGAACTGGATCTTGTGAAGGATTTCTGCTTAGTTTTGTAAGGCGTTTAGCCTTTTTCCGAAATTGAAGCTGAATACAAACCGTGCATTGAGGCTTGATAAGTTTAGGAGGGTGACACTGATTCTCTTTGTCACGAGAAGCCAGTCGTAGGAGTCAATGCCTCAGCAGTTATCGTTGCATATTCGGTGGCCTGGGAACTTCTAAACAGCGAGACCATGCAGTATAAGATTTGCCCCATGACTTGTCGCTTTGTAAGAGCCGATACCATATATGGTGTGCGACGTGAACACTTGCATGTAGACTCCCTGAATTGGTACTTCATTTCGAATAATTCGCCAGAAACCTGACAAAAAGAATTAAACCTATTAACTCTAGTCATTGTCTTACTCTCTGTTCCGCCGATATGAGGTCAAAGCGAAGTTTACATGATCCGCTGAACGCGGCGTCACACGACCAACACGGTCTGAGGCATACCGCCCGAGGCAAGTAGAAACAACGGAGAGCGCTAGCTTTTCGCAGCCGAAGCAGGAAGAGGGCGGAAGACAGCGTTTGTTGCGTGCACCAACGAAGCGAAGCAAGTTGCTGTGCGAAGCGTCGTCCGGGAGTGTCATTTGCAGGCTTTCTCCTTCAGAAGCAAGTGGAGGTCGGTCATTGAGGACGGCGTCGTGTGGGCACTGCGGATATTGCCAATGCTTATGCCTAAATATAGTGTTGTGGATGGTACCTTTACGTGGACTCAGTAGATGACGGCCCATTGTGGTACATCCATCCCGGGGGCGAATTTGTATTTACACTTCAGCCGAGGCCGCCATAGGCGAAGCCTGACCTTGCGCGTTGAATGCAGCGGTCCGCTTGCTTTTGCTTCCTCTGTGAAGGAAATTGAAAGTTAAGTGGCAGGATAAGTCTCGCATTTGCACCGCATATTCTCCGATCGTGGCGACATAAAATGTAATCTGACTGAGCTATGTCCTGTGCAGTTGAACTGCAACGACGAGCTTGTACTGCGTGTCTTCTCAGATTTTTATGTGGTCCAAAACACAACAGACATCCTTCGACTGCGAACAGGGGTTTTTAAAGCAAGCTTTGGATCAGGATCAGGACCACGTTTTTTGTTATAAAAATTTTGAGGCTGTGGCGCTACTTGTAAAATCACGAGTGTAAACGCCGTAATGCGCCAAGGGCCGTAACCTATTGCGTTACGTGTACCTTACCACATCATGCTCCCACAACTTTTGTCATACCTCTCGCGCCCGAAATAGGAACTGTTTCGGGTGCAGTTGTTGCTGTATGTGTTGCATTTGTGCGCGATATCGACCATGACCGTTTTCAACAGCCGCCATTACGTGTGTATATTTATCACTTTTTTTTCTTACTTATTCTACAGAACGACATCTATGACTGGGTGCGCGACCACCGCGTCCACCACAAGTACTCCGAGACTGATGCCGACCCACACAACGTGAACCGCGGTTTCTTCTTCGCCCACGTTGGCTGGCTTATGTGCCGAAAGCATCCCGAGGTGACCAGGAAGGGCAAGGCCATCGACTGCTCAGACGTTGCCAACGACCCTGTTGTCAAGTTCCAGACCAGGTGAGCTTCTGGTTCTCCTACGTTTTCGCACCCCTGAGAGTAGCAAGCCTGACCTTGTCCCGTTCGGCACTAAATACCTCGTAGGGCACCTCACACTGCGAGGCATACCGTGCCGAAGAGTTGGCCCGATTATCTGTATCCCGATTTGTCCACATGTCTCAGTTTACTGGTTATACGTACATTGCAAAGAAAGAGAGAAAGCCTAATAGCTGTAGAGGATAACCTATCGAGAGGCTTGGATTACTATTCTAAGTACGATGGTGAGCAGGGTAAAAAATGAACGTTTCGAACCAGGTGCACAAATCAGCCGTGCATCTTGTGAGATGACATTCGTTAAAATGGGACATAGGTGATTAAAAATCTAAACTACCACTTCGTAAAATGGGATAAATATAAGGGGAGAGAATTCGTGAGATGAAGGCAATGAAAGCCAAAGCAGTTAATATTTATGAATCTAAGTATGTGGACTTCAAACACACCATTAGGTATTTACATAGCTGCTGTCGTTCGTGGCTAGTTTACGACACCATATTTTTTTTTTTTCGAAAGTCTGCCCTTAGGCATAATATTTATTCAGAAATACACATATAAATTTGCTTCGTGTATGAAGTCCAGTAACGAGCGGTGGTGAGGTCCACTAATCCAGCGGTCAAGGTCGGGTGGTCGGCCAGGCCTGAGGCGTGTTGCACGTAGGTGACGGAGACGGCTTAATTGTAGACCGGTGCATGTCCACAATAGGTGTGTGACAGTTACATCGCTGATTGGGGCGTCGCAAAATGGGCACGATGTACCGTACGGGCCGCGGTACTTTTGCGCCCAAATGGTGGTCACGGATGGGGTAAGCGCAACCCCAACACGAAGCCTCCGCAACGTAACCTCCTCTCGGCGGGTTAAACCACCGGGGAGGTCTGACCCACACGGAGGTATAAGAGCTCGCGTGGTACGTCGGAGGCTTTCTTTTTCCCGTAGCATCTGTCCTTGAGCGTCCTCAGGAAAATGCGGTAGTGGGTGCGGTGTGACTTGTGGGTGGGTTGCCAAATCAGCTTGGACAAGGTCCGGCAAAGCGGCCCGAGGCACCCACGACACCATATTCTTTCCCATTTTTTCTGGATATATTGGTGCATGGACTAGTTGGCTTCTCATCATTACAACGGCACCACTACTTTTCAGGCGTAGACGAAGTCGTGTATGTGTAATTTCGTGTACCGTCTATGTTTCACGTTAACGAAACTTTGCGTTCCTGTAACGCCAGACATTTACACATCTACAAGCGATAGCGTCATTGACCCGATAACAAGTGCAATACACTGGCTTATCAAAGTGCCAATAAGTGGGTATTTATTAGAGGAGAGGAAAGAAAAGATGCTTGATTCGGTCTCCCATATTGGGGACACGGCTAAGCGCCTTGGGGGGAAGGCGAGGGGTATAAAGGCGATAGAGAGAGAGGAGGGGAGCAGTTAGGAACGCTTTCGCTCGTGGACGCTTCGGGTGCTAAAATAGATCAGAGGGAGGGGGTGAACCCACCTCCCAATTTTGGTGATATTTTAGTTTGTATGCGTTTATATAGACGCACACATAAACACGCACACACAAACACACACACACACGCATCCATAAAGAAGGGTCCGGCCCCACATTCTTTTCTGCGCCTCCTAGCGATAGTTCAAGTGTACCACGCTTCGCAGGATAGTTCAATAGGGAATAGTGCGTAAGCCACTAAGATTTCTTTCCTTTGCACGCAGGTACCACATCCCGATGACGATTCTGTTCTGCTTCCTCGTGCCGACCGTGGTGCCGCATCGGCTCTGGGGCGAGAGCCGCTGGAACGCCTTCTTCGTGGCCGCCATCCTGCGCTGGGTGTTTCAGCTCAACTCCACCTGGCTGGTGAACAGTGCCGCTCACATATGGGGCCAGAAGCCGTACGACAAAAACATCTCGCCGGCCGAGAACTTCATCGTCTCCTTCTTGGCCATCGGCGAAGGGTTCCACAACTACCACCACACGTTCCCGTGGGACTACTCGACCAGCGAGCTCGGGTGGAAGCTGAACATCTCGACGATGTTCATCGACCTCATGGCGAAAATCGGCTGGGCGTATGACCTGCGCAAGCCCACTCGCGAGATGATCGACCAGCGAGTAGCGCGAACGGGTGACGGCAGCCACCCGTCGCAACGGCACCACCACAACCACGAGCACGACTACTGATTTAGATAGACGCGCTCCGAACACACCGCGCTCTTCTGTCTGCCCCTCGGTTCGCTACGCTCAAGCGCAGTGCGCCACTGCTCAGCAGCGCGCAACCACTGCTGAACATTCGTACGACTGCGGTCCCCGACGGCATGGGCCCATCTGAAAGATTACCCAAGCCCGGCGCGGTGTTGTCTCTACGCTACGTGACGTCACCACGCGGCATCTGCATGCACGAGGGCCCTTGTGAAGCAACCATTGTGCTGCTCATATTCCTCGTTCTTCACCACGCCGCATGGGGTGCGAATCACCGTGCCCCCCCCCCCCCCCCCCCACTGCGCTGGACGGCTTTCAACCGCATTTTCACAGGGGGTAGCACGCCGCCAGTGAAGACCTATAGCTCTTGTGCCCATCGCAGCAGCCCTCGTGAATGCCGTCTGCTGGACCTGCGTACCCGGACTAAAGACGTGCTGACGCGTGGGGTTTGCGTAGCCGTAAAATTAGTTTGGTTACGATTTATTATGTCATCGTCGAAACCAGGATCTTTCGACTACAACCTTCTTTCCTTGAAGAACGCTCGCATTACCTTTAAGTGACATTTATTTGTTCTTTTTGCTGGTGATACTCGCGAGAAACTTTCGCCGAGGAAACAGAAGAGCTGTGCTTGTTGTGTTCGTGGCACGCAGTAGGACTATATTCGCGTATTTATCGAAGGTCGTGCATTAGGGAAAATGTAGTCGAAGTGTTAGTGGCCTTAATTGATAATTTCCCAGAAGTCTCTAGAAGGCTGCTGGTAGCAAGTGCAATCAAGAAGAAAATAAGTGTATGCGAATGGTTGCCGAGGCTGACTACCTACTTTCTGCTCTTCACTACTTATTTATCGCAGAGAAGCGGTACGAAGAAAGCACCTCTGGTCTCATGTGAAATTGTTGTGCTGTATTTTGTGCGCTGTCCGCAGGCCAAGCCCGCCATGATGTGGTCACGCGCTTAGTATGTGCAAGAATGAATATTCGTGTGTGTGTTTTCATGTTGTTACGTTGTTGACCATATATCGTCCACTTCCTTGATGTGACACTAAAATCTTGTTACGCCAAGGTGAAGTTATCCTATTGATGCCACTTGTGGCGCACGCCTGTGTATCGTACCTTTTTTTTTTTTTTTTTCAGCTCCCCAGGGCATGTAGCGTCGTGAGTGTTTAACATACCGGGTGGATCTGTAGGCACAACTTTCGTCCAGTCAATTTGTTCCAGTATGTTTTTGTTATCTGCAGTGCAACTGACTGAGTTCGATTTTGCGCACTAACCTAAGCACACGTATGCCTACCACCGATATTACTCAGAGATGTCTAAACATGTATATATCTACTTCACAACTTTGTTTCCTAAATAAAGTATTGCATAAATAAATACCGAGTGCTTGTGTCTTGTGTGGACAAAGGCGCAGTGCGATTCAAGCATGCTTTGGTATTGCGAAATAGCGCAAACAGTTGACGTTTCCTTGCACATATGCAAGGCAACGCCAACAATATGTAGCTATTTGTCGCGCACCTCATTGTAGTCTGCATGAGCACACGCAACAGCTGCTTTCTCACGTATGAAAGCTAAGTGTTTAAATGCGGATCGTAAGCTCTGCGCTCTGGCGGAATATCTGCGCAAGCATATGGAAAAATTCTTCAGTTCATGCTAAGGTTAAAACAAATCAGTGCTAAAAGAAAGCAACTGTTTCGGCATCGACAAAAAAAGTGGTGGTGTTGTGGCGGGAGAAATGCACGTCTGTCGTATATTTCTCCTCAACATTGCGCCGGGTGACACATTTGAAGGGTCACTATAAAGCGGCATTAAATTACGTTAAAGATAATTAGGTTTTTTTTCGCAAACTATTTTCGCTCATTGGGCGAGAAAACAACGCTTACGAGGGAGTGCCGAAAGGTTCCTGACCTTGCACGGAAAGAATAGTCAGCGTTTTGAATCCACACGCTTATTCAACATGTTCCCTCCACAGGCTGATGCCCTTGTTACGTCGTTGCTTCAGTTATTCTAGTCCTATAAAAGTACCCTGTGATATAGGGCGTCAAACCAGCTTTCTGCAGCATGTCTTACCTCGACGACGTTTTCAAAACGAGGATCTTGCAGGTGTTTCTTCAAATTAGGAAACAAATGGCCATCAGAACGGGCCAGTTCAAGTGAATAGGGCGGATGATCGAACAATTGTGCTGCAACAAAAGGATTCATTTGGTCGGCATTCCCCGGCGTTTCGTCTTTACTGCCGCCTTCAATGGGCAGATGAGTCTGGCGTAGTACCCTCGGGTTATACTACAGCCCTGGGGCAGGTAGCCCACCAGAAGAACACCGCCTTTGTCCTAGAAAAATGGACGCCACGACTGTTTTGGCCGATTCCTGGGTGCAACTTCGTCGGTCTTAGGGACCACTGTGACGCCAATCGTTTGGCTATTTCTTGGTGCCAGGATCACAAATATGGAGCTAGGCTTCGTCCTCGGTCACTAACCTAACGAAAAATTCCGTAGTGTCATCGAAAGGTGCCAAAACGGCTCTGGACACCCTAATTGGTGTCTATCTGTTCAGCTGTGCAAACATTTCAGCACCCACTTTGCTGAAAGCTTGCGCATGTGTAGGTTACTGCTAGTGTTAAAACAAACACATTCCTGGGAGATGTCCAGTAACCGGGCTATCCTTTTGGCGGTTATTCAAAAATCGGCTTATGTACAGCGTCGCTTGTTGCCAGATCTGTTGAGGTTGTGGGACACCCACAGCGATGGTCAGTTTCTGTGGTAAAATACCCTGTCTTGAAACGAAAAACCCAGATTTTCACTGTGTTGTGGGAAGTAAACATCTCCTCTAGTGTTTTCGACATCGCAGTTTGAATGTCCTTTGCAGACGTTCCCTGGAGATATAAAAACTTCACGGCACCCCGTAACTCCACAATCGTGGAACTTGCTCGTGCCTATGCCACCTGCAGTTTCTATCTCAAATTAATAATAGTTATTAAAATCAGACATATGATACTCGCACAATAGCTTAACAAGATATCGAGCTTTTATACGGCACCACATTCATGTTTCAATTCTAAATGGGAAGTGGCAAAGCCAGGAACCCTTCAGAACCCCCTCATACAAGTGAAAAAAGATATATATATATACGCAGACCCAGCACTGCGTTAGCATCTAAATGAAGTGAAGTTCAGTGCTTTCTTCAGGTTTGCATAATTTTTCCAGTACCCGCCACGGTGTCCTAGCGGTTATGGTGCACGAGTGCTGACCCGAAGGTCACGGGATCGAATCCCGACCGCGGCGGCCGTATTTCGATGGAGGTGAAATGCTCGAAATTTAGGTGCACGTTAAAGAACACCAAGTGATCGAAATTTTCGGAGCCCTCCACTACGGCGCCCCTCATAATAATTTCGTGGTTTTGGGACGTAAAAGTTAACGCCAACAATTACTATATTATTAGCTTTTCACGTATGGTCACGACAGTGCTAACTAATTTTTTTGGCGCGACATTCACCACATGTGAAAGTGGGGCCCTTGCTACTGAGACGAAGAAACCACCAACTCAAATTTGACGCTATGTTTTCATTCATTCGTTACGAAATGCTCAGCAACTTAAATGCGATAATGAAACCGCGTGGCGGCTGCGTTTCTTTTTTTTTCTTTTTTTGCTCTACTGTGTAGCGCTGGGTGATCTCTGGTGAATCAAACTCAGTCATAGCACGTGACTAAAGCTTTCGTTCCGATCGCACACCACAATGCCGCAGCTCGGCGCCCCCATCGCCCACCGCTGGCGCGAAAAGAGCCGGCAGCCATACTAGGGTGGCTAGAATCTTAGCCGTCCGCTGCGAGTAGCGCGTTCCCACCGCTGAACACTGTAGAAGTGGTGTCCTTCTTACACGTAATGAAATGACTTACTGACACTAGCAGTGTATACACTACGCGCGGAGTTTCCAGGGTGGCCGCTCTGAAGGGTGCATGTTCGAAGACGCGGACGCAGCGACAAGTGCACCATAGCGTACGGCATAGCATGCTCTTGTATGGTTGCCGAGGATGCTTTTCAGGCCATGGTCTAAGTAATTTTTGTAATGTTATTGGTCGTCTGTTCAAGCTTCCTAGTTTTGTCTCTCCCTTTTCACAGCGGAACTGGTCAAGCCAGCATTGCTCCATGACGTGTGAACAGAAAGGATATCATCATGAACGGGCTCCTCGTCCTCTTCTTCGTCTTCGTCATCATGTTCTGCTTCGCTCCCAGAACACGTGCGCCGATTTGACCAACGTGAGATGCAATAACTCTGATGGGAGAGAGAACGAGTACAGAGAGAGAAACACACAGAAAAGAAATTCAGGGCGAAAAAATAAACTTTCTTAGCGAGGCGGGATTCGAACCCGCGTACCCACGATCAGAAGGCCAGCGTCGTAACCACTCGGCTATCCAGGCACGCTAGCAGAGCGTAGCATAGCCTTGCATAGTATAGTATAGAAATGGGGTGGGAAAGGGAAGTGACGGTGAGGAGGAGGGGAGAGAGTAAAGCATAGCATAGAAAGAATGAGAAGAGAGACATGGAGAGAAAGAAAGGCGGAAAGAGAAAGAACGAAAGATAATCAAAGAAAGATACGAAAGAAACAGAGAGAGAGAGAAATGGAAGAAATAGAAAGAGAGAAAGGGAAAGAACTAGATAGAGAGAAAGAAAGAAATAGAAATAAACACACACAAAAAAGACAGAAAGAATTGAGAGAATAGAGGAAAAGAAAGAAAGAGAGGAAGAAAGAGAGAGAAAAATAAATAGAAACAAAAAAGGCCGGCTAGCTCCGCACTTCCTTCCCGCTTGGCTCTACTAGTGCGAAGCTGCCTTAATTTTTTTTTTTTTCATTGCGTACTTTACGTATTCCAGAAGGATGTCAACACTCTCATTTCGAGGGGCTCGCTTCCTTTCTTAGACACGACCCAATAATAACATATATATACGGTGTTTTACGTGCCAAAACCACGATATGACAACGAGGCACACCGTAGTGGAGGGCTCCGGAAATTTCGACCATCTGGTGTTCCTTAACGTGCACTGACACTGCGCAGTACACGGGCATGTACCATTTCGCCTTCATCGAAATGCGACCGCCGCGGACATAACCTAATTAATCGAACAGACAATTAAGCCAAGGTTACCACAGGGACATTATTTGTTATTTTTAACTATAGTGTAGCAGTTACGAAATAAATGGAAGGGATTTAAAGTGGAAGAAAAAAAAAACACCTTTGCCACCGGTAGGGTTGCGGGTTCGGGCCCCACCGGCGGCGAAGCCGTTTTTATGCCGTATAACTCCAAGCGCAACAAATGCGTCCATCGCGCCTTATGCTCTGGGTGCGTGGGTGAGCCAACAAGCATGGTGGCTTGATGAGCCTTCTTGCGTGCCCGCGTTGTATAACTATGATGACATGGTGCTTTTTTGTAGCGGAAACGGAGGTCCCGTACGCTGCACTGTAAGAGACAACCTGCGTCCCCTCCTTTAGTCAGGCCTTGACTGCTCATGGCAATCCGCGCGGCCGAGAGCACATGAGCTCACGCGCCTCATTTTGGATGTGATCCGTTGCGGGTGAAAATGCTAACGTCGAAATTAGATGGCTGGTGCCTTCATGCGCGTTTTTGTTCTTGCACACCTAATGTTGCAGGTCAGGTAATTTAGTTAATGAGGCACGGTGAAGCGTGAGGCCGCACGAACCCTACGCTTACCGCGTCAGGCGTTCTCCATCACGACCGCGTTATGACAAGGAGAGTGAATTCCCGTTCTTCGAGTGAGATCTGTTCATGTTTCCTTGTGCGTACGTGACACCATGATCATAATTTAATTAGTAAGTGGATGCTACATTTAGTGGTATTTAAACGGCCAACAGATCTGGGAAACATCGCGTAGCTGTCTAATACTTCAAGTCGCCATCAGTACTTACCGGTGCTTCACAATTGGGGCGTAATAGCAACTTTATTTTTGTTTACATTCTAGAATTATTCCATTACTCAACAACATACGGCATGCTCTGTGGGCTTTGGATTTCCCACGCACATTCTCAAGCTAAAAGTTGAAGGGATGCAAGTGCCACGAAATTCTCTACTCAATCCTCATAGTGCAGATAACCCTAAATACATGAGAACTGCACTCGATTAAGTCGATCCACAGACCTCTCTCTTTCACTTCGTTCTCGTGTCATAATAAGAAAAGAAACTTGATTTTTTCCCCTAACCACGGCTCATGACACACGTCAGGGGCGTAGCCAGAAATTTTTTTCGGGGGGGGGGGGGGGGGTTCAATGTATGTTCGTGCGTGCGTTTGTATGTGCGCGTGTAGATATACGCAAGCAAAAATGAAAAATTTCGGGGGGGGGGGGGGTTTGAACACCCCCAACCCCCCCCTTGGCTACGCCCCTGACACACGTATATGGTGATGCCATCCCCGGCTTTCAAGATTACTCGATGCTCTGTCACTCGGAGTGACAGAAAATGTTATGAGTATATTACATTCAAAGGTACTGTCAACAAGCACTGTCTTTTTTTTTTTTTTTTGTCAGAGGGTCCTTGCCTTCAGCGCCGACAGTTCATGATTCTGACGGAAAGAAGCTCGCGCAAATGGAACAAAAAAAGTCTAAGAAGGAAGGAAGGAGAGGAAAGAGAACGTTGGCGAAGCCAGTGGAAACAAAAAGGATGTAAGCAGAAACTACACACAAAAAAAGAGCGCATAGAGGACGCTTCAGTCACCAGCAGAGCACCCCGGAAAGTCAATAGATGACGCACAAAGGCTTTTCAGCACAGACACACATGCAGCGTCTTCGTCGAACTGTCACTTCCTTTGCGGACCACTCGCGCGGGTCTGCGCTGGTTAGGACGAACCAGGAGGAGGAAACAAGGAATGACTTGCGCGCGGAGCAAGTCGCTTTTTTCTACGCAGTGTGCTTCGAGATTATGCGGGCAACGCAGGAACAGACGTCAATCAAGGGAAATTGCGCTAGATTACTCCGCCGCTCGTCAGTACGCTTATCATTTCATCGGGCCCCTTCGACATCTGCGAGCTTTGTTCGCATAGTTCGGTTCTCCTCTATGTAATAGTTCAGATAGTTATGTCCAACAGCACAACTATAAGTTCTCCACCAGAAATCCGTTATACCTTTTGCGGCAGTCGACTCCTGAGTGCATGCCTGCATAGTTAGGCTATTGATCGTGTGTTTGGTCTCAACTCCACACCACCTGCAAACTTTAAATCTCTCCGTCGTCGAAATTTCTCCGTCAAAAGCGGAAAATTTAGTGGATATTCGGCGGCAGAATATTAATATAGAGGGACATAATGTGTAACGAAAATTCCAGAAAATAAAGGAGGGGGTGAAAAATATATACACAAGAATGTAACATGCATTTGTTCCATGTACTATAGTCGGTGACAGCCTCATAATAAATATAAGCTCCGCCCACGAGGCCGCATTGCTCATATTTTGCATGCCTCCGCGCTACAAACGAAGTAGTTCCTGGACAATGTCAATACTTTTCACGCATACAAATATTATCTTGCAATACTCCAATAATATTGAAGTAAAGAAAGCAAAGCTAGATAAAATAAATTGTGAAAGCATGGAGTTCAGCGTCAGTATAACGATATATACGTTGTTTAAATCGCACCCCCGGCCGCGTTCATCTCGGAGTCTATACGAAGAAGTAATGTACATATCAAAGGTGATGTTTCTGAGCAGTGCCTACTACGGTATTAAAACAAAGAATGCCAGATATAACATAAAACTTAAATAAAGGAATCGTTATTTTACGGTTTCACAGAACAAAACAGGGAGATTAATCACATTTAATAAGGTCATTTGTAATTGTTTTTGCGAAACTCTCGCCGCAAGTTTTCTTCACTGTCTGCTGTAACTATGGCAACTGTGACTCAAAGCGAAGTTTAGCGAAGTGCTCTGAGATTGCCTTTGGGAATTTCGACTCTTGTGTTGCCGTAAATACCGCATTTGCGTCTCTAGTCGCCGTGCTTGTCATCATGTTTGAGGAAAACGCCAAGGCTTCATTCGACGTCTTGTTTCAACGAAATAAAAGCGTGTAGCACACATGGCATTTAACTGTGGGGACCATTGCATGCGCTGCCGTTACGTTCACGCCAAGGAGATGTACGCGGCTAAACTGGCATTGACCAAAAGCTTTACGTGAGATTGTTTATCGCTTCGACAACTTGCACTGGGACTGCCATTACCCCTGAAGCCCTTGAATGTTCAAGTTTCTAATTAATTTATTATTTATTTATTACATACCTGCGTCGCCCCAGTGGGCATTACAGCAGGGGGGCCCACTTTTGCTAGAAGAGGGGCCCCTACCTTCTATATATATGTGTGTCTGCGCGAAGGTAAATATATATTTACGTAGATTGTGAAGAGGTTGTCATCGGTTGCCGTAAGACAAATAGGAAAAGGATACACGCTTCTCAAAAGACAGTTTATTTGTCCACGTTTTGATCGGAGGCCGATCTTTATCACAGCAAAATTTACGAGGCTTCGATGAGCTTTTATAGCATCGTCCTCCGTGCAGGTAGAGCGAAAAAAAAAATAATAAAAAATGTAAAAGTGAAAAAGAATCAGTAGCCAAGTGGCCACACGTATACACTCAGAACAAACACGTGCATCCTCGAAGGAAAAAAGGAAAACATATAGATGTCTATATAGATAATCTCGGTGGACACAATCGGTAAGTACATTCCTTTCGTACGTTGTCAAGCCCCACCTCTCCGGATCCCCCTCCTCATTCGTTCGTGAAGCATAGCGAGGGGCTGAGGCTTCACAAGAAGGGATAAGCGCTTAAAAAAAGGGTCTATGCACTATAAGCTTCACGAGTTTAATATAAACAAATTATCCCTGCGTAATACATGCACACTATACACGCGAAACGCTAAAAAAACGCACGTTAGACAAAAAACAATAATTGCAAATACAATATCGTGAAGTATGATGCAACGCCATTAAGAACAAAATGTGTTTTTTTTTTCACTCAATAATAGTTTTAGCGGCGTCACTTCAGTTACGATCACAATCCATGCAATCGACGTGCCATAGCGAGCGCATCATTTCACGGTTTGTAGGTAACGATCACCTCGCACGGCGTTTCTCATTGCAAGGCGTTCGTGCATCGAGCGCGATACTTACGCGACGGGCACTTCGAGGTAGCACATCATTATGGGCTGGTGGAACTGAATTCCGTTAAGACGACGCAACTGCGCCAATAGGCACACGTCACATAACCACATGCGCACCAGATGATGACCACAATTATCTTCCTATAATCACACACCACTGCATATTCTTCACACCTGGTTTGTTTACTTTCGCATTGTGTTGCGCTAACGGGTTATGTTGGTCGCTTCCTTTCTCTCACGGTTCGTCCGCACATACGTCACTCATATAGGTACACAACGAGGCGCATATCACAATAGATCACCAAGATTCCCACGTTGAGAGCTCCAAGTAATACACACACGCGGACATGTGGCAACGCTAATGCCATGGCTTTTTGCGGGCGGTAAATCGTACACAGACGCGCACGTTCAGACTTCACTTTCAGCTACGCGAATGAACGCGACGACAATCGCCAATGTGGTGACCCTTAGGCGATATGCTTGGTGTATCCGAGCGATGGAGGGAACACACGACGTGTTGCAACTTGACGCTGCCGAAACAACGGAACGCGCTAAAGCGTTGTACTCCGAGCTGCTGCCGCATCGGCGCGCTTCAAACGCGGTACGGTCACAAGCTTCTACTGCATCGGATGACCGGCGAGGACGATGCTGGGTACGTGCGGATAACAGTAGGAAATAGCTTCTTCTGGAAGAAACAAACACCGCAGGAAATTGGAATTGACGGATCTCGATCTCGGTGCAGCGGTACTAGAGTCACCTAGAATCTAGCGGTACTTCGCCTCTCGTCGCGAACGGCGCCATGTTGCATTTTTCATTGGATCGTCTTGACCGTTACGTCATGGTAAAGAGCGACCGTAGTTGGACGCGCATAATACAAATGGACAGCGGTACAGTTTACTTTTTATTCTTAGCTTGTCACCGACTATAGTTGGGCAGCGTTTAACGCCCGGCAAATGTTCTACATGTTAACATCTAAATTAGAATAATATGATATGCTATATACGAGAATCTACTTCCGTCGCATTCTACAATGGTAGTAGCGGGCTCTGTGTGTGCTATAAAACACCCAGACGCACGACCAGCGGAATACGCAATGTCATTTGTCATTGCCCATGGCCGTTTCAAGCGAAAGGTAATAGTCTATGTGATGTGGAGTGCTCTGCGTACTATAGCAAGGACGGTCAAATAATTAATCACCAGGCGCTTATGACGAACCGCAGGAAGCGTAGTTTTCACTGAGTGCCCGCTGCTGTCGGTGCAGCCGTTAAGTCACCATTACGCGCACTATATGAAGACGAGACTTCTGTAAGGTGGTTCCGAGCCAGCGAGGCAAACCATGCACGCCCACGAACACGTGGGGGAAACGATGCGTTAACTAAAACTATTAGTGGTGGTGGATCGGCAGACGAGCATCATCGAGTTGACGGGAAACTCGAGGCCGAACGCCGCACTCATTTGTTCGAGAAGCCAGACGGTCCGCCCTTTCGTTGCCGGCAATACCCACGTGCGACCTTATCCGCAGACAGATTAAGGATACGCCGCTAGATGCAATTGCCCATAATAATAATTTATGGGGATCAACGTCCTAGATGCAATTGCTCAGACGTGGTTATTGATGCTATACCGTGTATACTCGCGATGTGGCTTTTGCTGCCTCGCTGTTAAAGACGACTAAGCGCTGACACATGAGCCGTTATGAGGAGAACAATCTAGCAAGCTGTCAATTCCTCGTGCGCGCATTGGAGCGCCATATGTAGATGGGTACGAAGCAAGTACCTGTGATAGAGACCGTTTGGTGTGTACAGAGGCTAAGTGGTGATTTTCAGTCGGGAATATGCTGAACGAAGAACAAAGCGAGTGCAGCGAGCAAAAACCAGTTCGCGAAGAGAATGCAATCAGTTGACGGACCTTCACAATCACATGGCAGTGGTAGCTGCCGCAAAGAAAAAAAATAGGTGCAGTTCACGCTGTATACACTGTAAGAAAAAATCGAGTATTTGGGGAGTGCCAAACAATAATCGTCATCTGGCTTGCTCGCGGTTTCTTTCTTGAAAACCCGGCTCTCGTCACTTTCCTATCAAGAATGCTATGCCACGCTGGTACACGCGCATCATTCGTGACCGGGAAGTGCCGGGACCGCGGTGATAACGCGAGGAAAGTGCGCGAGGGGGTTGACGATTATAGTTGTGCGGCAGGAGTACTCCCGGCAGGAATGTTAAAGAGCTTGTGTCGCAGAAATTGCGGTGTCAGCGTCGGCATCGTTGGTTGTGAGCGAAAAATCGGCGTTGCCCGTGAGCGAAAATTCGAGATAGATGCAAATAAATGAATAACAAAAATGTTCGGATTGAGTGAGAATCAAACCCATACCTTCTGCGTGGCTTGCAGGTGTTGTACCATGGAGGCACACCGCGGCTTGAAGCAGCTTCTTTAAAAAAAAAACGCTATGAGAATGTCATGCAGTGGGAGGCGTCTCCTTAACGCATGTGACTGCATGGCAGAATTGTAGAATCGCACCACACGTCAAAACGCGTGAATTGTGCAACGAGTGGGTGGTTTAAAGGGACACTAAAGAGCAAAACGATTTTTCTCACATTAGTAAAGTAGTCTTCCACGATACCAAAAACACCACGCTTTCTGCGCGAAGACGCTTAATAAGCGAGAAAACGCGCAAAAAGAAAATACAGGTGGCGACGCCACCTTGAAATTCCCGCACCATTTGCCATGACGTCACATATTTTCGACGGTGCCTGCTTGGGTCTACGTACTTCCTAATCAGTTAAATCGAAGTACATTGTCGTCTGAGAGGGCCAGAGAATTGACATAACGAGTTTGTGGGAATTTCGTCGTGGCAGTGGCGCCAAAATACGTTAAATGCTCTTTGAAGTCTTTTACGTCACGAAGTACAAAGTTCGGCGCGAAATTTAAGAATGAAACTTTGAACTTCGTTTTCTCCTTTAATAATAAATCTATGGTGGTGAAATAAACTACACAAGAGTTCTCCGAGCCCACTTTATCAATCTAAACCAATTCATTGTTTCTCTTTAGCGTCCCTTTAAAGCTGCCCACCATTACCAAGTGTGACGCTGCGCTGGAGCGCGTGGTAGTTTACGGGCGCGTAGTGGGTACTTCGCCACTTTGCAAAAGGAAGAATTATGGCGTAGTGGGCACTTCGCAACTGTACTTGCAGTAGGCATTCTAGGATAGTTTGAAACGGCCAATGTTACGCGCACAAGCATTCCTTTCCTTGCGGCACTGTTGAAGGCGATGCGCACAGGGCGCGATTACGCTATCCCGTTCTACTCTTGAAGGCGAAGCTCAAGCGTCCTGCAAGTTTTTCTGTGTCTTTATTGTGCCTGTTTCTTTCTATCTCTTTCTCTCTCCATTTATTTCCTTCACTGTCTTTCTACCTTTTTATCCCTTTCTTTCTCTCTATTTCTCTCTTTCTCTTTCTTTCTATCTCTTTCTTTCTCTCTGTCTAGCTCTCTGTACACATTCTCTCATCCATCAGAGTTATTGCAAATCGGCGCACGTGTTCTGGTAGCGAAGCAGAAGACGAAGAAGAGGACGAACAAAAGAAGAGAACGAAGAGAGCGCATGCCGGTTCATGATGATAATAGCTTCCTGGCGTCGCCCCACGGCATAACGAAAAGCTGAACAGATTCGCTGTAATAAATAGGCTTGATTACCTTCGTCACACTTTCTTTCTTGTTCCGAGAGATACATAACTATAGCGCCATTCATAACATTAATTCGACTACTGTTAGAATACGCATTTTCAGTTCGAAGTTCTCATCAATGGAGTAAGATACACCTCCTCGAGCCTGTGAAAAGGAAAGCCGTTCCGTTTATTTGCACTCGCCATTACCGCAATTCTTTGACTCGCAACTTCTCGTCGCCAGCTGACATTCGTCCGCCAGCGCCACTATAATGTTCTAAATTACAGCTCTCTCTCTCAACCCCCTTCCCACCTTGTCATCCCCAGTTTAATATGCGAATTAAAGCTGTCTCACGGTGCTGTCTCATGGATGCAATACTCCATGCGTATATATTATTTTTTGTCTTCGTGCTGGCGTTGTTATCCCTGTTGCGCCACGCTGTTTGTAATTACACTGTCTGTGCGTACTCGCGGTGTTTCATTGTAGAACTACAATGCTTTACATACGTATTAATCAGTCCCTGTGCGGTCTTACGGGCTGTAATATGTACAAATGAAATAAATAAACCATGTCACTACAGTAACCCGTAAAGATGAAGCTTGAAGGACAACAAAGAAACCTGAGAAAAATTTTGGCCGAAGAATAAGGAGCGTAACACTTTGTTCTTACGTGTGTATTCCTGCCATTTTTTTAGCTTCCAATATCCACAGCCTCAGCTTTTAGAAGATTATGCTTGAATACTAATTGGGAAATTCAGGTAATATATTTTGCCAATTGTCTGTCATTTCTGTTTTACCTCCTTCCCACGTATTTTTTTTATTTGTGCGCGATTCGTATACATACCTTGGTTGTTTTCAGTTTTTTTTTTTTTTTTGTACAGTACTTATTTACTAAGCATTCGGTTGTCCCACACCGAACATGTTCAATCGCTTTGGCGTTTGGCAGACGAAAGCAAGGTCGGAAGTTCGATTCCCTCTCACGGCCGTGAGATTTTGTTGGGAGCCAGAATGCGAAAAGGGTTGCGCATCAAGCTTCACGCGCACATTCGAGAATCGCTGGCGAAGACCGTGTGTTGCCTCGGGACGTTCTATCTCGCCAGTCTATCAGCAAGGTTGAACATAGAAAAGAAGGAAGTTTTGCGCTCGGAAAAGTCGTAATCATTCAGAAGAAAGATGGAACGGACTAAATAACGAGTACTTGGTAACATTAATGGGCTTATTGTTCGCCTCTCAGAAAACAAGTTACGTGTACGTGCGCGCCACAGTCACAACTGAAGCACGGCGCGGTTTCCAGGGGCCCAGCATAACGCATGGTTACACCGTCGTGCAGAGAGCGACAGGCACGTCCACCTTGCTGCCTCGTCTAGTCTAGGTGAAACCGGAGTAAACTTGAGAGCGGTGCTCGAACGCCGCCTGTACACAGCCCATCATGATAACTCCAGTTTAATTCCCAGCATCACAAGATCACATCCACGCCAACGGAGTGTACGTAACAGCTGTTTACTTCGCTCAAAAATTCGTGCCAGGAATCTAAGGAAGAAAAGCGGCGACATGCGACTTTTACATCGTGATACCTGAACGCATGGGCCCGGGGTCAAGTGAGAAATATTTTTTCAGAGAGGGGGGGGGGGTTGAGAGTAACTACCTTTTATATATGTTCGTGCATGCGCTTGTATGTGCGCATGTATAGATACGCGTCATGCAAAATCGAAAAATTTCACGGGGGGAGGGGAATGTTGAAGTCAACCCCCCCCCCCCCCCCCCCCTCGTTGGCTACGCCAGTGGCTTGGTCATACCTGCGGCGGGGCGCCGGGTGCAGATGACATGCGCCGAAATGAGGAATCCGCTTGCGGAGAAAACAAAGGGACAACGATCGATGCGTTCTCCTCTACGAACACCAGAGTCTAAATATCCTGGCAATCTACATGGCAAGGCCCATGTAATGGCTGTGCAAACCGCAGTGTTTGAAAGCATCCGCGTATATGGTGGCCGACATCATACTTTATCGTTATTGGCCGAGCTGCCGGCATTCGCTACCTGTTTCTAATAACACTACAGAGCGGCTCGCGACAGTGCATAGCAGTCCGCCGCGGAGGTGCAGCGGTTACGGTGCTCGGCTGCTGACCCGAAGGTCGCGGGTTCGATCCCGGCCGCGGCGGTCCCATTTCGATGGAGGCGAAATGCTGGAGGACCGTGTACTGTGCTCTGTCAGTGCACATTGAACCACACCAGATGGTCGAAATTTCCGGAGCCCTCCACTATGGCGTGCCTCATAATCATATCGCGGTTTTGGCACGTTAATATTATTATTAATTTCTGACGGTCAATCGCAGTAGAGAGCGCATCCATGGAGGAGGAGGAGAAAATGAAGGAAATGCAAGGAGGTGAAGCAAAAGTGCGTCCGATTCACTACCCTACTCTTAAGGAAGGAGATTAGAGGGGCCCTGCAACACTTTTTCAGCATGGTCAGAAAACGCTGCCGATCGGTTTTCGAGGCTCCTGAGAACACGCGGGCCAAATATTAGAGTGGAGCACGCGGCCCGGAATTCACAAATAATTCCGAAAGTCAGCTAGAAATCTTTCCCTCTTCGCTCGACATATGATGTCATAACGCCAAATGACCGCGCCATAAACCCAAAGTCCACGGCCATTGGCCGATTTGAGCATCTTGAGCTGCATAATTACCGTGGCCGCCGCGGAATGCCGCCTCATTCAACGTGATCGCGTTCGCGATTACGTTGAATGTAAGCCGCGCATTCGAAGAAAAAAAAAAGTGCTGAAGGTCATGACGCGCGCTGACGAAGGGACGCATCTTCTTGCCCCTTCGCCATCCCCCTCCCTGCGTAGCTTTCAGCGCGCTCGCTGGTACAAAAACGTGCGACAGATCCCTGTAACTCCGCTCGTACTTGACGGATCCTAAAAATTTTTGCGGCAGTCGATTCGTGAGGCAATAAGCTCTTTTAATGAAGCCATTTAACGTTTACTTGAAAAAGTTGTTGCAGGGTTCGTATAACCAATCAAAGGAAATAGAGAAGACAGAGGGAATGAGGGAAATTCCATCGCTGCGAAACACGTTCGGCTGATGTACAAAGATTGCACTGACAGATCGATGGCGTGATAGAGCAGCGACCTTGGAGCAGCGAGGAATCACGTGACCTGAATAGACACGTCACGCCACCGCCAAAAAGAGAGAGAAGAGGGAGAAAGGAAAGACAGGGAGGTTAACCAGAAGCAGTCTCCGGTTTGCTACCCTGCACGTGGGATGTAAAAGAATGAAAGAGAAGAAGAAGAGTTTTCCCTCGCCAATGTATCACCAATGTATCGCTATTTTGCAGTGTGGTTGACCCGTGTCACTGGGGATCCAGTAACCTACGCAGTGCCCATATACGGTTGTCACTATTTTGCCTTGCCAGAACCAGAGTCGACAGAGACATGCCGCTCTACCATTTGACGTCATACGTGACGTTTCTGCTCAGGTCAGGTGACCCTCTCATATTTGACGGCGACGGGAGGTGCCGCTTCTGCGCCCTTTAGGGTACGGAAACGAGCTACCGTTTTACCGTTTCAGGCTGACACTTCGAATGACTGCGCATGAACGATATTTACATATTAGCGGGCTTCCACCAAGCTTACAAGACAGCTACCAACAGTTACCGTGTCTATACGTAACATGCCAGTGGAAGTGCCTAGGTTGCCCACTTCCACCTAATTCGCCCGTTTTAATTGACCCTGCTAATTCCAACGATCGGCATCGAGCCGAAAAAAGTTCGTCAATTTGTCTATTTCCAACCAATGGCGCGGCAGCATTTAGCAGAAATAAACGAGGCTGCTGCATTTGCAGATGATGATGACGACGATGATGACGACATCGTACCCCTCGATTACAACGAAGAAACGT
Source organism: Rhipicephalus sanguineus (assembly GCF_013339695.2). Taxonomy (NCBI): domain Eukaryota; kingdom Metazoa; phylum Arthropoda; class Arachnida; order Ixodida; family Ixodidae; genus Rhipicephalus; species Rhipicephalus sanguineus. Next base: position 101,781,498 of record NC_051176.1, on the reverse strand, counting down.
AAAAGTTACACCTTAGCAAAGATAAAAGCAAACAAAACAAAAAACAACGAAAGAGAACACAGGCAGACATTAATCAGATGCCAGTTTTTGTTTCGCTACCCTGCAGTGGAGTGTGGAAATAAAGGCTTGACGCGTCGAGGACAAGGACAGAGAAAAAAAAGCAGAAGAAACAAAATCAGGAAGGGCGTCGCAGTTACAGACGCTTGCACAAATTGGTAGATCGCAACGAGCGCTGAGGATTTGCCCGGCCTCCTTATGCGATCTTAAGTCCCGTCGAACCTGTACAATTACTCTTCCCTCCCCGTGTATACCCGTTCCATACGCGAAACTATAAGCGTCTCATGCTTAAACTATCACGTTTAAAAGGCGCAAATCTTCTATGTGCGTGGAACTAAAGATACCTATTAGAGTTGTGCACACATACGACGGGTCTATTCAATTTATCTTCCCGGACTATGCGCGTTACTGGCCGGGACAGGGCTTGCGCAACGCTCACTGGCACAAAAAAAAAACGACCTCGAGCACTCCTGGATGCCACGTCTAAGAACCTGACTGTTAAAACATTAATTAATTTAATGCCAAGGTTTTACATGCTAAAACCATGATACAAATTCGAGGCACGCCGCAGCGGGGGATACCGGATAAAGTCTTGCTGCTTCCGGTTGTTTAACGGGCAGCTAAACGTTAGCTCGCCGGTGTTTTGGCATTTCGCCTTTATCTACACTCGGCTGCCGCGGCTGCGAATGTAATTCACGACTTCATAGTTAGAAACGAAAATGTATACCTGGGTGTGTCCAGATAAGATCGAACACGAGGTCCCGGTCACCATTCCCGATTGTGATGAAATTAACTGCAGGTCTAGGCATTACACCCAGAACAATGGTTTCGCAGTTAGTTTTGCGAAAAAAAATTTTGTTCGCCTGAAAAAAAATATACAAATTTTGGCCGCAAAAAACGCTTTTCCGCCAATTTCGCGATTTCTGAATTTTGAGCGCACCTAGGGAAAAAACGGTGCACTTCTTCGTCACAATATTTATTCCCCTTAAAGAAAAAGTGAAACACAATCTTATGAGGCTATTATTTTCCTTGCTTGTCGAAGCACTTTTGAAGAAAAAAATCACAAACTTGGCAAATCGCACAAAATACCTGTATTTCAGGAATTTATTGCTGCAAGCACGTTAAAGTGAGGATAATAAAAATTGGTACATATTAACTTTGATACTTTCGCTCTCTTTTAAAATAATTTGCGTGGTTTTACCGCGCTCCGTTTTACCGTTTCATTCGTCCTAAGAGGACGAATGAGATAAGGAATGCATCACTGTGAAAGTTAAAGGCCGTTAAGTGCCAACAAATGTCATAGTATGCAACGAAAACACTGCCGGCGATTTCCCAGTGAGCGCCTTCAATACAGCACCGATGTATTTTTTTCCCCTGCTGTTATGCCCGAAGCCGCATAATATCGTGATAAGCGCTCGACTTGCGTTGAATATTCTATCTGTGGACGCACAACAATACAGTATTGTAAAAGCGGTTCTTTAATGAAGCAAAGGACTTGGACACACTTCTTTTCACAGCCGGCTGACACAAGTGTTCTGGCACGAGATGAACAACTGCAGTTTGAGTTGCTCGACCATCGGAAGCACGTATGACAGCTTTCTTTAGATGTCAATGGCTTTATTTTGTGTCATATGTTGCTCATAGAATGAACCTAATTATCTTTAGCCCATCAGAAGAGAGAAAGCAACACATGAGCGCACTACTGGAGGCGCTCACTAGGAAATCGCCGGCAGTGTTTTCGTTGCATACTATGACATTTGCTGGCACTTAACGGCCATTATCTTTCACAGTGATGCATTCCTTCTCTCATTCGTCCTCTTAGCGTAGTTTTCGCGCGCAGGCGGAGCTCATCCGCCGTCGAAGCGGCACTTATGTAACGTGAGTGCCCGCAGTATCGAGCGGCCGCTGCTGCGGGTTTGTCAAGCGGCTGATCGCAAGACAAAGCTTGCTGAACCATGACACCGGACTGCGCATTTGTTGGTGTGGAGCTGCTGATTTGTGATTATATCACGCACAAGTATTTTGAGCAACTTATATCCGAGTTTCAGCACATAACGAACGACGCGGCCGCTAGGCTGGCATGGTCACATGTGACGCACTATAACTTGTTAGCAACCAAAATAATGCAACGTTTTTTCTGCACAATGGTAGATGACGCCCTTGACTTCAATCAGAGAGATTTTAAAAAAAATTAAAAATGGCCTTTTTGAGAAAATCATTTTCAAAGTTCGGCGTTTTTGGTAAATCACTTACGTTTCAGCCCAATTATCGAGTAAAACGGAGCGCGGTAAAACCACGCAAATTATTTTAAAAGAGAGCGAGAGTATCAAAGTTAATATGTACCAATTTTTATTATCCTCACTTTAACGTGCTTGCAGCAGTAAATTCCTGAAATACAGGTATTTTGTGCGATTTGCCAAGTTTGTGATTTTTTTCTTCAAAAGTGCTTCGACAAGCAACGAAAATAATAGCCTCATAAGATTGTGTTTCACTTGTTCTTTAAGGGGAATAAATATTGTGACGAAGAAGTGCACCGTTTTTTTCCTAGGTGCGCTCAAAATTCAGAAATCACGAAATTGGCGGAAAAGCGTTTTTTGCGGCCAAAATTTGTATATTTTTTTTCAGGCGAACAAAATTTTTTTTCGCAAAACTAACTGCGAAAGCATTGTTCTGGGCGTAATGCCTAGACCTGCAGTTAATTTCATTACAATCGGGAATGGTGACCGGGACCTCGTGTTCGATCTTATCTGGACACACCCACCTGCCAAGTCATCACTGTGGGTGAGTCCCACCATAGCGGTATTGTTGAGTAGTTGATCTGAGCGGAAACGGTAGTAAATGTCAAGCTATCTACGGGCTGCAGAAGGTTATGTTGTCGGGCGAGGTTGTGTTTACTTAAATACATCAATTAAGTGCAAAAAAGAACCCCCACACATCAGAATTCAAATATACGTCACAAGCGTGATGACACCAGTGAAGTCAGACGCTACAACAATGCTGGCACAACTTCAAGTTCGGAAACACACTAGCGTTGCGAGACGTCTGGTAACTCACAGTGTGCTGTTTACCTCGATGTTTCTATACTGAGCAGCACCGCAGTATCCTGGCGTGCTTTTTAGAGAAAACATGAAAACGCTGCCTGTCGCTAGACCACTGTCCAGGGAGTTGCAGGGAGTGGGGCTGTAAAATTTTCTGTCGATGCAAGTGCCTTGAAAGCTGTGCGCTTGACAACACTTGAAAGCACTGCAATATGCAGTCGCAGCCTTTGAAGGCGTCTTATATGGTAGGCTAATACTGGGCGCCGCAGTGCAGGACGTACGCAACGGAGCCCGGTGTCAGCCTTCACACGTGTCCGAAGGGTAAGAAGCTGCTTGAAGCTGGGATTGTGAAACTTAGAACGGGTAAACAGCCATCGGCTACAACACGTGCGTTCAGCCAGCACTTCCGCGAGGAAGATTTCTGCTTAGGCGTGGGGGGCTGCGATGGTCGGTGAGAAGCAGAAAGCGCTCACTGAGACGCTCGCCCGCGCATGCACGCTGGCTGGCTAATAACGTCTTTCTCTCGCAAGCTGGCCCATATGTGGCCCACCTCGTATCGACCCCAAAATTAGGCTGATGTACACCCAGATTCAAGCTGCCTTATCCCAACCTTATTTGTTTTCTACGCAGCCGTATGTATTTTTGTCGGGGAGGTGCCACGCCTTTTGCGTTACAGACGCGATCTTGCGACCAAAATTGCTGGAGAACTTACCAGAGAATGTTGCGCATTAAAACTTTCCATTGCAGTCTGTACGCCTTGTTTATACTCCGCTTTGCAGCTACTTGCTGCAATAACTTCTCTGGTTTTCGCTGCGATTCCTAGCTCATGCAAGTACTTTTCTGCTGCCATCGTTTAGAGAACTAGGGCAGCGAACATTGTGTGATAATTGTTCACCTTCGCGCTGCACGATGCCGCATGTTTCGCCTCGTAGGTTGCTTATCTTTCTTACAGCAGTCGCGAAGCCTACGGTCTTAGGCTTTGCTCTATACATGTTCAGATGATAGATACTGGCAAGTTCGTTAGAATGAGAATGCATCCGCAGGAGTCATGCTCCAAAAAATAATAAAAATAATAAAGCATTGCTTATGATAACGTTTCACTTAGGCCCAACCAATGAATGCACTGGATAAAAAAAAAAAAAGAAGCAGCGGGAAATTGCTCGCTAAGGAGATCAATAACCGCATAGAGCGCGACGCCACTTGAGTAATAATGATAATGAAACGTCCAAGAACTTATAACAAAGAAACATGGGATCTTGCTGATGGCGCGCACTGGTCGCCGTATAGGCGCCAATTTCGCAAAATTGTTTAAAGAAATTATTTTCGAAAAGCTTTGATAACGTCCACGCTAGAACGGTTACTTGTGTTGACAGTTATAAAAGCTCATATGTGCTGCGGCCGCACTATCGCTTAATTGAGGCTTCATTCTAATACGCCCCATTTATTATTGCGATAGCGATTGTATGGACACTCTCGGCTGGTTTTTGCTGTCGCCATCGCCTCTGTCGATGCCGTCATGTCGAGGATATGTATATGTATGTATATATAAATAAAAGCCACAAAGAAAATTAAATCAGAAGAAAAAGATGCCCGAAGCACACCATCATCAGCCTGTCTACGCCCACTGCAGGGCAAAGGCCTCTCCCATGTTCCGCCAATCAACCCGGTCCTGTGCTTTTTGCTACCACGTTATACCTACAAACTTCTTAATCTCATCTACTCACCTAATTTTCTGTCTCCCCCTCACGCGTTTGCCATCTCTTTTAATGACCACCGGTTATCCTGCCGACGTGCTACGTGCCCGGCCCATATCCATTTCTTCTTCTTGATTTCAACTATGATGTCCTTAACCCCCGTTTGTTCCCTGACCCACTCTGCTCTCTTCCTGTCTCTTAAGGTTACACCTATCATTTTCGCGAAGCGCACCACCGGGATTCGAACCTTCGACCCCTCGCTCCGCAGCGCCACGCGCCTCCGGCTGTTTAGCATAGTAACAGCGAGCTATTTATATACACCATTTAACGCTAACGGCACGAAGAGCTCTGAGTTGCTTCAGTATGTGTATAGTATCACCCGCGAGATTGCCCGAAGGGCGCACTTAAAGCAATGCTCCTACATTTTTCTTCAGACGCGCACTAAAAGGTGGCCCCTTTCTGTAGCCACTGACGATGTGGAACGCCGAGTAAACGATGCGTCTAACGCCACCGCTCGGCAGGAGACGCGGAGAGGTCACTTCACGCGCCGCAGTTTTAAAGAAAAAGAAGTCTAAGAGCGTTGGGTTGCTGCTCAAACACAAAGTAACAACCGCAACAGTTCACGCTCGTCCTGTGTGTACCTGTGCGTTCTTTTCGAGTGTCCTTCCTTGTGTTTGAGCAGTGCGCTGCAAGTGTCGAGCTTTGACCATTATTAGTTCGTGGTCGTCCTGTGTGTGTTCTTTCCGCCACTCTTTTGCTCTCGAGCGGCGCGTTGCAAGCACTGAGCTGCTTGCCCTTCTTCGTGTCACATTATAATTTGTTGCTATCGCCTTCCTTGCTTCGCCGTTGCGACGAAACTGTGACTTTTTTTTTTATACAGACGGACCACTGTAATAGTGTACGTCACATAGTTAGCCCTCGAGGGTTCCTGCATTTCATGCAAGGGACTTGTTTGGGGATACCGCATCGCGGCAACCGCGCACAATGTGCACCCACTCTGTAAACAGGTATTTTGTAAACACGTAGCGCCTGTACACAATTATACACTTTCTTTTTGTCCAAGGCTTCACAAAAAAACGTCAGTGGTTTCGAAAGTATTCACATAAATGTCCAGCAGGGCATCCGCGTGGTGTTTTAGCAGAGCGCCGACTGCCAAACATGCATGAGGAGCGCACTGGCGTTATCCTACCTAGCACGCAAGGGAGGCGTGTCCTATAGAGGGCAACTCCGCAACTCTTCGCCCCCAATACTTGGAGACATGACACCTGCCGCAAAGAAGCACGGTTATTTCACTGCGCACCTACAAGGTTTCTTCTACACGCCCCGTTTCTGTGACAGTGCGCGGTTTGAAACCTTCTGGGTATGCACGATGAACGCTGCTATGCATGCGAGCGTATCAGTTGTCCTCTCATCCCTTCTTCCTTTCGCCAATCTCTTCCTCCCCCTTAACCGGATAAAACCTGGTTAACTTCCCTGCCTTTCCTTTGCCTCCCTCTCCCTCCTCCCCCCATCTCTCTCTCCTGTTTCTTGGTGTGCTACCACAAGCTTCGTTTTTGTCGCCTGCATGGCTCTTGTACACATATAGAGGCAGACATGGCATGAATTACTAATCTCAATATGCAAAGTACTAGTTACACAAAATTTGCAGCGCAACTTCCTCTTGATAATCTTGGAGGACGTGTTCAAATGATAGAAACGACCATTTTCAAAAATATTCTTCGCATGCGCCAAAGAAAAGAAAAGAAAAGGTATTTTCCAACTGAAGGTCCTTACTTGAACGTTCTACCGTTTTCAAAAAATTGAACAGAAGCTCCTTGAACGGGAATAACTCAATATATGCACAGCACGAGGTTCGTTGGCTTGTGCTGTTTCTGTGGCTGTTTTGTACACGTGTTGTGGAAAGAGTACAATGTTTTCGTGTGTTATTGAATATATAGTATAGATTTATATACATACGCGTACACTCACGTAGTCTTACTGTGCAATGTCAGTGCACGTTAGAGAACCCCAGGTTGTCAAAATTACCCGCAGCCCTCCACTGCGGCATGCCTCATAATCATATCGTGGTTTCGGCACGTAAAACGTCAGCAATTAAACTCATGTAGTCTCGTCACTACCATTCCTCATTCCCACCACCAGAGATGGCAAAATTACTCCTAAAAAGTAATTAATTTACATTTAAATTACATTTAATTACACATAACTATCTCAGAGCCGTGGCCTTCCAGTAACTTTGTTCAAGACTTTGAGTTCGGATGCTACGCGGCCTTTCTGTGAGCCAGGGGCGTAGCCAGAAATTTTTTTCGGGGGGGGGGGGTTCAACCCCCTCCCCCCTGGTTACGTCCCAGCTGTGAGCCCGCGTTTGAGCTTTGTCACTGAGATTATCTAGTCTTTCTTATTTTTTTTTCCTTTCTGATCAATTTTTTACGCTGTAAGGGAAGCGGATATGCTATATTTTGGTCGAAAGTATTCGGTCAAGTAATGAGTAATTTTCTTGAAATTATTCGATCGCAGTAATTCATTACATTACTCATTACAACATAAAGTAATTCAGTTTCTGTAATTTCATAACCGCCAAGTCTGCCCGCTATAAGAGCACAGTCTTCTCTTTCCCCCATGTGTCTTGCAGTTGATTCTCGCGTTTCATCTTGCACGTGTTTGATCCCAGTATACTGACTACGATTCTATGGATGCTAAAGTGGGGTACGTAACTATACGTCGTTATCACGCCGCACCTGCCGGCCGTTGTCAGGAGCGCACAGAATGGGCTTAACCTGGGCATTCTATCCCTGTATTGGGAAAGGGCTCAATACCGGTCTCACTGTCCGGTAAGTAGGAAGCTTGTTTTACCTCTATCGCCGATGACCCGATATTTGGCTATCTTCGGTATCGGACGACAATTTCTGTTTTTTTTTTTTTTTTGCAGCTCACGTACGGACGGGCAGAATTTTCGGACCGACTCGCAGAATGATGAGCAAAATGAGTCGTCGCAAATTGGCGCCAACTAGCTTGGTATTTTCTTTTAACCTTGAGGCAGCAGAAGCGACTCACCAGTGGCGGCAAGTGCGCGTTCTAGGGCCACGTCCTTACCGTCTCGTGAAACAGAAGCGACAAAGCAGTACTCATCTCGCCGTGACGCGGTCAGATACCAGCGACAGCAGGGAGCGTCTTGTTTTCCAACCAACTTTTGTAGTTCGGCCGCTGCACGGAGGAGGGCGCGTACCCTTTCACGAGTAGTTTATTGAAATCAGTCGGACACCATTAAAATGTCAAACATTAATCTAACACCAGAAATATACAGTAAAACCTCGGTGATACGATCACGGCTCGTGCGAATTTCGGGGTGATACGAATTTTTCTGTGGTCCCGGCCAAGGCCCATTAGACTGCAATGTATTGGAGTACGGTTGTTGCGAACCGATTTGCACCCCGCAACGTTTGATACGAACTACGAACGTACGCTGGCGCACAGGTACGAACAAGTGCTGCCCGCGCTGTCGCGGAAGAAGCGGCAGTCAAGCGCGGGCGTGCGCGCTGCGCGACCATCAGCGGTGCGTCGTTGCCTCCGAGATAGTGCACGCGAATCTTGGAGGCCTTTATGCGCCTTCGCGTTTAGATTACAGATGACGTTGACGTTGGCTTTTTTTTTCGACGAGTTGACGCGTGCTCCTGTGCTCGAGGCAGCAGCGTCTTTTTAATGTGTTAACTAGTGCCTCCCACGTCGATGCAAGCCATGTCCCCGCAATCAGACGTTTTATGGCACAAGACTGAAACTTGGGCTGCGGGTTCGTCATCAAGTCCCATGAAACGTGGACGAAGACCCCAAGAGACGAAGACGACGATTTTGGCGAGGGAGCTTGGCCTCTATCTATTCGTGTACAAAGCGCTTCTTAAGTCACTTTCGCCGCAGCTTTCTGGTGTCATGCAGAAAAGCGTAGTAAGATTAGGAAGCGGCTGCTAGCGGTCACGGGGCACGACACATCTGGTTCATTAATTACGCACGCGCGCATGCACCGTATATTTACGAGAACAGGTATGATCGTTGACGTCCAAAAACTTTATTGGCATTCAGAGCTGTTCATGACATCGCTGGGGCCCTGAGAAACACTAAATCAAAACGTATGCAAACTTTCTATTGTCGCATACTAATTGTCCATGTTTTCTGGTGATACGAATTTCGGATGGTTCGAATATTTTTGGTAACCCCGCGAGATTCGTATCACCGAGGTTTTACTGTAGTAGCATCTTTCGTGTCATCGGCTAGTATTGGCCTCGAGGCCCACCACTGGAAACGCCGGCGCCACCGTCGGCGTGACGTACTTGGCAGGATCACGTGGTCTCCGCGGCCGCGTCGGCTGCTTGTGGCGCACTGCCGCGTTCTCTGAAAACGAGTTTCAAGTCCCACATGCGCTGCGGTCTCTTCAAATTCGGAAGTTTTCTCTCATTTTCTACTCAATTGAAACCATTGTAATAGAGTGACTGCCTCCGAAGGCGACGAACATGGGGCTCCAACATGGGGCTCGGTGCCGCAGTGCCGCGCTTACGCAAAGGAGCCCAGTGTCAGCCTGCACTGGTAACCGCATTTGCTCACGTTTTGTGTGAGCACCGAACGAAACGAATGTGCTGAATAAAGAAACAGAAGCAGCGGTATTTGCCCGCTGAGAAGACCGATCAATACACAGTGCCAGACAACTTGTCAAATGACATTGAAACGTACCCGAATTTAGACCGAAAAAGAAAAGCACTGAATCGTCGGGACGGCAGATCACAAAGTTGCCATGCGCACCGAAGCCGCAGTTGTAAGGAAATTGTTTTTGAACTGCTCTGATAGCGTCCGCAACAGTAGTTGTTTGTTTACTCACAAATTCTCATATTTTGCGGCCTAAAGTTCACAGCGCGGTGCCAAAACGCGCTCGTAGCAAAAGCGAAACCATCAGTACGAACATACATGCAGACGCTCATACGTGCAGAGGCACCGTCAGTCGTCGCGAACCCGTGCGATCGCTGGCTTGGGGCTTCTTTCTGTTATGCTCCGTTTGGTTATACAGGCAGTCTACTCTAACGAGATATTTCACATAGTTTGCACTCAGCAAGTGACTACCTTTCACGCAAGAAGCCGGTTCAGCGGGTGCTCGGTTTTCTGCAAAGAGACAGCGACTGTAGACTATCTTGTGCTTTCAGTTCGTCGAAAATGATTATTTTGACAGTAAAGAGCACAGTTCATTTCGAAAGTACTTGCAGAAATGCCCTGGAGGCCTTCCGCGAGGTGTTTTTGTAGAGCGCCGACAGCAAAACCTATGGGGAGCGCGCCGGCGGTATCCTGCCTAGCACGCAATCGAGGCGCGTCCGATAGAGGGCGACTCCGTAACTCCTCGAGGCCAATAGCACTTTAAAAGCTTCTCGCTAAAGTTCCTTGAGAGTATTAACGAATAAATATAAAAAAATTCCGGAAAACAGCAATTTAAAATCAGCAGAAAAACTACCACTTCGTACGCTTACGTGCTTTCAAATATGGTGTCCACGTACGCGTCGTGTATATGTATACGACGCAAGCAGTTCGTGCGGTCGTAACGCTTCCGTACTCGTGGTAATCGTGGACAATGTGTGTACCTCTGGTCGGTCAGGGCCGATGCAAGTGATCCGTGGAATGGGCGGGGAATTGATGACGTCCGCCGCTGCGGCTTGTATGCAGACGCGTACATCCGAAATTACCTTCTGATGCAGCGTTGCCATCTAACCACTTGTGCATATATTAACAGTGGAGGATCATGCTGTTTGTCCTCTTGAGTTGTTTGTTTGCCGCGTCAGCGTCATGTACTTTTCCTCGTGGGGCGGTCGCGTAGGTCCTGTGTCATGATGCGACGTTTAGAGGAATTGCCCCCAGTGGAGCTGTCTTTCATTTGACCCTGTAGCGCCCGACAGACCCAAGCTCTGCTCTAGTGCAATGTATAGTGCCACCAAACGGAACCTGTTAATGCCCGCGCTTGTTTGAAAGGTATGAAAACACAGTGAGGGCCATCCACATGAGAGAGGGAGTGGAGGGGGCGATGACGTCTCATTAGTATTCAAGCCGGCACGCCTTCAACATTTCTTCTGTACTTTACGGGGGTAAGTGTGCCTTTTATACGACGGCTATAGTGATCACGTAGATAAATGAAATAATAGTTTTCTTCATTTTTGCTATACACCAGCTGTAGCGAGCTCTAGAATACCGATGAGGTATTTCCCCTAAGAGTGGTCCATCCTGTACGTCACCTACTGGGGCAGTGTTAAACGCAGGTAACCCTCTGTGATGTAGAAATTGGGCGCATACTTAAGCTGCCGTCGAACTTCCCGCTTGTCGCCATGCAGCTGATGTCGACTGGCACGGCTCCCGATTGAACGCGTATAGTCACCTCAGCAGCAGAGGCGAGAAGGAGCGCTACTTCTTTTCAGTTCGCGTCACCCAGGTATACGTCATACGCTGCCCAGACACCGCTCACAACTGACCCCATGGCCGATGCTGCTACGACTGTATACACTGGAGCGGCATGGGAAGCAATTGATACGGGAGCAAAACCAGATGTCTGCGTATCGCGCTCCTTGTGTATGTTTAATAGAGTCGAGGAGGTTACTTTCTCGCGCACAGTGAGCAATGGCTTTCTTGCACGCTGTAGTTTCCTTCGTCCCCCGGCTGCATGTAGAAAAAGCGCACGAAAACGGGGAAAAAAAAAAACAGTGGTTGTCAGCGAGTGCCGCGTGCATGTTTTCTGTAAGCTACAGTCCCGTTCTTAGCGCTGTTTTTCTGGAGTATGTTACCAAAACCTTGTAGAGGCAAAACATGGCGTCGTCTTCGAGAAACGAACTTCGATGACCTAAACATTCGAGCTTCGTTTCACTCTGAAAATACCGGTAAAGCCCTGCGAAAAACGTACCACTTGAATAAAGAATACTCTAGCGCTCTAGCGAAGAGACACTCAATGCTGTCGCCCTAAATTAGCCGTACAAAGTAGCGTAGTCAGAAATTATTCTCTGGAGGGGGGGGGGGGTTCAACCATACTTCATAGATGATCGTGCGTGTATTTGCATGTGTGCGTGTATATATACATATGCAAAATTGAAAAATTTCCGAATTAGGGAAGAGGGGGAGGGTTGAACCCTCTTGGCTACGGCACTGGTCGTACATGATTGAGTTACACAGTTTTTGCTAAGGAGCAACGAGATGGGCGAATACCGAAGTATAGGAGTGTTTTATTTATCATGACTATGATTTCGCAACCACGCGCAGTATACAGACGGTTTCAAGATTGCGATAGCAGGAGCACGTAGTGTACCCCAAGAAACTTCCGGTCACTTCATTTATTATTCTGCAACCCCGAAGCGTAAAGCGTTTTTTTAAGATTTGTCAGAATAAGGAAATACTCTTTTTCCAGTTTCACATAAAAGAAAGGCGCTTATAGTTAAAGACTAACCCTTTTAGTGTTGTGTGTAGCTTAGAAGAATATTTAATTCAAATATTTTGCTAGACACAGGGAGAAAAGTGTTGAAACTCTACGGGCTACTCGCCAAGGCTTTTGTTCCCCCGCCAATCCTGCTAGCATACGCCAGCGCAGGAAACCGGAAGCGGTCCAGGGGCTGCGTTAGTAAACAGTGAAACGCTCTATACATTGCGTTCGCATTCACAATGCTCCTTGTTCGTAAATATTTGCCGTTGGTCGGTCGCCTCAGACAAAAAATATGTCCAGCGTCATACTATATGCTGAAACTAGTTCGCGCCGAAATTTCCAGCGCTAGAGCCTTCTTAGAGCTAGAGCCTCTCGTGACGCTTTCCATGGTTGCGTCAGCTTAATGTGACTTTTGTATTATGCAAAACTATCAAGTACTGACAGTGACGAACTAATGGATGTGCTCATTTGGCATGTCTTCTATGAAAAGAAGGTGCGAGCAGACGATCGGCGCTTTACATTTCGAGAGTGTGAGCGGGCTATCCGAGTCCTCTTTGTGAACGTGGCTAAAAGCGAATTCATCAAAGCTCACCCCAGTTGCCTCTGTGGCTTGACACTTGGTTACCCCCATGGAGTAATGCCTTGCCCTACCGGCGAGGCCCGATGGCGGCCGATTTCTCTTCGTTTTGGTCGATTCAGGAGCGCAAAAGCTACAGGCTCACACCGAGCGTTTATTCCGGCCCTGCATGCGCATGTGTTTCCGCCGATATACAGCGGCCGCTTTGGTGGGTCGACTAACCGAGCTGCAGAAACAACAAAAGTTACAATAAAACCAGCGCTGATGGCGCAAGGTCGGACGTCGTTACCATCTGATACAAATCTCGGCTCAAGCAGGAGTCTGCCACTTAACACTGCGCATTATAATGCTGCCCTCCACTCAAGAAACAACGTGAACGTAAATGTAGACCCTCAATCTAGAGCGCATAATGTATTTAAAACCGCACGACAGACTGCCTTAATGTCTTAGCGATCGAATTCCGCACACAAAAAGCTCGCCAGCTTCTTCGCCGAAAACTTCGAGCACACACCACTGCTCTACAACAAGGTACGTTTCGTCGATCACGTAAGTTCAAAAATGACGCACTTACCTCAACATTTGCGTCGTAAACAGTGTGGTCACTGAACTGCGATTTGCACTTTGCACCTACTAAAATAGCATCGTGTCGTCGACCCCTATTTCGTATATATATAAACGTGCTCGAGCAATTGCTCTTCTTTATTCAGGTTAAGCTCACAAAAACGTCTCTCTTAATGTCCGAAATGCTCTTAAAATAGCCTTGCGACCGATACATGCCACGTCTTTAATTAAAACCTGCATCTACGGGAGCCTCCGGATGTCTTCGCTGGACGCGACTGAATCGACGGGTGCGTTGTCGTTGTTCAGTGAGGCGGTGATGACAGTGGATACCTCATTTTGACCCCTTTGCTATAGATGACGCTGGTTGCCGTGTAGCGCCCCCTAGCTGAGTTTAGAGTTCCTTACGAGTTGGTTGGCAGAACACATCCCCCCACGTGATGGCTGTCGCGGCTACCATGGCATCTGCTGCGATGGATTCATTTGAGTACGTGAATTCACTGCCAGAAGCTGCCTGACAGCGGTTTGTCAAAAAGCTTTTCGCCATGCGGTGAGTACGTTGATCCTTTTCTCACATACGGTTGGAAAGACGATCCGGTGTGTTGGCCATACGTGCGATTCAGTGAAAGTACTTTCTGTATATGATCGCTGCACGTCTCCTGGCAGGCGCACTGTCAATTATTTCTGTGTAGAAAATGAAACCTGACAATGCTATGATCGCAAGTGCGCTATGCGCTTAATTAGATCAATATTTACTGTGCCCCAGCAATACAGCGCGCACTTGGACACTAGTGCTTGAGTCATTTGTTGTGCCAAATGACGATCAGACGTACAACAAAATTTTGTAATTGTAGAGAGAGAATTAAACTTATTTCCTCCACCAGACTGTTTACGCCCGAGAGGTGGACTGCCGCCTCAGCCCAAGTAGCCGTGAGCTTGAGCTAATCCTAGCCCTGTTCTTCAGCTGTATAACTGGTCCTCGGGATTTGGTCGTCTCAGCTGTGTCTACCACTGGCCCTCTGTTCGTGATTGGATAGGCGTTGTCTGTGGATTCTGGATTCTCATTACATTGCCAGACCATATGGTATACAGTGTGTTCGGCAGCTTGAAAAATTTGCTGTCTCGTTCGTATGTTCCATGATACATCGCATGTAGAAGAGTGCCGTAAGGTTAATTGGTCACTTTAAGTCGGCGCAGTATGTGGCGGCTTCTTCTTTGTTTACTTTGCAATGTGGTAATTTTAAATTAAGCTGATGTGAGAATCAGAGCCTGCACAATTCGCAACCATCCAATATTTGTATGCGCCAAGACGAATTGCTTGCCTCTGAATCAGTGCGCGGAACTCGGCGTTGCGGCAACTCGCTTGCAACATCCTTGTGTAAGACGAAGAACAACACGAGAAGGAAAGAAAGACAGCGCGTCCTGTTCGCGCCCTGTCTGTCAGTCTTTTCTGTTGGTTTTGCGTCTTAACTCAGGACAGCATGTACCAACTAGCCAACAACAAATTCTATTAGGCAGCAACACATTTTTGACACTTCACCGTTCAATAGTCTGCAAAGTGAGAATGATGCATGTTTACGCGCACGTACAGAATACTGCATAACTACGCGTTCTTGTCGAAAGTGACTCCTGCGGCTTTTTTCAAAGTTCAGCGGATCTCAACGAAGTTCTCTCGGTGCTTTCCTCTGCACAGTTCCGTCACTGCTTCAATACAGCGGGCTTGAGGGTGGCGCAGATTTCTCACACGTGCCTACAAGCCTCATCCCTTACCTGCTCCTTCGGTGTACTTTTTGTTTTGGCGTAAATGGGGGCATGCGCGAAGCATGCGAGGAATAAATTGCACGCGACAGCGCAGAGGAATACACGATCGCAAGCTGCAGTGTTGGTGTCTGGCGCGGAACATTGTGCTGGTCGCCAGGTGTTACTTTCAGTGCAGGCGAGAAAGGAGAGGCGGCAAGAGGTATGGCGTTTTTGAATGCGCGAACTTCAGTTCTCGCCAGCCACACGTGCAGTTTGAGCCCATGTCGATCGCATTCGGCCGATGTTATATCTAGTGCAGTCGCCAAGTTCTTGCATCAGCTACTCGCTATCAGCATCGGTGCGTATTCGTCCTCGAAAGATGCGAGTCGCCAACGCTGGCATTTCCCTGAACTAAGTGAAATAAAACGAACACTCGCGAAGAAGGTAAATTTTGATGAAGTGACAAAAAAAAAGTTTATCTTTCGGCGCCCGTACGGGTCCATTAATCCCAGTGACAGCAAACGCAGTGTCTCTCATAAACAAAGGCCACTATGTGAAGCGCAGAATGAAGGAAGGAAGGTTATTTTGAGGGCTCGTTTCTTTGTTTGACACAACCTTAATGAAAACCAGCAGATCAGTGAAGCCAAGGAAGGTGTAAGGGGCGTTAATTGTACTGTTTTAAGTGTATTGTAGTAACTGTGATATAGATGTGAAGAAAGTAAAGTGAACGAAAAGACAACTTGGCGCCGGCAGGGACCGAACCTGTAACCTTCGGATCGCGCTCGGAAAGCTTCAGCCATTCGAGACTCTTCCCTTGTGCTAAGCGGACTGCATGAAGTGTCAAGAGGAATGCGCATCGCGTCCCATCAAACTCCTGTATATACCAACCACCAGGTTATGACACTCTGGAGCTATACTATACTGTCAACTGGGATAGACCCCTTGACGCAAGGGGTCGGCACAAAACATAGGGGCAGTTTTAACAACCAAGAGCACAGCGCCTGCAATAATCTGTTAAACAACTGAGAGAAATTTTACCAATGTGCGAACAATATTCGGTAGCAGCGCTGGAGCTTGGCGTCCAAAGTGCCGTTTTAATAATAAAAAAAAAAAAAACTTCTTCGTCCAGGCCATCACGCTGCGCTGAGCTAACCGGACTATACATAGAGCAAAGCGTCGGGCCGCATTCAAACGGCGCCTCAAAGACGCTGCAGTCAAGCCTTGCCGAGATAGACATCCCCATCTTACAAGGCCACTGAAAATCGAATCGCGTCTTTCCTCCTAGCATTTTCTTTTTTCTTTTCCGGCGCCCTGAACCCAGCAGCGTTTGCTCACGCTTCAGACTTGACACTTCAAAGACCCAGCTCCCAGGCGCGGAGATATGTCTAGACTGGGCTTTCGCCCGTTGAATGGCACGTGCGCGAGAGCACCATATTCGCCCTCAGAGAACAAAGAACACAGTAGAATATCACTTGAGCACGTTTACGTTTTTCGGTCGTGTTGGCAGCAGGCCCGTGTGCTTAGATTTAGGTGCACGTTAAAGAACCCCAGGTGGTCGAAATTTCCGGAGCCCTCCACTACGGCGTCTCTCATAACCATACCGTGGTTTTGGGACGTTAAACCCCAGATATTATTATTATTATTATTATTATTATTATTATTATTATTATTATTATTATTATTATTATTATTATTATTATTATCTGAAGGGTATTTGGCGGCAGGATTCCAACAACATATCGATACCTATCTTCAACGTAACTAAAATCAGGACGCCGATTTTGAAATATAGAATTTTGTTTCACGGTTAGGTATCAACACATGGTGGCCGCAGGGGATGCCTCACGACAAAAAAGCTTTAGACCTGTCATGCCTGTGTAGCTTAAGAACATACTTATAAAGAAAATGAAAAATTGGGACGAAGACAGTCATGTGCGGGCCGCGGGCCTTTAGGGAGAGGCCCACAGGCCACGTATATGGGTCCCCTGCGCTATACAGGTATAGTGTGAGAGCTACATGACACTGCCACAACACCGTTGGAATGTGCAGGAATAGCATAGGTTCAAACAGCATAAGGCGTGAGGCAAAATATATTCGCTTGGCGAAATATCAGGCTTGAAAAAAGACAATTACGAATTCCATGCCGGGTGATGTCCCTTTACCTCGAACCATAGGCATCCAATGAGTAAGCGTTGAGAAGCTTATTCGCGCCTTTATTACCAAACTGTAACGAACACCAAAAATAGATCGAAATCGCTTCGTCCACCTCCTGCCAGTCCTACCCGCGTATGCAGTGGTCACCTTCTACCAGTACAACGTCGTTAGGAAGGCATAGAGCATTATGATACGGAAGAAAAGAAGAGCGCGGTGCAAGCTGTGCATAACATACACTGCGGAAAACTGCAAGCAGAAGCCCTCAAAGAGGAGTTTTATAGGTGGTACTAAAAATAGTGTCACGACGTTCGGGAACGATAGAAATGAAAGGATAAGCTGCACAGCTACGTTCATTCTGCAGAGGGCCACAAAGACTTCCTAAATTTGCTCCAGTGGTGGAAGTTAAGAACAACGACTGCCGACGCCTTCACATTTCGCAAGGCAGATGTGCACCCCTGCGACTAGCGCATGCAGTGCGGGAAACTTTATCGTGGTAGGATATGTGATACAACGGTGGATGGCGTGCACGATTAGCACTCTCTCGTCCACCAGCAGCTGAATTACTGCTACTGATTCTGGAATGTTATCATGGCTTCCTGGGAAATATTCAAAGCAAACAGTCGCAACCTAACACTGTCAATTTTGTGGATCTAAAGCTGATCTTGGAATCTTTTTAAGACAAAGCTTTGGTGATGCGGTTGAACTCAGATTTCCTTTATGTTTGCTTGGGTGAGTGGAAGCCGGCAACGCATCGGATAGCTGCACAGCACCACGAAGGTCTTCGAAACGTATTAATAGATGGCTTGCATTGAGGTCACGGAAACAACCATGTTGGAGCACCAGCATGTGGAGACGCGACGCTTGCGATGCCACATTAATGCTATCAAAACATCACATGCAGGTTATTTCATTACGCACGCACGGAGACGCTCCCTGCCACGTCATTCTCACATTGTCGCAATTTGTTTGTCATCAAAACCGCCATCGTGTAGTACCAGTACATTCAGAAGCGGCGTCCATGACGTCACGTGCAACGTCGAAGAAGCCGTGAGCACCAGCCGCGTTCAGAGTGCTGTAGACTTGCGAGGACGTGCTGAAAGAGTTCATAGAATATCTGAACGCTGTACACCGTCAATTTCACCTCGACGTTCCTATCGAATCGTACGTCCGGACGGAACTTCATAAACGCGCGGCGTAGAAAATTTACTGGAGCTGCAGCCAAAACGACAGCGCATGCACTGCCATCTCTTGAGGATAAGCTGACCAAATAATCAGGTCCTCCGAGATGGTGCGGCGCGCGCGTTATTTTCAAACAGTTTTCCAGGCCGTCCCACCCGTAGTAACGTTTATATAGTTGGATGAGTTCTCCTCCCACCGTGTCTATCACTCATGACCCAGGTTTGAAAAATACAAGTGCCTAGGAGTGTGAGGAAAGCGAGAACAAATGCTCAGGGTGAAAGGCCGAAGAAATATGGTCGTATAATGAAACATAAAGTGCCATGGAGGCACAAGTATGAGACTGGGTGCGATGCATGTAGAAATCGAGTCATGGTTCTTTGATTTACGCGTGGAGACTCGTTGTGTTTGTGACGTAAATTACAGACGAGGCTCAGACATAGGCAATGTGACGTGGGCGCAGCCAGAAACTTTTGTTTGGGGGGGGGGGGGGGGGGGGGGGGTCCGAAATACTTTATGTATGCTCGTGCGTGTTTGCATGTGTACGCGTTATATACCAGGCCCGTAGCCAAGAGGGTGGGGGTGGGGGGCCTAGCCCCCTTCCCCCCAAAATCTTGATGGAGAGGGTTGTTTTGCCGTAAATAATAAAAATATGTGTTTTTCTCGTATAGTGAAGCCCCCCCCCCCCCCCCCCCCCCCCCCCCCCCCAGAAAAAAAAAAACTTCATGGCTACGAGCCTGACATATACACATGCAAAATGTAAAGATTTCCGAATGGGGGTGGGGGCCGGGAGGTGTTTGAACCCCCCCAAACCACACCACTGGTTCCGCCACGGCGATGCGGTATTAAAAGTATGGGAGGTTCGGAGCAAATATGCAACAGCATCAACAAGTGCGCAGCTATACAGTAGGTGCGCGTATTGCCTTACGGACGCGTAGTGGGTACTGCGCTAATTCGTAAAATGATGAATCATGGCGTAAGCAGCACTTTAGAACTGTACTTGCAGTAGGCATGCATTCTAGGAAAGTTTCAAACGGCCACTGTTTACGCGCACAGCGTTCCTTTTCTCGCGGCACGATTGAAGTGTCCACCGAGAAGCGACGCCTGAATATCGAATGTGAAAGCGATGCGAACGGTGCCCGATTATGCTATGGCCTTCTACTCTTGAAGGCGACGCTCAAGCGTCCTCCGAAGTTTTTGCTCAGTAAGGTTAGACAAACTATTCGAAACAAACACGCACGCGCAATACCGAAACGACATAACCCGTTCACGCATGTTCGCAGTCACACTTTGCCCACTGCATTGACAGCACGTCATGACAAATCCTAGCAGAGCACTTGCCAATTGCACCTGAATGAGTGTGCGCAAGCAATCGTCACTTTGCTCTCGTGAAAAAAAAAAAAGAGCGCGGCACAAGCGGCCTGATATGCATGTCAGCATGTCAAAATCCGCCACTTTGAAGCGCACGAAAGAAGTCAGTGCGACTAACAGAGTAACATGCTCAAAATTTGAACACCATATATATATATATATAT
Organism: Rhipicephalus sanguineus; assembly: GCF_013339695.2. Lineage (NCBI taxonomy): Eukaryota > Metazoa > Arthropoda > Arachnida > Ixodida > Ixodidae > Rhipicephalus > Rhipicephalus sanguineus. Next base: position 101,761,546 of record NC_051176.1, on the reverse strand, counting down.
ATATATATATATATATATATATATATATATATATATATATATATATATATATATATATATATATATATATATATATATATATATATATATATACCGTCGCCATGAACATAACTTGCAAAACATCGCATATTTGGCAACTAAAAACAAATTACAAGCACTAGCGTGGGCGAACATTGCTAGGCCTTGGTCAATCCAGCCACCTCTCCTTTCCTTCATCTTATCAGTTTCGTCGAGCCAAACATCTCTGCTATCTTTGCAATGCTGAAGCGGCACCCCCCGATGCTTCACTGGTGTCGTCATCCACGTGACCAGGCGAAGGTTTAACGCCTGCGTCGTCGGCGATTGGTCGCTCACTGCTCAGTCTTGCAATGGATAGCGCGCCGTCTGGGCCGTCTGTGCGTGCGCTTCAGCGCAAGCGACAGGCTGAATCCTATTATTCAGTAATAGCTACACGGCAGGCTGCGAAATCTCAAGTAAAGGCAGAGTTCCTGCTTGAAACATCGGAGCAAAGAGAGGCCATATCTGCACGTTATACAGAAGCTTACCAAGCGCGGAAGCGTGCCAACATCAAAACTACTGCAGCCGCCGCCTTCGTTCAGCGATACGAAAAACAAGAAGTCTAATGAAACACTGTGTGCACAGTCATCGCAATATCAAGCCAAACATACCTTTCGCTCGTGCTAACTACGTTGGAAGAGTTAAACCTGAGCCATTTTTTCCCTGTGAGTCAACGAAAACATGTGTGTCACACAAATTGTCCCACACGCATTTCGGATTTAGTGGCAGGGTGCATGATTGGCAACGGCTCAAAATTCTGTGTCACCACTGTGATGTGTGCTAAACAGCTTCGCTGGTGATGCAGCTTCACATGAAATGGCTCACAATTTTGAAAATTAAAACAATGTGCGCACTTCAAAAAGACGGCCGTAGTTGTTTTTTTCTTGTATGCCTCAGCGAACACCTGAAATAATATCTGCGACATCTTATACCTGCATATTAAATGTCATACAGTCGAACATCGTTATAACGAAGTAGCGTCGGGACCATCAATTACTTCCTTATATCCGATATTAGTTGTAACAGTAAAGATAAAAATGGGCTCTAACAAACTGGCAATCTTGCAGGGGCGTAGCCAGAAATTTTTTTCGGGGGGGGGGGGGGTCAACCATACTTTATGTATGTAGAAACTCGCTAGCTTCGGAGCCGGCCGAACAGTCACCCCTGAGGTCCCGAAACGTCGGGTCAGTTTTAAACCTTCTAAAGTTTAACTTTAGCAAAGTGGCTGGAGAGTTTATTATTTTTCGTATAAATGTATGTTCGTGCGTGCGTTTGTATGTGTGCGTGCCTATATACGCAAGCAAAATTGAAAAATTTCGGGGGGGTTTGAACCCCCCCAACCCCCCCCCCCCTTGGCTACGCCCCTGCAATCTTGCTTTCGCAAAAATCCTAGATACAAGAACGCATTATCCTACGCTTCAAACGGACAATAAACGAAGTAATCCTAACCTGGCTCCTTATGGGGATTCGAATTAAAAAGACCGGAACATTACAAGGTGAAATTACAACAGAACCAAGTAAGTTTGACAAAACAGGCCTGCGTTCACATTTATATATTTGAAGAAGAATGTGATATTCGCTTGGTGGCTTTTCACTGCAATTCACAGCCACATTAAAAAAGAAAAGGATATGGTTGTGAATTGTCTTTCAATATTTATTTTGCTTTTTATGCTAGCTTTCGAGTATTGAGCCTCGCGGGAACCAAATATTTCTTCTTTTCAGCCATAGGCGTATCTACCGGGGGGCAAGAGGAGCGCTAGCGCTCCCATTGAGAAATGTTAGGGGGACGGAGACCCCCCACTTTCGACAGCGGTCATTGTCGGCTGCAGACTGGGAAACTAAAAAGTTAGACTAAGTTTTACTTGAGCGCAGCAATAGCGTAATTATGTAATAACATTTGTATCCCGTTTCTGTTGTGACAACTGTCATCCGTGTGTCATGGCCACGCAGTGTAGGCTCTCTGCGGTGAGGGCTGCCTATTCGACGCTTTCGCGTCTTGCGCTCGACCATTGCAGAGGAGGCTATCGCTCAGCTGGGGCTCTATAACATTACACGCAATCTGTCATGATTTTATTTTGTTGTGCCTGGCCTGAAATTTAGGTGATTGGCGACGCAGATATGGGCGGGAGCCACTAAACGTTTTATAGGCCGATCAAACGCTCTCCTTTTTTTCAGGAAATTTAGTTTCTTTCTTTGAAAATGAATAGCATCGCCACTGGTCCGTATCCAAGCAGCTGTGAGTTGATGAGTGTGTAGAAGTGTCGAGTATTTTAGTTGTGCCTAGCCAAGAGAGCTAAAAAAGATTCCCACTTTAGACTCCGATTAGCCTGCTTCACCTCGGTTATCATATGGTAGCCTGCAGCGATCTTGGCGGCTTGTAACAAGGCAGTGGACTCGAGCACATTGAGAAGCCCAGCTTTCAAGTTTGCCTCGTAACTTGATCGATCTACCTGATCAGAAAGATGATAAGTGTTTACGATTTTCTGGACTAAGGAGGCTGCCCACCTGCAAAGCATTCTGTCTGTTCCTAACTTCCTAATAATGTTTATTTCTCTCTCTACCTCTCTGTCAGCAATGACGAGTTCACAGATAGTTGTATGCGCGCAAAAACACCTCAACATCGTTATACTACAACTGAAAGTATCTATTATATGAATCCATCTCACCCGCTGCTATAAGTAGCCGCTGCCAATGTGATTGGCAAGCAGCCTTCTTGAATTACGTTCAGAAAGAGACACTGTCTGGCTATTCCGGAAAAAAAAATTATTTTCAGCACAGTAATGCGCTGCTTATTGTACACACTTCATTTCAACGCCGCGAGCTTTCCCAGACTTGTGACGTTGCGTAACGAGGAGACGATTTTATGTCACACCGAAAATTTTTGATGAAGAGCGAAGAACCAATGACCAACAATACGCCGTATTGAAAATAGTTTATTATCATTATCTTTTTCCGCAGTCATGCGTAAGTGGTAATTACGCGGTGGATCACTTACGCGTAATTTGTTGCGTCGTGTTACGAGCAGGGGTTGTGAGCATGACCCAGAAAACTTCGACCGATCATTAACAGCTAACGATCTATACGGAAGGAAACAATGCGGGGTAGTTTAACGTTATAATCGCCCACATTTTTTCAAACAAAGTTTCAGCTTACATAGCTTATGTTGGCATACTTACTTGGAGGAGCCGAAGGGGAGGAGTAAAGGGCCACTTCACCACGTTCTCGTCCAGCCTCCACCCAAGCTGGGAAAAGTAGGAGGGCAAGGAACGACACCTAGTATATAAATCCACAGTCGTTTATAATCTTATAAATATACACAACCAGCTCAATCAGCTTTCCATAAATATTAATCGACTGAACTTGGTCTTCGTCTTTAGCAATACCTTATATTAGAGGGCTCTAACAGTAAGAAATTGGCACTAGACTTATCCTGAAGACTACTGCGTAGTACCTTGCTTTGTCAGCCACATGTTTTGTTTAATAAGTGAGAATTTATAGCGGGTTCTTCGTACTCATCGTATTTACAACGCCAAGCTGAGGCTGTGAAGATTGCAGATGGAATGCTCAGATGAAGAACAGGTCAAATGCGGCTGTACTTCTTAAACTTTATGGTAATATTTCCAAAATGTTATTAAACATTGATGTGTTGTCGCGGTATAGGGCGCCCCAGCCTGCACAATCTGTTCTTGCAGATTCTTGCTCGATTGAAAACAGTTTTGAAAAGCAAATGATCTAATCATCTCGATGAATATAAAAAATCACATCAAATTCAGAGAAAATGTAGTTCTCTCTCTCTCTCTCTCTCTCTCTCTCTATATATATATATATATATATATATATATATATATATATATATATATATATATATTGTTAAGGTGTTTAATAGACAGCACTCAACGACAATGAGTAATGGCGACAGTCACGGCAAGGCACGAACTCCCTGCGCGAGCGGCGTTCTTTCTTCAAGCAACCAAAGAGGATGACCCACTAGAAGGCGCTGGAGAGGGTAACCCATTACCATGTCCCAAGGCTTCTCTACAATTACCCCGGGTACGAAAAGGGAGCCGTCCGGCGACCTAACAGCTCGTCACTATGAGTGGGTCATAGTAGGCCTTTAGGCGCTCCACGTTGACAATGTCGCGCCCTCGACGGCGCATGTCCGAAGCTGGTTCGATGGGTTCGATCAAGTAGTTGACCGGGGATGTGCGCTCGACGACCCGGTATGGGCCTTCGTATTTCGGCAGCAGTTTTGATAAAGGCCACTTGCAGTGGTAGGGACCGAGAGCCATACGAGCGCTCCAGGAAGGAACGTGGGTTCAGAAGTGGTGGTGCCATCGCGAATGCTCTTCTGCAGCTCTTGTTCCTGCGTCGTAAATGTCTTGGCAAGCTCGCGACACTCTTGAGCGAGCCTGGCTGTGTCAGAAATAGGCGCACACTCAGATGAATCCGGCTTGTATGGAAGTATCGTGTCGATGGTGTGCGACGGGTGCCTTCCGTACAGTAAGAAGAACGGTGAAAAACCAGTAGTGCTCTGAGGGGCGGTGTTATAGGCGTAGGTGACGAAGGGCAGAATGGCATCCCAATTGGTGTGATCGGCGGCGACGTACATTGACAGCATGTCGCCGAGCGTGCGGTTAAAGCGTTCGGTTAGGCCATTCATCTGCGGGTGGTAGGCAGTAGTTTTGCGGTGAACAGCATGGCACGCTTTCAGAACGACTTCCGATAAGAAGACACGGCCTCGGTCGCTGAGAAGCTCTTGGGGTGGACCGTGACGCAGTATGAATCGGTGTAGTAGGAAGGAGGCAAACATCGCGCGCTGTAGCCGCTGGGAGGGCGGCGGTTTCGGCGTATCGCGTTAGATGGTCAACAGCGACGATGGCCCAGCGGTTACCAGCCGAACTCAGAGGAAGTGGTCCATACAAATCAATGCCCACGCGCCCGAACGGACGGTTAGGGCAAGGTAATGGTTGTAGACCTGCTGGCGACACGTGCGTTGCAGGTTTTCGGCGTTGGCAATCGAGGCAGGAGCGAACGAACTTCTGCACGTAGCGGTACATCCCACGCCAGAAGTATCGTTGTCGAATGCGGTGGTAAGTTTTTGGATACCCCAGAGTGCGCGCATTGGGGGTCGGAGTGGAAGGCCTCGCATATATCAGAACGCAGACTGCGGGGTATCACTAGTAGCCATTGGCGGCCGTCGGCGTTGTAATTGCGTCGGTGCAGGAGGTCGTCACGAACGGCGAAATGGTGGGCTTGACGACGTAACGCGCGAGTGGATGGTGTTGTCGTCGGATCAGTGAGCAAGTCGATCAGCGAGGTGATCCATTTATCCTTGCGCTGTTCGGTAGCGATGGTGTGAACGCTGATTGAAGCAACAGCTATGTGAGATACTGAGCAGGGGGCATTGTCGTCAGGCAAGGAGAGCGCGAGAGGGCGTCGGCGTCAGCATGCTGGCGTCCGTTGCGGTACAGCACGCGGATGTCGTAGTCCTGCAGGCGAAGTGCCCAGCGGGCGAGACGGCCTGAGGGATCCTTCAATGACGACAGCCAGCATAGTGCATGATGGTCGGTGACGACATCAAATGGGCGACCATACAAATAAGGTCGAAACTTTGTAAGGGCCCATATGATCGCCAGGCACACTTTTTCCGTGACTGAGTAATTGGTCTCGGCTCTGGTAAGCGTACGGCTTGCGTATGCCACGACATATTCGGGGAACCCTGGTTTGCGTTGCGCAAGGACAGCGCCGAGGCCTACACCCGCTGGCGTCCGTGTGTACCTCCGTTGGGGCCGTAGGATCGTAGTGGCGTAGGATGGGAGGAGACGTCAACAAACGACGGAGCTTTGCGAACGCGTGGTCACACTCGGACGACCACGAATTTAGGGGTCCGTTACTTCCAAGGAGCTTCGTCAGCGGCGATATGATGGTGGCAAAGTTTCGTATGAAGCGTCGAAAGTATGAACACAGTCCGACGAAACTGCGCAGCTCTTTGACGGACGTAGGTTTGGGAAATTCGGCCACGGCCAGAAGCTTGGCCGGATCGGGAGGATTCCGTCCTTGGACACGACGTAGCCGAGGATTGTCAGCTGCCGTGCCGCAAATCGGCACTTCTTCAGATTCAGTTGGAGGCCGGCGTTGCTCAAACGTGTCAAAACATGCCGCAGACGTTGGAGATGCGTGGAGAAGTCCGGAGCGAAGACGACGACGTCGTCCAAGTAAGACAAGCACGTGTGCCATTTCAAGTTACGCAGAACGGTGTCCATCATGCGCTCGAAGGTCGCGGGCGCATTACACAGTCCGAACGGCATGACGTTGAACTCGTGCAAGCCGTCGGGCGTGACAAAGGCTGTCTTTGGTCGAGCGTCATCAGCCATGGGTACTTGCCAGTACCCCGAGCGCAAATCGAGAGATGAAAGAATTCTGCTCCTTGGAGGCTGTCAATCGCGTCGTCGATTCGCGGCAGTGGATAAACATCCTTGCGGGTGACCTTGTTGAGCCGTCGGTAGTCCACACAGAACCGCACAGAACCGTCCTTCTTCGTAACGAGAACAACAGGAGACGCCCATGGGCTGTCGGAGGGCCGAATTACATCGCGTCGAAGCATATCGTCCACTTGCTCATTATTTACCCGGCGTTCTGTGGGAGACACGCGATATGGACGTTGCCGCAGTGGTGGTTGGGCGCCAGTGTCGATGCGATGCGTAACAGCGGACGTGCGGCCGAGGGAAGTTTGCCCGACATCGAAAGAATGACGAATTCATCCAACAAGCACAGAAGCTGCGAACGCTGGACCGACGTAAGGTTGTCAGCAATGGAGGGACCAAATACATCAGTAGGTGACGAATCAGACGTGGAAACAGCACTGATGGTGCGGGAACTGGTACAGTGCGAGTCATCGGGTGCGTCCAGAACTTGTGCGTCTTCAACGGGTTCCACGTTGCCGAGACATTCCCCTCGAACCAACGTAACAATGCACGGGGATGGGTTGGTAACAAAAATAGTGGTGCTGCCCTGAGTGACTCGCACGATCGCAAAAGGTACCAGCAACCCTTTCCTAGTGCAGACGCGGGCAGATGGCGAAAGGAGTGCAGTGGTGTGGGAGAGACCGGGGCAGTAGACCGACACAGCCGTTGACGAGTTTGGAGGCACTTTCGTATCGTCTTGGACGAGGATCTTGCTCATTGCCGATGGACTGTCTGTCGGTGTCAAATGTGAGAACGGTGAGAGTTCGATTTCGGCTGGTGCGCAACGAATTACGGCGTCGTGGCGGGAGAGGAAATCCCATCCCAAGATGACGTCGTGAGAGCATGCCGCAATTATGATGAACTCGACGTCGTACAGAACGTCCTGAATGACGACGCGAGCAGTGCATACTGCTGTGGGATGAATACTCTGGGAGCTCGCGGTACGAAGGGACATCCCAGAAAGTGGCGTCATCACTTTTCGAAGTAAGCGGCAAAGTTTTGCGTCCATAACGGATACAGCGGCTCCAGTATCGATAAGGGCCGATGCGCGAACACCGTCCACGAGCACGTCGATTACATTCGATGGACTTCGCTGAGGGCTTTCACAGTTCGATAGCGTCGCAGCCCTTGCCTCCTGGACTGCGACGACTAGTTTTCCTGCTCTCGTGCGACCGAACGAGGCCGCATGGGTGACAGTGACCGACGTCGGGGAGACGGAGAGCGGCGAGTGTTTCGTTTGCGTGTCGACTGAACAGACTGGACAGCGGGGATGTCAAGAAGCAAATGAACCCCATCGTTTATTCTGCGTTGGTAGTTATAGTTGAAAGTGGAAAGGGTTAGAAAAGGTGAGGGCCAGGTAGGTGTATGCACGAGGCAATCGTGCCTGTAGATAGCACATGTGCTTTCATCAGATATGATACATCCTCCTTCTAAACAGTTCAAGAAATCAATCCCGCTGGCTTGTCTGCTGGAACTGCTGGTCATAACCCAGACGCTCTGGTGGCCGCGTCTGTCGTCGACTTCGTCTCAGTGGTTGAGGCGATGGCTGCTGAGCTTCCGCGGGCGAGACTGCGGTGGTCGATGACGCCACACCTTGAAATGGGGTGTGGTTGTTGGCAATATCTTCGTCGTCTGATGAATCAACACTATATGGCTCCTTCGTCGCTAGAAGATGCCGACGGTTGCGCCTCAGCACGGTATTGTTCTCTGTGCGCACGTAGAAGGATCGTGGGCCGGCCGATCCGACCACTTTAGCTTTCGTTGCCCATGATGTCCCATTCAAGCGTACCACGTCATTGTCGCAGAGGCCAGGTAGGGTGCGCCTATGATGACTTCTCTGCCGGTGTTTCTTGACTAGAGTTACCGACATTGGATTGAAGTCCGGCAATGGTGTGCGCAGCCGCCTTCCTTGCAAGAGTTCGCCCGGGGACCGGCCATCTTCAACAGGACTCGCCCTGTAATTCAACAAGCCCAGCCAAAAACACTCTCCTGCAGCTTTTGTTTTCTTTAGGATACGTTTTACAATTTGTACACCCTTTTCTGCAAGCCCGTTCGATTGAGGATACTGCGGGCTTGATTTCACATGCTTAAAGTCGTAACGCTTTGCGAAAATCATAAACTCTTGGCTGCTAAACTGTGGGCCATTGTCAGTTGCAACCTCGGCTGGTATGCCGTACCTGGAAAATATTGCACTCAGTCTATCGATGACAGTACTGGCTGTTGTAGCGGGCAGTAACTCCACCTCGGGGAAATTGGACATCAAGTCATATGCGCACAAATAATGTCTTCCCGAGTACTGAAAGAGATCGACACCGATACGGTACCATGGCTGAGTTGGTGTTGGTTGCATTATTAAAGGCTCCGATGGCTGCTTATACGCGTATGTCTTGCAAGTTGGACATCTTTCAATCAAGGACTGAATATCTGAGTTTATATTCGGCCAATAAACCATTTGTCTTGCTCTAGCTTTGCACTTTACCTGGCCAAGATGGCCTGCGTGTATCCGTTTCAACATGTCGCTACGCATGCTTGTCGGTATCACCACTTTAGTGCCTTTCAATAGTACGCCGTTTACTACAGGATAGCTCGGCGGCCACTGGTTTCAGGGGGCCGTCGACAGGCTCTCCTTTAGCAAGCTTTCTTAGCACTGTGCCAAGGTGTGGATCGAGAGCTGTTTCCTGTGCCAGTTTTCTAGCTGTCGTTTCACTTACGAGTGCTGATACGACCGTGACAGCATGGATCTCGACGTCACTCGTGCATGCAGCTGCCTTGAGTCCAGGAACAGGTGATCGGGACAGCATATCAGCAAGGGCCATCTGTTTGCCAGGAATATACGTCAGCGTGTAATCATATTTCATCAACCTCAAGAAAAATCGTTGCACTCTGGGTGGCATATCACTTATGCCTTTCTTTGATATGTTTATCAGTGGACTGTGATCAGTCTCGAGGATGATGGGGCGGCCATAAACAAAATGATTGAATTTTTCACAACCAAAAACTAAAGCCAAAGCCTCTTTTTCAATCTGCGAATATCTTTGCTCCGATTCTGTTAAAGATCTCGATGCATAGGCTACCGGCTGCCAGCAGTCTCCATGACATTGCAGAAGTGCCGCACCGACACCACTTTGAGAGGCATCTGCAGTTACCTTTGTCCCCAGATTTGGATCAAATATAGCAAGCAATGGCGCATTACTTAAATCCCGGCATATAGCCTGCCATTCGCTTTCGTGGTTTGGTGTCCAAACAAAGATCACGCTTTGTTTGATGAGGGAACGTAAAGTAGACGTACGCTGTGAGAGAGATGGTAGGTACTTGCTGAAGTAGTTAACTACTCCCAGTAGCCTTTGGACAGCCAATTTGTCCTGAGGTCTTGGCATTTTCAAAAGACCGTCAACAAGATCAGGATTTGGCCTAATACCCTTGTCGCTAATGATGTCACCCAAAAAGAGAACTTCTTGTACTCCAAAGCGACATTTGGACGCATTGAAAGTAAGGCCTGCTTTTTCAGCTGCTTCTAATGCTCTGCGCAGCCTTTCATCATGCTCGGCCCTGGTCGTACCCCAAATTAACACATCGTCTACATACACGCGTACACCGGCAAGACCATCAAAAACCTCGTTAAGGGCCTTTTGAAATACTTCGCTAGCCGACGCTATACCGAACGGTAGACGAAGAAAGCGATAACGGCCGAAAGGCGTCGCGAAAGTGCATATCTTCGATGATTGTTCGTCTAATGCGATTTGATGAAATCCCGCATTTGCGTCGAGACGTGAAAAAAACTTTGCGCCTGCCAAGTCCGCTTCAATATCCTCTCGGCGCGGCATTTGGTAGTGTTCCCTCTTGATGTTTTCGTTGATACGTCTTGGGTCCATGCATACTCGTAATTTGCCGTCCTTCTTTAGTACAATAACAAGGGGGCTTACCCAATCTGTGGGGCTGCTGACCTTCTGGATGATGCCTTCCTTTTCCATTCTGTCCAGTTCAGTACGGAGAGGCTCCCGCAGGGACAGGGGAACCCTCCGAGCTGGCTGGACGACTGGCACGGCATCCCTGTGCAGCTCAATCTTGTATTCACGTGGGGCGCATCCTGTTCCATGGAAAAGACGTGGGAACTCCTTGGTAATTTCTTCGGTGTCGTTCGTCGTCACGCTGTCAACAGCCCGCCGTACGATTCCAAGCTTCTCGCTGGTATCCAAGCCTAAGATCGTGCTGTGGTCCTTCTTTACCACAAAAAATTCTGCGCACGCCTTACGGTCACCAATCTCGATGAGCGCTGAAAACTTGCCGATGTGCTTGATCATGTTGCCACCGTAGGATCTCAGAACAGCGCTACTGGGCATCAGGGTTGTCATCTTGAGCTTGCGAAACATTGAAAGCGGCAAAACGTTTGCCTGCGATCCTGTGTCCACCTTAAAGGTGACGTACTTGCCGTCAATGCAGGCGTTCACACGCCAGTCTCGTTCTCTGCTTGCGCTGCTGCTGGCGACATTCAGTACTTCGAAGTCGTCGCTCTGATGTTGCACTTCATCCACGCGCTCTTTCTCGCTGCAACAAGACGCGAAGTGGTTTCGGCCGTTACACGAGTAACATACTTTGCCGTATGCCGGGCAGCGTCTGACGGCATGCCTTCGGTTGCAACGGGTGCATCTTAGGTCGTTCCTGGATCCTCTAGGGGTGCTCCTACTGGCTGTGACAGCGTTCATATCGAGTTCTTCCTTTCCTTTCTGCCAGAATTCATTTTGACGAGCTGATGTTTCCGCCGCCTTGCAAAGGACGATAACTTTTTCCAAGGTCAAGCTTTTGTCCCTGAGCATCTTTTCTCGAAGCCTTGGCGAGTTTGTTCCAAAAACAACTTGGTCTCGCACCATGTCGTCCGCCATGGTCCCGAAGTTGCAGTGCTGCGCTTGTTTTTTCAGCTCACGTAGAAACAGCTCAAAAGGCTCCGCCTCACCTTGACTGCGGGAACGGAAAACGTATCGCTCGTGTATTTCGTTTTGTTGCTCCAGGCAGTAGTCTTCGAATTTGGCAATAACGGTGTTGAAGTCTTCCTTGTTTTCTTCGCCGCTGAACACAAAATTGTTGAAAACGTCCAGGGCCTCGTCCCCCGCCACGCTGAGGAGCAGGGCCGTTTTCGCCGCTTCAGACCTCGGATTGGATTTGCATGCCGTCGCTTGCAGAAAAAACTCGAATTGCTGACGAAACCGCTTCCAGTTCCTTCCTCCATCAGCTGTCAAACGTAGCGGTTCGGGCGGCCTCAGGTGCTCCATGTCGTTGCTTCTTGCGTTCTCTTATCCCAGAAACGATTCGCTTACGCTGGACTGTATCCCACTTCTGACACCATGTTTCGTTTGCGTGTCGACTGAACAGACTGGACAGCGGGGATGTCAAGAAGCAAATGAACCCCATCGTTTATTCTGCGTTGGTAGTTATAGTTGAAAGTGGAAAGGGTTAGAAAAGGTGAGGGCCAGGTAGGTGTATGCACGAGGCAATCGTGCCTGTAGATAGCACATGTGCTTTCATCAGATATGATACAGCGAGTAGCTGGAGGTGGGCGTGACGTCGGCGACATAGGTGGAGGTGGGTCGTAGAATGCACGGCTTGACTGGCTGGTGACAGGTGACGCGACTCGAGGCGGCTGCACGCGTTGACAATAACGTGCCACGTGACCGGCGTAACCGCAAGCAAAGCAGATGGGCCGGTTGTCGGGGGTGCGCCATCGGTTCGCCGGGGTAGGTCCCGCCCATGTCGCAGTACGTGATTGACGAGTCGGCTGCTGAAATGACTGCATAGTGGGCTGCAGTCGGGGCCGAGGGATGGCGTCAGCATATGTAGCCGGCACACCCGCCTCAAAGAACGGAGGTCTAGCGGCGGCTTCGGCGTAACTCATTGGGGCAGCCGCAGGAACTACTTGGGGCGTCCTGGCGACAACTTGAGCGTAACTCTGAGGCGCGGGAGCCGGAGGTTGCGGGTGGTACTCAGGCATGACCTCCGCAATTTCCTGCTCAATCGCTCGGCGGAGAGGAGGAAGAAGGGTGGTCGACGACTGTTGAACGTGCGGCGGGTGGGCAAAGGCGAGGAGGGAGATCTGGCGTGCAATTTCCTCGCGCACGAATGACTTGACTTCTGCCAGCAACGCGGCCTGGTCAGATATTGCCGCCAAGCCAGCGAGCTCTGCGTCGCGTGATGGGGAGCGACGGGTCATCGAACGCTGCCGGCGGAGCTCCTCGTAGCTCTGGCACAGCGTTATGACCTCGGCCACTGTGCCAGGGTTTTTGGCGAGCAGCATGGTGAAGGCATCGTCGTCAATGCCTTTCATTACGTTCCGGATCTTGTCAGACCCAGACATGGTTCCGTTGGCCTTCTTACACAAGTCGAGGACGTCTTCGATATAACTTGTGAACGATTCACCGGCCTGCTGAGATCGCTCACGTAAGCGCTGTTCGGCTTGCAGCTTACGAACTGCTGGGCGGCCAAAAACGCTGATGACGGCGGTCTTGAAATCGGCCCAAGTCGCAAAATCGGACGCGTGGTTGTTGTACCACAAGCTTGCTACGCCCGCGAGGTAGAACACCAAGTTGCTTAACTTGCCTTCTTCGTCCCATTTGTTAGGGATGCTGACGCGCTCGTAAATTGCGAGCCAGTCCTCCACGTCGGTGCTATCGGCGCCAGTGAAGATAGGTGGGTCGCCTATACGGGGGACACCGGGACATGTGCTCGTTGCGAGAGGAGGCGTTTGCTGGGCGGCGTCTTGAGGCATGGTAGATGGCAAGGTACGGGATCGGAGCTCCAGGGGCATTGAATGGGAGCAAAGCACTCTCCACCAAATTGTTAAGGTGTTTAATAGACAGCACTCAACGACAATGAGTAATGGCGACAGTCACGGCAAGGCACGAACTCCCTGCGCGAGCGGCGTTCTTTCTTCAAGCAACCAAAGAGGATGACCCACTAGAAGGCGCTGGAGAGGGTAACCCATTACCATGTCCCAAGGCTTCTCTACAATATATATATATATATATATATAGAGAGAGAGAGAGAGAGAAAGAGACGGCGGACAGAGTGAGCGACGCCAGCCCCCCCCTGTCCCCCTCCCCCACTCACGAATGAGTTGATACGCCACTGCTTTGTTGGGCCTTGACTGTGTGCAGAAAAAAGAAAGGGGTGAACAAGCATTATGGTTACATTTGGGCTTTCAGCGAAAAAATTATCGGGCTCGTCCAGGATTTGAACCCGAGACCTCTCGCACCCATAGCGAGAATCATACCCCTAGACCAACGAGCCGGCTTTATTTGAGGTGTGCGGCATATTTATATCTTTGTTGTGCCTTGACTGTGAGCAGAAAAAAAAGGAAGAGAGTGAACAAGCATTATGGTTACATATGGGCTGTCAGCAAAAAGGCAAAAGATTATTGGGCTCGTCCGGGATTTGAACCCGGGACATCTCGCACCCGAAGCGAGAACCACACCCCTAGACCAACGAGCCGGCTTCATTTGCTCTTTTTTTTTTATTGCGTGGCTTGGACATTGTACAGGGCAATCATTGCACACTCACATAATACAATAAAAAAGAACAAGCATTGCCATCAGTCCCATTGGGACTGATGTTGTCCTCTTAAAAATACTTAAGGGTTGCCAGAGGTTCAAACCTTGTCAACCATTCTGGCTCGATCTCATGTATTTTGCTACACTCAATGAAAGCAGACATGCTTTGCCTGAAATAAATTACTGCTGGCTTTGCATCCGGGTCGAAGTGGTATCTGGCCATTCGCCGGATACCACTTTGACCCGGACCGATCAACATCACTACATCAAATGGGACCCCCTCATCATTCGTTACTGCGAGATACCTTATCCCATGTGGATCCAGTGGAAAACCTGTCTTTATTGTCCTCTGCAAAATGTTCCAAAAATGTACCCCTTCCCAACAATGCAAAAAAACATGGTCTATTGTTTCTGGTTTCTTACATATCAAGCAGTGTGACCTTCATGGTGTAAAAAAGCCCCGTTCCTCTGTGAAAGTCTTTACTGATAGTGTTCCTGTGTGTAACTTGAAGAAAAATGTTTTCACCCCTGTAGGTACCTGCATGTTTCTCACCCGCTTCAGTACATTTTGTCCCGGTCTTCCACTGTATATGGCCCTGCACAATGGTACTGGCAAAACCATATCACATACATCTTTGTACAATTCTTTTCTTCTAATACTTGCTAGATAATCCAACGAAAAACGAACAGATAAAAAACGTACACTGTCTACCACTTCCTTGAGATAGCCACGCTACGTCACGGGCCGGCTATCCGTAGTGACAACAAGATCTGGTAACGCACTGCCTAACCTGAGCTGGCATACCGTACGCAAAAACGGATCCTTGACGTCACGGAAAAACAAAAATCTATTTACTAATTGTCTCACAAATAGGTGCGCCAAACCGAGACCCCCATCCTTCACGCGCCTGAACAAATTGGTCAGTCTGCACCTTTCCCATTCAGAGCCCCATATAAAAACTGCGAACACTCTGTGCAGCCTTTGCACGTTGATCCTTGAACACTGTAGCACCTGCATTACATACCACAGTTTAGTGATAAAAAACATGTTGCACACAGTAGTCCTAGCAAAAACAGACAGGTTCATGCCTTTCCACCTGTCTGCTTTTTCCTTCGTCTCTTTTGTTTGACGCGACCAATACTCCTCGCTGCCGTTATAACATTGAAGGGGAACACCGAGGTACCTTGTCGGTGCTTCCGTCCAGTGCACATTCGCAAATTGTTCCGGCTTTGAAGGCCACCTTCCGTGCCAAAGCCCAAGAGATTTCCCCCAGTTTACGCGGCTCCCTGTGACGCTACAAAAATGTTTCACAACACTTATCATTTCTTCTACGCTTTCTTTGTTCGTACAACGCACCGCAATGTCATCTGCATATGCCAGCAGCTTAACTTCCACTGCCGCCAAGCTGAAGCCACGTACTTTTTTCGTTTTTAGTTATCGCTAAGCACATCGCTTCGATATAAATCGAAAACAAAGCCGGCTTCATTTGCGGGATGCGGCATATTTATATCTTTGTTGTGCCTTGTCTGTGGGTAGAAAAAGAAAGGAAGAGAGTGAACAAGCATTATGGTTACATTTGGGCTGTCAGCGAAAAGGCAAAAGATTATCGGGCTCGTCCGGGATTTGAACCCGGGACCTCTCGCACCCGAAGCGAGAATCATACCCCTAGACCAACGAGCCGGCTTCAATTGCGGGGTGCGGCATATTTATATCTTTGTTGTGCCTTGACTGTGTGCAGAAAAAAAAGGAAGAGAGTGAACAATTATGGTTACATTTGGGCTGTCAGCGAAAAGGCAAAAGATTATCGGGCTCGTCCGGGATTTGAACCCGGGACCTCTCGCACCCGAAGCGAGAATCATACCCCTAGACCAACGAGCCGGCTTCAACTGCGGGGTGCGGCATATTTATATCTTTGTTGTGCCTTGACTGTGTGCAGAAAAAAAAAGGAAGAGAGTGAACAACTATGGTTACATTTGGGCTGTCAGCGAAAAGGCAAAAGATTATCGGGCTCGTCCGGGATTTGAACCCGGGACCTCTCGCACCCGAAGCGAGAATCATACCCCTAGACCAACGAGCCGGCTTCAATTGCAGGGTGCGGCATATTTATATCTTTGTTGTGCCTTGACTGTGTGCAGAAAAAAGAGGAAGAGAGTGAACAAGCATTATGGTTACATTTGCGCTGTCAGCAAAAAGGGAAAAGATTATCGTGCTCGTCCGGGATTTGAACCCGGGACCTCTCGCACCCGAAGCGAGAATCATACCCCTATACCAACGAGCCGGCTTCATTTGCGGGGTGCGGCATATTTATATCTTTGTTGTGCCTTGACTGCGTGCAGAAAAAAGAGGAAGAGAGTGAACAAGCATTATGGTTACATTTGCGCTGTCAGCAAAAAGGGAAAATATTATCGGGCTCGTCCGGGATTTGAACCCGGGACCTCTCGCACCCGAAGCGAGAATCATACCCCTAGACCAACGAGCCGGCTTCATTTGCGGGGTGCGGCATATTTATATCTTTGTTGTGCCTTGACTGTGTGCAGAAAAAAGAGGAAGAGAGTGAACAAGCATTATGGTTACATTTGCGCTGTCAGCAAAAAGGGAAAAGATTATCGGGCTCGTCCGGGATTTGAACCCGGGACCTCTCGCACCCGAAGCGAGAATCATACCCCTATACCAACGAGCCGGCTTCATTTGCGGGGTGCGGCATATTTATATCTTTGTTGTGCCTTGACTGCGTGCAGAAAAAGAGGAAGAGAGTGAACAAGCATTATGGTTACATTTGCGCTGTCAGCAAAAAGGGAAAAGATTATCGGGCTCGTCCGGGATTTGAACCCGGGACCTCTCGCACCCGAAGCGAGAATCATACCCCTAGACCAACGAGCCGGCTTCATTTGCGGGGTGCGGCATATTTATATCTTTGTTGTGCCTTGACTGTGTGCAGAAAAAAGAGGAAGAGAGTGAACAAGCATTATGGTTACATTTGCGCTGTCAGCAAAAAGGGAAAAGATTATCGGGCTCGTCCGGGATTTGAACCCGGGACCTCTCGCACCCGAAGCGAGAATCATACCCCTAGACCAACGAGCCGGCTTCAATTGCGGGGTGCGGCATATTTATATCTTTGTTGTGCCTTGACTGTGTGCAGAAAAAAAGAGAGTGAACAAGCATTATGGTTACATTTGGGCTGTCAGCAAAAAGGGAAAAGATTATCGGGCTCGTCCGGGATTTGAACCCGGGACCTCTCGCACCCGAAGCGAGAATCATACCCCTAGACCAACGAGCCGGCTTCAATTGCGGGGTGCGGCATATTTATATCTTTGTTGTGCCTTGACTGTGTGCAGAAACAAGAGGAAGAGAGTGAACAAGCATTATGGTTACATTTGCGCTGTCAGCAAAAAGGGAAAAGATTATCGGGCTCGTCCGGGATTTGAACCCGGGACCTCTCGCACCCGAAGCGAGAATCATACCCCTAGACCAACGAGCCGGCTTCATTTGCGGGGTGCGGCATATTTATATCTTTGTTGTGCCTTGACTGTGTGCAGAAAAAAGAGGAAGAGAGTGAACAAGCATTATGGTTACATTTGCGCTGTCAGCAAAAAGGGAAAAGATTATCGGGCTCGTCCGGGATTTGAACCCGGGACCTCTCGCACCCGAAGCGAGAATCATACCCCTAGACCAACGAGCCTTTTTTTTTCTTTATTGCTTTTTACAACCACAACCAAAATGATCACATACAGAATATATACATTTTATAAAAACACTGGCTTAGCTTAGCCAGCGCGTATGCTTTAAAAAGGCTTCACAGAAGCCAATTGATCAAGTACAGGTAGCCACTCTGGAGGTTCAGGCTGTGCATTGAACAAGTCTCGTGTGTACAACATACTCTCAACAAAATAGTCCCTTGCTGAGTGAGCCTCTATATGAGCATGTCGGATATCCATTCTTGTCTTCCATACGCTATGCATGCAAAGCAACATTAGCATGTCACTCGGCACTTCCCCTGTACCTGTACATGGAAGAAAGCGAATTCCGAATGCGCTAATAGGTAATTCTTTTTTTAGTGTCCGTTGTAGCACATCCCACAAGAATACAGCATCGTGGCAATCGAGGAAAATATGCTCTATCGTTTTCTGGTTTCCCGCATATTAACAGTTCACTGACCAGGGTACAAAGAGCCCTTTACTTTGTAACCATGGCAACACAGGGAGAGTGCCGGTATGCACCTGAAAAAAGAAGGTTTTGACTGAGGGTCTAACCGGCATTCTTTTAACACGCTTTAAACACATCGCGCTCAGGACCCAGCCTGTACGGAGCTCGATATAATGGTACTGGCAAAAACACATCCCGAAGATCACGATACAGTTTCTTTTTGGTGACATCAGACAAGTATTCATAAGAAAATCTTTCCTTGAGCAGGCGTGTAGACGAAACAACTTCACGCAAATAAGGACTCAGCGGTCCAGCTTCAAAAGAAAGGACGACACAACAAAATCGGGTAGGGGATTCTGCAATCGCGCTTGGATCACAGTTCTCAAAAAAATATCAGTTTGATCCCGAACAAAAACGAATCTGCTCACCAGCTGTTTAAGAAAGAGATGCAATAGCCCTAGGCCACCATTTTTCACCTTATGAAATAAATTGCACCGGCTCGTGCGCTCCCACTGCGATCCCCATATATAGGTCGCGAATACTCGGTGCATTTCTGAACCGAAGTTCGGGTCATGGTTAACACTTGCAGAACATAAAAACTTTGGCAATCAAAAATACATTGCAAACAGACGCTCTTGCAAACATCGAGAAATTGCGGCCACCCACTTGTCGGTACAATTTTTGATGCGTTTGTTTTCCTCGGACCAGTACTCAGTAGCATTCCGGTAATGGTCTAAAGGAACGCCGAGGTACTTTCCCGGCGTGATTTTCCAATTCATATTACAATAAACCTCAGGTGTGCTCTGCCAATTGCCATGCCAAAAGCCAAGGCACTTTGGCCAACTGATTGCACTACCGGTCGTTGCGCAGAAATCTGTAGCTATTCTTACAACTTCTTGCACACTTTCTTTGTCAGTGCAGAACACGGCAATATCGTCAGCATAGGCTAATATTCTGGTTTCACTACTCAAAAGGAATACCCTCTTACACTAGGGGTTGCAAGCATACGTAACAAAATGGCTCCAAGTATAGCGCGAAAAGGAGAGGCGACAGAGCACATCCTTGTTTCACGCTCGAGCGCACTGGAATAGAAGCAGTTAATTCTTTATTGATTACTAACTTAGCCGTACACTCATGTACACCATTTTAACACCTTCGGTAATAACAGATCCAACATTCACATGCTCCAACAATAAAAACAAAACTTCGTGTACAACTTGTCAAACGCTTTATGCAGATCTAGCTGAATCATGGCCACGCGGTCATGCATTGCGTCACAGCATTCCAGGATACTTCTGGCTATGTGTATGTTCGTGAAGATGGTTCTGCCTTTAATACCACATGTCTGATGTGGGCCGACTAGGGACGTGATAACACTTTGGAGCCGTGTAGCTAACACCTTCATGTATATTTTATAGTCGGTGTTGGTCAGACTAATGGGCCGATAAGACTCTACTGAAATTAACTTTGCAGGATCATCAGTTTTGGGTATCAATACTACGTGAGCAGTCCTAAATGAGTGAGGTGCCTGTTCCTTCTCATAGCATTCTGTGATAACTCGATGTAATGCTACTGCCATTCCTGTCTTAAAATGTTTGTATATGGCAGCACCCAGGCCGTCCGGCCCCGGTGACTTGCCGTTACTTAGACCGTCTATAGCTGCTTCAATTTCCGCCACCGTAATTTCTGCTTCTATTAACTCCCTCTCAGAGTCTTCCAATCTTGGCATAAGGGCCAGAAAGTCCTCTTTGAAGCGCTTGGGGTCGTTAATTTTATTGCTCAGAAGTTCCGTGTAAAACTCAACAAAGGCAAGATTTATCTCTGCACGATCACGTGTAGTGTGATTGCGATACCGTATTTCAGTTATCTCTTTGTTTGCTGCATGTTTCTTTTCTTCACTGAGCACTCGCTTAGTGGGCGTTTCGCCTATCCACAATCGTTCAGTGCGTGCTCTTATCATTGCTCCGCGGTACTTATCTCCGTCGATCAATTCGAGCTTTGCTTTCACCTCCTTATTTCTTTTTTGAACTTTCCCGGCGCTTCGTTTTCTACGCTTAACATGTAATCCAGCTCACTTTGTAACTGCTTCTCTTGTTGCCTTTCCTTGTGACGTAATACACAGGCTCTTTCGATGGCAACCATCTTTACATCACACTTAAACTGCTCCCACACACACATGAAGTTGTTGGTTTCTAAACGAAGGGCATTTGTAAGACATTCTTTGGTTTTCGTGACAAATACTTCATCTTGCAGTAGCTTTTCATTAAATTTCCATAGAAACCAATTAAACGTCGCAGCCTTTCGTTTTTCGCCAATATTACCGTGACCATACAATGATCACTAAAACTAAGGTGCTGCGTTTCATAGGATGAGCATAGAGGTACCAACTTCGCCGACAAATATATCTGTCTAACCTTGCATGCGACTGACCTTGAAAATGCGTGTACCGTACTTGGCCCTCTCGCGTCATTACGTAACCGACATCTTCCAGTTCTCTCTCGGTCACTATTGCGCTCAACAACTCTGCGCTTCTATCACGCACACTGATATTCGTCGTTTATCTTCAGCTCTACAGACACAATTAAAGTCTCCTAGGAACACAACACTTCTTTCTGTTTTTAAAAACCCCTCAACCGCCGTAAAAAATTCTTCCCGTTCGTGCGCTCTGTTCGGTGCATAAATGCACACGGCACGCCAAGGCATTCCCAGAAAAAATAAATCACACACAACCAGCCTACCGCTATCGCAGGTGGACACATTTTCAACAACCGCGATGCTACTACGAATGAAAACGACGCAACCTCCTGACCGCCCCACAGCATGACAAACGCATACATTGTACCTAGGGCGAAAAACTTGAACCATTTGCTCCGTTTGTTCTTCACTTTCCATT